>NW_027491734.1:0-600000 GCF_021521415.1 Bidens hawaiensis
AAAGAAAATTATAACAAAACCCTTAAATTTTGAGGAAATGAAAATTTTAAAATATAACCTATAAAATTTATCACAACACGGAACTTTGAAAGTCCAGATAACCGCTCCAAATGAAAATCCGATAAGGGCACTTATATATAGGATGTACCAGCGGCGTATCCACCATGTCCTTATCATCTCTACATTTGTACCGTTATCCAAACTGCTTTCGGTTCTATATCATGACACACAATTGCACGCATTATGATTTCCACGCGAGGACTTCGATAATTATGTAGGCCTCCATAATTACTTAGGTCGTCGGATGGTCCCCATAACTCGTCCCATTGTGTGGTTTACAAAATACTTGAAATGCATGATTTTATGAGAAAAGTTATAAATTTATTATTAATATAAGGAAAATGTTAACATATTATAAGACCATTGGGAGTTGATTTATTATAAGTGCAAAATCAGAGGATTTTATAAAATTTTTCTAATAACGCAATTTAGGTGAACTTTCAAGTTTGATTAATGAAATTAGTGAAAATTTAAAGTAACCTAAAAGTTAAGGGAAACGAAAACATTGAAGTTGGGATATATGATGCGTCGACAAGATCGATTGTGAAGAAAGAGAGTGGGGATACAAGCCAGCTAACAATTTATGTGAACTTACCAAAAATTCTATCATTGCAAGGATAACATTAACAAAAGTTTATGAAGGAATTAATTGATAATTGTAAACGAATAATAACTTGTGAAATTTTTTAAATATTGCAACGTTCGTGTTAGAATTCATAAGATCGAGAGTACAAATTTGAACAAGCTTAAACGAAGACTTTAAGGGATTTAATTTAGTTAAATGAGAAACTCATGAAATTTAAAGAGAACTTTATACAACATTGAAATATCGCAATTGTTTATTTAAGATGAGGTAAGTTAAAATATTAAAGTACTTGGTAGTAGTAATTGAAAATGCATAAATATTAATGCAAAAAATTATGTATACAAACTGTAAATAGATGAAATTGGGAAGCAGATATTCACGAATCACCGAGATAGTCCTACTCTAATTAAATCTTTAATATTAGATAATAGTGAAAATTAATAATAAAATTCCAATTAAATCACCATAGGAATTCAATGAAATTCATTTTTTTTAATAGTGAAAATTTTACTTAAATAATGGAAAATAAAATTCCATAGAGGAAATAATTTTGTTTAAATAATGACAAGTTCAATTAATAATAGAACTATAACAATTCAATTTCAACGATAAAAATTTATAAGATGAAAGGTATATTGTAATGCATGAGATCAATAAATACACGACGTACAAAAATGTTAAAAATCAAAGTTGAGAGTAGAAATTGACACTTGTCAATAATTTAATAAGCAAACAAGGTAAATGAGAAGAGACAAATTGAATAATATGGTCAACTAATAACTGACTGTCGAAATTGTGTGTTTTATAATTGAAAAAAAAATAGTAATAATAATAATAAAAAAAATAAAAAAATTGTTTCAATTTATGAGGATCTAAATATTTTGACCAGTTGCCGAAATGTTAATGAACCAATCCTATAATTTTTTATTAAGTAAAACCAAACGTATAGATAAGTACGGCAACCAACGATATTGATCTTTGGAAAGATAAGAAAAATTTTATTGTATGCGAAAAGGATACTTAAAATGATGGATTTTCCAAGTTGGGTTTGTTCCGAAATAGCTAATTTAGACAAATAATCGTTTAAGGTATAATTGAATACAAAATACGTTTAGACGAAAATGATAAAGACGATAAAAATCTTCTTTGTGAAAACATAACTACGATTGGTTTAATTCAAAACACCTTTGTTAATTGAGCTTATGAAACTTAAATAATTGAGATTGAATGATTTGGGGTACCTCGAATAGGTTTGTGAAAATGAGGTTTGACTAAGGTAAGCTTGATGAAATTAAGTCTTGCGGGTCATGAATCGAATAAGCGAAAAACAACCTTGTTACGTGAAGATAGCCTAAAAGGCATAGAGTTGATAGGTTTAAGCTAAATGAGCATGGGTAGTACGGTACGGTGCCGGTATAATTTGAACTCGGCGTGAATTAGTAAAGAACAATGCGTTGCGTAGGTGATTGGGGTCTCCATAATTGTAGAAGGCACGTGTAGCAGGTGTATAAAGCTAAGTCGACGGCATAGACCGTTGTGGGACGTCTTGTGGTACGAGGCAAAAGATTACATTGGGTATAAGCGATATGAGGATATATTGAATGATTATAGTGGCAAGTGGAGCGTAATGAGTGAATTTTGACATAAAGTTCCTTGTTTGAGGTGCTATGATTTTGTTAAGATTGATTGTTAATTTGCTTGACAACATATAGTTGGTGTTTTAGACTCGCTTCTGTTACTGTTGGTGTTATGAAATTGGTAGGGGTTGATGAATTGAATTTATTGGCGAAGAAGTTAATGAACAAGATTGAATTAATTGCATTTATGTTTTGGAAGTTGAGTTTATATTTTAGAGATCGCAGGAGCTATCTTCTCGACTAACATGTGGCTATGAAATGGTTATAAAAAAATAAATGATTGATGTTGTTTGATGTTGAGATAACATTCTATGATTAGTAAAGATGTGATTTAATGAGAAAAATGGATAATAGTGTAGATTTCATATGAGTTATTGGTAAGACGAATCTTAAATGTGTTATGCTGATGTTTATTCATAACTTAAGGATAAGTTAGAATTCAAATTGAAAATCAATGAGTTTAATTGGAAGAGTGAATGAGTTTTATTAAAGTTTAATATGTTTTAATAAATTAAAATTTGAGGTTGAATACTTGAAATATGCTTAATAAGTTATATATATGATACCATAAGTATAAGAAAGCCATTTGATTCTTAAATTGTGTGATAATATTTAAATTAATTGAGGTATTGATATTATAATAATGTGATATGATTTTTTTTATATAAAAAAGTAAATTTCATTATAATTTACTATAAAACGATTGCAATGGAGTGGCAGGCAAACGGGTGATATGATGCACAGGTGAAAACCGATTTCAATAAGTGTAAATTGTTTTGTTTGACTCGTGATAACCGAATCTAGATAAACGAAGAATTTGTATCCGATCAGGAGATTAAAAATATTTTGAGTGTATAAGTAGATCGAATCAATAGATCTTGATTCAAAATAATTTAGTAAATAAGGAATTGAATAATTTAATAATAGAATAATTGAATAGGTAAATCAAATCATAAATTGTTTCGTATAAAATCAAACAATAAAACAAATAACGAATGTTCTTTGAGGTGTTGGGTTCCCATGAGCTTCCATGCCATTTTGTTTCCCCAACTTATTAGCATACCAAAACCAAATCAAATGTGTTAGTTGGCCTCCCATGAGTATTACATGGCAATTTGAATGGCCCAACTTAATTAACGAATCAGTGAATCAATTGAGTTTGTTGGCCCATGAGCGTTACATGGCGATTTGACCAACCAAACTAAATAACGAATAAACGAACTCAAGCGTAAGGTAGTTGAACATCTAGTGTATTCACCACGGATGATAATGTTCCAATGTCACACCCTCAAAATCCATTAACGGAGTTTTCCCGTTAGAGGGTGTGAACTAACAGGATCGGAATCATTAGTTATAATCAACACCATAAATAAAGTTTTCAAACCACGAAACATTAAGTTTAAATAAGTGCGGAAGCGTAAATCATAAACCAAGTGTTGCGTCACGCAGGACGACTTAAAAACCCAATTAATAAAATTTTAAAACAAGTTTTTCAAAACGATGATATTCAATGAATGCATGTTCCTATACCGCGCGCCCGCCTCGGCTACATGAGAATAACATACTAAAAGTGTCAACACAGGGTTGGTGAGTTCACAAGTTTATATAAATAAAGTGTTTGCGTTTGCGTTTAAGTTTTGCGTTTGCGTTTTGTATTACCAGATAGTGTTAAGTCAATTTATATATCAATAGGTAGCTAACCTATCAACAAGTATTACTAAGTGTTCGACACCGAAGCTGACTGTTTATCAATTGCCTGCCACCATGTCAACCACGACCATGGTAATGTGTTAGCCAAGATTACACCCACTCGACCTACAGTCGAGTTTAGAGTTGGGTGGGGGTTTGTCAAACCCAGTAGTACTACTCAACAGTGACTCGCTATTATCCAAATATTAACCGGTTCGATGTATGAAGGACTTTAGTTGGTTTGTTTGCCACTTAGCCTTACAAGTGATATATAAAAACTAAACAAAATTTACAGCGTTGGAGTATGTTATCTCCCCCAAGTAAAAAGCGTTTAAAAAAATAAAACGGGAACGTGAAACTCACTGTTTGCAAAGAATTCAAAAATAAGTCAACCTAGAGATGCGCGTCACAGAAAATCCTCACTAGCGCTCTAAAACAAGAATGAGATTTTCTAAGTATTGGAACTATTATTGAGCCTCTAGACTCGGCACATAATACCTATGCATGAGATACGTTTCGTGTTTCGTTTGTGAATTATGTGTGACTCGACAAACACATTGGTGACACGTTACATGTGTAAACAAATACATAAGTATCAAGTACTAACATTGTACATTACTAGTAATTATTCCCCACAAGGGCAATTTAGTCAAATACATAGCAAATATCGTTCAACAAACACGTTTCATGTATTTTCACATAGTTCAGCAGCTAGTTTTATCAAGACAGAATTCTACTTGGAAAGATTACTCAATTCAAAAGATCATAACATATCAATTAATTCACCAAAAATTGTCACAAAAGCACACATGAGTTAGGTTTCCAGAACTATTTTTATTGTATTTTTATTCCACATAGTTTTCTTACAAAGACCTAAACATTACAGTAAACTCACAGCAGTCAAAATCGTGCGCAACAGAACGATATTTGTTATTCCTGTTAAATGGTAAATTCAATTAATGCAAGACCAATTGGGTTAAGTTCCTAACCCAATTTATTTTCTTCCAGAAGTGGAACCAACACATTTGATCTTGTAGTTTATGAGATATCTTAGTCGCAAAACAGCCTAACAGCAGGTCTCCTGAATCAGCCTTGCACAACAGTTTTGTAAAATAATAAAAACTAACTTTTATACGTCCAAAAATTACAAACTCGGACTTTTCAGAAACTAGACTTGACCTAGTATAGAATAGAATCAAAAATCACATCAAAACATGTAATTAACATCGAGTTACAGTCATTTAAACACGAATTCAATAATCTTTCCAGCATCAGTTTTCATCAAAACTCAACATACAAATAACCTTTGAACTATAAATCATGCATACAACCATAACTAATCAACAATCAACATATTTAGCATTTAGGGTTTATGATTAATGTGTTCAATGATACCAAAAATCAATAGAATAGGCTACATATAGTGTTTAGTTTACCTAGTTAACACTTTAAGCCTTCAACAAGTTGCGAGGATGATTGTATGTGTATGTGTGTTGTGTGTTTCGGTCGATCCAAGGGGGAGGGGGGCTGCCGTCACAGGTGGTAGAGGGAGAGGGAGATGAGGGTTAGGGTTTATGGTTAAGGTTGTTTATATATTAATTAAATAAATGACAAGTTACAACTAGCACCCTCAACTTCTATTTTGTATAATTCTAGCATAAAACATAAATCACCTCCATAATATAATGACATGCATACAAGCACACATTTATACATATAAACATAACACATATTTATATCAAGTACCTGTTTATAATATTCATCGTTTGTTCACCAATGGTTTGAGTCGACTCGTGTGTGTTTCGGTGAAATTCCGAAAGACTATTTGTGTAGTGATTGTCATGTGTCATCTAAACCCTAGTTTAAATGTAATGAGATATGCGTTATGGTTCATGTGATCTTAAGTTTGAATTAACGGAGTTCGGATTAACGGAGTTAACCTGAAATTGACGAGTGTCACATCATTCCCATGTTGAAAGAATTTTCGTCCCGAAAATTTGAGTCAAGTCGCGATGGGTGTCTGAAAAAGGCAAAAATTTTCAGTTTGTCATATCATCCCCTAGTAGAAAGAAATTTCGTCCCGAAATTTAATTCATACCTCTAATGATTTCTGGCGGTTTGTCGGCTTTCGCGGTTTTCGGTGCTTGGTTAGCCCTTCAAAAAGGTGAGGATACTTCTTCATCATTTGATCCTCGCGTTCCCGCGTGAACTCTGGTCCACGTCTCGAGTTCCAACGAACTTTAACGATTGGAATTTTGCTGTGTTTAAGTGTTTTGGTTTCCCAATCCAAAACTTCGACTGGTTCTTCGATGAATCGTAGCTGTTCATCAACTTGCAACTCGCCCAAAGGAACTGCTTGGGTTTCGTCAGAAAGGCATTTCTTCAAGTTGGATACATGGAAAACGTTATGTACGCCACTGAGTTCTGTTGGTAAATCCAATCGGTATGCTACCGGACCAACGCGTTCTGTTATCCGGTATGGGCCAACGTATCGTGGGTTGAGTTTGTTTCGCTTTCCAAAGCGGACTACACCTTTCCAAGGTGAGACTTTGAGTAAAACTTGGTCGTTCACTTGGAATTCCAGAGGTTTTCGGCACTTGTCGGCGTAACTCTTTTGGCGATCTCGTGCTGCTGCCATGGGGTTTCGGATTTGGACAATCTTTTCAGAGGTTTCAAGTACTAGTTCTGGACTAGTGATTTGGCTATCACCCAATTCTGCCCAGCAGAGAGGTGATCGACACTTTTGTCCGTACAACGCTTCAAACGGCGCTGCTTTAATGCTTGCGTGGTAGCTGTTATTATACGAAAACTCTACCAAAGGCAAGTGAGGTTCCCAACTTTTTCCGAAATCCAACACGCATGCACGAAACATGTCTTCCAAGGTCTGAATGGTGCGCTCACTTTGCCCATCCGTTTGAGGATAGTATGCTGTGCTCATATCAAGGAGGGTGCCTAGTGCGCTCTGTAGTGACTTCCAGAAGTGCGAAGTGAAATGGGAATCTCGATCAGATATGATCGAGACCGGCACTCCGTGTCTAGACACTACTTCTTTCATATAGATGCGAGTCAGTCTTTCCATTTTGTCCGACTCCTTGATCACTAAGAAATGCGCAGACTTAGTCAACCGGTTAACGATCACCCATATGGTATCGCATCCCGTCGGTGTTTTGGGTAATCCTGTGATGAAATCCATGGAAATGTGTTCCCATTTTCACGTTGGAAGTTCCAGTTGATGTAGCAGACCAGATGGTTTCTGATATTCCACTTTGACTCTTGCGCAAGTCAAGCATTTGCTCACGTAGGTGGCAATGTCGGCTTTCATGTTTGGCCACCAGTAAAGTGCCTTTAGGTCATGGTACATTTTTTCTGAGCCAGGGTGAATGGAATATCGGGACTTGTGTGCTTCGTCCATCACTAGAGTTCTCAACTCTCCGTATCGAGGGACCCAGATCCGGTTTTCGAAATATCGGACCCTGTCCGATTTGATTTCAAGCTGCTTGTCCATGCCCCGCATGAGTTCTGATGGGAGGTTATCGTCTTTCAACACTTTGAGTTGAGCATCACGAATCTGATCAGGTAAGGTGGCGTGAATCGTGAGTTGTAATGCTCGCTCCCGTCTAGGCTTATCGGTTTCTTTTCTGCTGAGAGCATCGGCCACTACGTTGGCCTTGCCCGGGTGGTATTTGATGGCACAGTCATAATCCTTAAGTAGCTCAACCCAACGACGCTGTCGCATGTTCAACTCCTTTTGATCATAGATATGTTGGAGGCTCTTGTGGTCGGTATAAATGGTAAACTTGGTACCGTACAAGTAATGCCTCCATATCTTAAGAGCAAACACCACGGCTCCGAGTTCCAAGTCACGGGTCGTATAGTTCTTCTCATGGATCCGTAATTGTCGAGAGGCATAGGCTATAACCTTCTCGAGTTGCATTAACACGCAACCGAGACCCTGTATCGATGCATCATAGTGCACTTCAAATTTTTCCGTTCCCTCGGGGAGGGCTAGGATAGGTGCGCTACAGAGTTTGGTTTTCAACAGTTGGAAGGCAAATTCCTGCGCGTCACTCCAATTGTACTTAGTACCCTTGTGTGTCAATGCGGTGAGAGGTTGAGCAATCTTTGAAAATCCCTCGATGAAACGTCGGTAGTAGCCAGCCAGTCCTAGGAACTGTCGCACCTCAGTCGGAGTCTTAGGTGCTTCTCAGTTTTTGATGGCCTCTACCTTGCCGGGATCGACATGGATACCATTCTCATTGATCACATGTCCTAAGAAGTGAACCTCGCGAAGCCAAAATTCGCATTTCGAGAGTTTAGCATACAGTTGTTCCTTCTTTAGCAATTCCAGGATTAACCTCAGGTGTTCTTCATGGTCGGTCTTGTTCTTGGAGTAGACGAGGATATCATCAATGAAAAAAATCACAAACTTGTCGAGGTACGCCTTCCATACTCTGTCATGAGATCCATAAATACGGCTGGTGCGTTGGTTAAGCCAAAAGGCATAACCGAAAACTCGTAGTGACCGTACCGAGTTCTGAATGCCGTCTTTGAAATGTCTTCTTCGCTCACTCTTAATTGATGGTAACCAAATCTCAGATCGATCTTCGAGTAGTAACTCGATCCTTGAAGCTGGTCGAACAGATCATCAATTCGGGGGAGGGGATAACGGTTCTTGATCGTCACCTTGTTCAGTTCTCGGTAGTCGATGCAGATGCGGAAAGTCCCGTCCTTCTTTCGGACAAATAAGACAGGGTCTCCCTATGGTGATGAGCTAGGTCAGATGAAACCTTTATCCAACAAGTCTTATAGTTGAGTGGACAACTCCTGAAGCTCCGCCGGTGCGAGCCGATACGGGGCTCGTGCTATGGGTGCAGCACCGGGGGCTAATTCGATTTGGAAGTTGACTTGTCAAATAGGTGGGAGTCCAGGCAAATCCTCCAGGATGACTTCCGGAAAATCTCGCACAATCGGTATGTCTTCGATTCGCTTTTCCTCCGCAGATTTCTCGACAATATGAGCTAAAATCGCCAGATGACCCTTTCGAAAAATATTTATGCGCCTTCATGAGGGTGATGACGCTTGTAGTCATGCCGTTCTTCTCGCCCTGTATCGAGATGATTTTGCCGGAAGGGGTAGTGATATGGACCATCTTGTCGTGACATATAATCTCAGCTCTATTCTCGGATAGCCAGTCCATGCCGACAACGACATCGAAACTACCAAGCGTAAAGGGTATGAGGTCGATAACGAAAGTATGACCTGACAGTTTCAACTTACATCCCGCTAGTACATGAGTTGTTTCTATAGACTTACCGTCAGCTAATTCAACAGGAAACTTAGCATCTAACGGGGTTGGAGTTAAGTCTAAGAGTTTACTAAAGGCTTTCGATACAAAACTCCTATCAGCTCCAGTGTCAAACAAAATAGAAGCAGAACAGTCGTTCACAGGGAACTTACCGGTAACCATATTCGGATCGTTGCGGGCCTGGCCCGACCCAATGACGAAAGCTCTACCTTTACCACTGCTCCCGCCACTGTTATTGCCTTCATTGTTCTCATTCTGCTTCAGTTTGGGACAATCCTTCCTGAAGTGACCCTCTTGACCACACTCAAAGCACCATTTCGTCGCTGTAGGCTGTTTAGGAGCACCCTTAGCCGCTAGGTCTCCCCTACAGTCCTTGGTCTGATGACCCAATTTACCACATCGCAAACACTTGATACGGTCGCATGGGCCAGCATGGTGATAGTTGCACTTGTTGCACTTCGGGTACTTTCCAGCATAGCAACTCGAACCCTGTCCGCCACCGTTGTTGTTATTGTTGGAACCCTAATTATTGAAGTTCCGAGCGAGTTCGGGTTTACGGTGGTGTTGTTGCTGTGGGGGGTTCGATGATGAGGACCTGGTGTTGTCAAATTTCCTCTTTCCATTACCAGAGTTGTTGTTGTTGTCAGTGCTTGAGTTGTCACGGGTTTTAGAGGTGGAACCTCTAGGTGGTAACGCACCTTGTGCCACTACTTGGTCCGTTAGTTTGTGGGCTATTCGGATCGCTTGCTGAATTTTAGCCGGTTTGGAAGACGTCACCATACCCTGAATCTGGGGTACCAAACCATCGATATACATCTCGATTCTCTTACTCGGCGGGTCAACCATCCGCGGATACATCACCGCCAGTTCGTGGGAACGGGTGGTGTAGTCTTCAATCTCAGAACCTACCATCTTTAACGTCCAAGATTCCGATTACGGCTTCGAGATTTCCTCTCTAGGATAATACTCTTCTCACATCATGTTCTTGAATTCTTCCTAGTTCATAACATTTGCCAATTCCAACCCAAGAATTTGCACATTAGAGTTCCACCAGGTGAGGGCGGAATCTTGCAATGTTCCAGCAGCAAACTTGACCCTGCTGGCTGGTGGACCGTTACACATCTCGAAAGCTGACTCTGCCTTCTCGGCCCAACGTAGGAAACCTATGGCTCCCTCAGTTCCGTCAAATGAATTAGGCTTGCAGTCTAGGTAGTTCTTGAAAGTATAGACTCCAGCTTGACCTCTGGCTTGATTCTGAACGTGCGCAGCTAGAGCTGCCACCGCATGGTCATTCAGTAGGGTTTGGAGTTCTGCTGTGGTTAGGTTAATGTTACCGCGACCATGACCAACGTTTATTCCAGACATCTAGGTATTATCATCCTGAGATGTCGTCGCCTGAGGACACGTCCGAGTGTGCATGCTCCTCAGTATCTTCCTCGGGTTCTTCTGCATCCGGGGCAATCTGCGCCCCTAATGTGTCGCATCGGGCTAGAGCTGTCGTTGTGGTACGAGGCAAAAGATTACATTGGGTATAAAGCGATATGAGGATATATTGAATGATTATAGTGGCAAGTGGAGCGTAATGAGTGAATTTTGACATAAAGTTCCTTGTTTGAGGTGCTATGATTTTGTTAAGATTGATTGTTAATTTGCTTGACAACATATAGTTGGTGTTTTAGACTCGCTTCTGTTACTGTTGTTGTTATGAAATTGGTAGGGGTAGATGAATTGAATTTATTGGCGAAGAAGTTAATGAACAAGATTGAATTAATTGCATTTATGTTTTGGAAGTTGAGTTTATATTTTAGAGATCGCAGGAGCTATCTTCTCGACTAAACATGTGGCTATGAAATGGTTATAAAAAAATAAATGATTGATGTTGTTTGATGTTGAGATAACATTCTATGATTAGTAAAGATGTGATTTAATGAGAAAAATGGATAATAGTGTAGATTTCATATGAGTTATTGTGTAAGACGAATCTTAAATGTGTTATGCTGATGTTTATTCATAACTTAAGGATAAGTTAGAATTCAAATTGAAAATCAATGAGTTAATTGGAAGAGTGAATGAGTTTTATTAAAGTTTAATATGTTTTAATAAATTAAAATTTGAGGTTGAATACTTGAAATATGCTTAATAAGTTATATATATGATACCATAAGTATAAGAAAGCCATTTGATTCTTAAATTGTGTGATAATATTTAAATTAATTGAGGTATTGATATTATAATAATGTGATATGATTTTTTTTATATAAAAAAGTAAATTTCATTATAATTTACTATAAAACGATTGCAATGGAGTGGCAGGCAAACGGGTGATATGATGCACAGGTGAAAACCGATTTCAATAAGTGTAAATTGTTTTGTTTGACTCGTGATAACCGAATCTAGATAAACGAAGAATTTGTATCCGATCAGGAGATTAAAAATATTTTGAGTGTATAAGTAGATCGAATCAATAGATCTTGATTCAAAAATAATTTAGTAAATAAGGAATTGAATAATTTAATAATAGAATAATTGAATAGGTAAATCAAATCATAAATTGTTTCGTATAAAATCAAACAAATAAAACAAATAACGAATGTTCTTTGAGGTGTTGGGTTTCCCATGAGCTTTCCATGCCATTTTGTTTCCCCAACTTATTAGCATACCAAAACCAAATCAAATGTGTTAGTTGGCCTCCCATGAGTATTACATGGCAATTTGAATGGCCCAACTTAATTAACGAATCAGTGAATCAATTGAGTTTGTTGGCCCATGAGCGTTACATGGCGATTTGACCAACCAAACTAAATAACGAATAAACGAACTCAAGCGTAGGTAGTTGAACATCTAGTGTATTCACCACGGATGATAATGTTCCAATGTCACACCCTCAAAATCCATTAACGGAGTTTTACCGTTAGAGGGTGTGAACTAACAGGATCGGAATCATTAGTTATAATCAACACCATAAATAAAGTTTTCAAACCACGAAACATTAAGTTTAAATAAGTGCGGAAGCGTAAATCATAAACCAAGTGTTGCGTCACGCAGGACGACTTAAAAACCCAATTAATAAAATTTTAAAACAAGTTTTTCAAAACGATGATATTCAATGAATGCATGTTCCTATACCGCGCGCCCGCCTCGGCTACATGAGAATAACATACTAAAAGTGTCAACACAGGGTTGGTGAGTTCACAAGTTTATATAAATAAAGTGTTTGCGTTTGCGTTTAAGTTTTGCGTTTGCGTTTTGTATTACCAGATAGTGTTAAGTCAATTTATATATCAATAGGTAGCTAACCTATCAACAAGTATTACTAAGTGTTCGACACCGAAGCTGACTGTTTATCAATTGCCTTGCCACCATGTCAACCACGACCATGGTAATGTGTTAGCCAAGATTACACCCACTCGACCTACAGTCGAGTTTAGAGTTGGGTGGGGTTTGTCAAACCCAGTAGTACTACTCAACAGTGACTCGCTATTATCCAAATATTAACCGGTTCGATGTTATGAAGGACTTTAGTTGGTTTGTTTGCCACTTAGCCTTACAAGTGATATATAAAAACTAAACAAAATTTACAGCGTTGGAGTATGTTATCTCCCCCAAGTAAAAAGCGTTTAAAAAAATAAAACGGGAACGTGAAACTCACTGTTTGCAAAGAATTCAAAAATAAGTCAACCTAGAGATGCGCGTCACAGAAAATCCTCACTAGCGCTCTAAAACAAGAATGAGATTTTCTAAGTATTGGAACTATTATTGAGTCTCTAGACTCGGCACATAATACCTATGCATGAGATACGTTTCGTGTTTCGTTTGTGAATTATGTGTGACTCGACAAACACATTGGTGACACGTTACATGTGTAAACAAATACATAAGTATCAAGTACTAACATTGTACATTACTAGTAATTATTCCCCACAAGGGCAATTTAGTCAAATACATAGCAAATATCGTTCAACAAACACGTTTCATGTATTTTCACATAGTTCAGCAGCTAGTTTTATCAAGACAGAATTCTACTTGGAAAGATTACTCAATTCAAAAGATCATAACATATCAATTAATTCACCAAAAATTGTCACAAAAGCACACATGAGTTAGGTTTCCAGAACTATTTTTATTGTATTTTTATTCCACATAGTTTTCTTACAAAGACCTAAACATTACAGTAAACTCACAGCAGTCAAAATCGTGCGCAACAGAACGATATTTGTTATTCCTGTTAAATGGTAAATTCAATTAATGCAAGACCAATTGGGTTAAGTTCCTAACCCAATTTATTTTCTTCCAGAAGTGGAACCAACACATTTGATCTTGTAGTTTATGAGATATCTTAGTCGCAAAACAGCCTAACAGCAGGTCTCCTGAATCAGCCTTGCACAACAGTTTTGTAAAATAATAAAAACTAACTTTTATACGTCCAAAAATTACAAACTCGGACTTTTCAGAAACTAGACTTGACCTAGTATAGAATAGAATCAAAAATCACATCAAAACATGTAATTAACATCGAGTTACAGTCATTTAAACACGAATTCAATAATCTTTCCAGCATCAGTTTTCATCAAAACTCAACATACAAATAACCTATGAACTATAAATCATGCATACAACCATAACTAATCAACAATCAACATATTTAGCATTTAGGGTTTATGATTAATGTGTTCAATGATACCAAAAATCAATAGAATAGGCTACATATAGTGTTTAGTTTACCTAGTTAACACTTTAAGCCTTCAACAAGTTGCGAGGATGATTGTATGTGTATGTGTGTTGTGTGTTTCGGTCGATCCAAGGGGGAGGGGGGCTGCCGTCACAGGTGGTAGAGGGAGAGGGAGATGAGGGTTAGGGTTTATGGTTAAGGTTGTTTATATATTAATTAAATAAATGACAAGTTACAACTAGCACCCTCAACTTCTATTTTGTATAATTCTAGCATAAAACATAAATCACCTCCATAATATAATGACATGCATACAAGCACACATTTATACATATAAACATAACACATATTTATATCAAGTACCTGTTTATAATATTCATCGTTTGTTCACCAATGGTTTGAGTCGACTCGTGTGTGTTTCGGTGAAATTCCGAAAGACTATTTGTGTAGTGATTGTCATGTGTCATCTAAACCCTAGTTTAAATGTAATGAGATATGCGTTATGGTTCATGTGATCTTAAGTTTGAATTAACGGAGTTCGGATTAACGGAGTTAACCTGAAATTGACGAGTGTCACATCATTCCCATGTTGAAAGAATTTTCGTCCCGAAAATTTGAGTCAAGTCGCGATGGGTGTCTGAAAAAGGCAAAAATTTTCAGTTTGTCATATCATCCCCTAGTAGAAAGAAATTTCGTCCCGAAATTTAATTCATACCTCTAATGATTTCTGGCGGTTTGTCGGCTTTCGCGGTTTTCGGTGCTTGGTTAGCCCTTCAAAAAGGTGAGGATACTTCTTCATCATTTGATCCTCGCGTTCCCGCGTGAACTCTGGTCCACGTCTCGAGTTCCAACGAACTTTAACGATTGGAATTTTGCTGTGTTTAAGTGTTTTGGTTTCCCAATCCAAAACTTCGACTGGTTCTTCGATGAATCGTAGCTGTTCATCAACTTGCAACTCGCCCAAAGGAACTGCTTGGGTTTCGTCAGAAAGGCATTTCTTCAAGTTGGATACATGGAAAACGTTATGTACGCCACTGAGTTCTGTTGGTAAATCCAATCGGTATGCTACCGGACCAACGCGTTCTGTTATCCGGTATGGGCCAACGTATCGTGGGTTGAGTTTGTTTCGCTTTCCAAAGCGGACTACACCTTTCCAAGGTGAGACTTTGAGTAAAACTTGGTCGTTCACTTGGAATTCCAGAGGTTTTCGGCACTTGTCGGCGTAACTCTTTTGGCGATCTCGTGCTGCTGCCATGGGGTTTCGGATTTGGACAATCTTTTCAGAGGTTTCAAGTACTAGTTCTGGACTAGTGATTTGGCTATCACCCAATTCTGCCCAGCAGAGAGGTGATCGACACTTTTGTCCGTACAACGCTTCAAACGGCGCTGCTTTAATGCTTGCGTGGTAGCTGTTATTATACGAAAACTCTACCAAAGGCAAGTGAGGTTCCCAACTTTTTCCGAAATCCAACACGCATGCACGAAACATGTCTTCCAAGGTCTGAATGGTGCGCTCACTTTGCCCATCCGTTTGAGGATAGTATGCTGTGCTCATATCAAGGAGGGTGCCTAGTGCGCTCTGTAGTGACTTCCAGAAGTGCGAAGTGAAATGGGAATCTCGATCAGATATGATCGAGACCGGCACTCCGTGTCTAGACACTACTTCTTTCATATAGATGCGAGTCAGTCTTTCCATTTTGTCCGACTCCTTGATCACTAAGAAATGCGCAGACTTAGTCAACCGGTTAACGATCACCCATATGGTATCGCATCCCGTCGGTGTTTTGGGTAATCCTGTTATGAAATCCATGGAAATGTGTTCCCATTTTCACGTTGGAAGTTCCAGTTGATGTAGCAGACCAGATGGTTTCTGATATTCCACTTTGACTCTTGCGCAAGTCAAGCATTTGCTCACGTAGGTGGCAATGTCGGCTTTCATGTTTGGCCACCAGTAAAGTGCCTTTAGGTCATGGTACATTTTTTCTGAGCCAGGGTGAATGGAATATCGGGACTTGTGTGCTTCGTCCATCACTAGAGTTCTCAACTCTCCGTATCGAGGGACCCAGATCCGGTTTTCGAAATATCGGACCCTGTCCGATTTGATTTCAAGCTGCTTGTCCATGCCCCGCATGAGTTCTGATGGGAGGTTATCGTCTTTCAACACTTTGAGTTGAGCATCACGAATCTGATCAGGTAAGGTGGCGTGAATCGTGAGTTGTAATGCTCGCTCCCGTCTAGGCTTATCGGTTTCTTTTCTGCTGAGAGCATCGGCCACTACGTTGGCCTTGCCCGGGTGGTATTTGATGGCACAGTCATAATCCTTAAGTAGCTCAACCCAACGACGCTGTCGCATGTTCAACTCCTTTTGATCATAGATATGTTGGAGGCTCTTGTGGTCGGTATAAATGGTAAACTTGGTACCGTACAAGTAATGCCTCCATATCTTAAGAGCAAACACCACGGCTCCGAGTTCCAAGTCACGGGTCGTATAGTTCTTCTCATGGATCCGTAATTGTCGAGAGGCATAGGCTATAACCTTCTCGAGTTGCATTAACACGCAACCGAGACCCTGTATCGATGCATCATAGTGCACTTCAAATTTTTCCGTTCCCTCGGGGAGGGCTAGGATAGGTGCGCTACAGAGTTTGGTTTTCAACAGTTGGAAGGCAAATTCCTGCGCGTCACTCCAATTGTACTTAGTACCCTTGTGTGTCAATGCGGTGAGAGGTTGAGCAATCTTTGAAAATCCCTCGATGAAACGTCGGTAGTAGCCAGCCAGTCCTAGGAACTGTCGCACCTCAGTCGGAGTCTTAGGTGCTTCTCAGTTTTTGATGGCCTCTACCTTGCCGGGATCGACATGGATACCATTCTCATTGATCACATGTCCTAAGAAGTGAACCTCGCGAAGCCAAAATTCGCATTTCGAGAGTTTAGCATACAGTTGTTCCTTCTTTAGCAATTCCAGGATTAACCTCAGGTGTTCTTCATGGTCGGTCTTGTTCTTGGAGTAGACGAGGATATCATCAATGAAAAAAATCACAAACTTGTCGAGGTACGCCTTCCATACTCTGTCATGAGATCCATAAATACGGCTGGTGCGTTGGTTAAGCCAAAAGGCATAACCGAAAACTCGTAGTGACCGTACCGAGTTCTGAATGCCGTCTTTGAAATGTCTTCTTCGCTCACTCTTAATTGATGGTAACCAAATCTCAGATCGATCTTCGAGTAGTAACTCGATCCTTGAAGCTGGTCGAACAGATCATCAATTCGGGGGAGGGGATAACGGTTCTTGATCGTCACCTTGTTCAGTTCTCGGTAGTCGATGCAGATGCGGAAAGTCCCGTCCTTCTTTCGGACAAATAAGACAGGGTCTCCCTATGGTGATGAGCTAGGTCAGATGAAACCTTTATCCAACAAGTCTTATAGTTGAGTGGACAACTCCTGAAGCTCCGCCGGTGCGAGCCGATACGGGGCTCGTGCTATGGGTGCAGCACCGGGGGCTAATTCGATTTGGAAGTTGACTTGTCAAATAGGTGGGAGTCCAGGCAAATCCTCCAGGATGACTTCCGGAAAATCTCGCACAATCGGTATGTCTTCGATTCGCTTTTCCTCCGCGGATTTCTCGACAATATGAGCTAAAATCGCCAGATGACCCTTTCGAAAAATATTTATGCGCCTTCATGAGGGTGATGACGCTTGTAGTCATGCCGTTCTTCTCGCCCTGTATCGAGATGATTTTGCCGGAAGGGGTAGTGATATGGACCATCTTGTCGTGACATATAATCTCAGCTCTATTCTCGGATAGCCAGTCCATGCCGACAACGACATCGAAACTACCAAGCGTAAAGGGTATGAGGTCGATAACGAAAGTATGACCTGACAGTTTCAACTTACATCCCGCTAGTACATGAGTTGTTTCTATAGACTTACCGTCAGCTAATTCAACAGGAAACTTAGCATCTAACGGGGTTGGAGTTAAGTCTAAGAGTTTACTAAAGGCTTTCGATACAAAACTCCTATCAGCTCCAGTGTCAAACAAAATAGAAGCAGAACAGTCGTTCACAGGGAACTTACCGGTAACCATATTCGGATCGTTGCGGGCCTGGCCCGACCCAATGACGAAAGCTCTACCTTTACCACTGCTCCCGCCACTGTTATTGCCTTCATTGTTCTCATTCTGCTTCAGTTTGGGACAATCCTTCCTGAAGTGACCCTCTTGACCACACTCAAAGCACCATTTCGTCGCTGTAGGCTGTTTAGGAGCACCCTTAGCCGCTAGGTCTCCCCTACAGTCCTTGGTCTGATGACCCAATTTACCACATCGCAAACACTTGATACGGTCGCATGGGCCAGCATGGTGATAGTTGCACTTGTTGCACTTCGGGTACTTTCCAGCATAGCAACTCGAACCCTGTCCGCCACCGTTGTTGTTATTGTTGGAACCCTAATTATTGAAGTTCCGAGCGAGTTCGGGTTTACGGTGGTGTTGTTGCTGTGGGGGGTTCGATGATGAGGACCTGGTGTTGTCAAATTTCCTCTTTCCATTACCAGAGTTGTTGTTGTTGTCAGTGCTTGAGTTGTCACGGGTTTTAGAGGTGGAACCTCTAGGTGGTAACGCACCTTGTGCCACTACTTGGTCCGTTAGTTTGTGGGCTATTCGGATCGCTTGCTGAATTTTAGCCGGTTTGGAAGACGTCACCATACCCTGAATCTGGGGTACCAAACCATCGATATACATCTCGATTCTCTTACTCGGCGGGTCAACCATCCGCGGATACATCACCGCCAGTTCGTGGGAACGGGTGGTGTAGTCTTCAATCTCAGAACCTACCATCTTTAACGCCCAAGATTCCGATTACGGCTTCGAGATTTCCTCTCTAGGATAATACTCTTCTCACATCATGTTCTTGAATTCTTCCTAGTTCATAACATTTGCCAATTCCAACCCAAGAATTTGCACATTAGAGTTCCACCAGGTGAGGGCGGAATCTTGCAATGTTCCAGCAGCAAACTTGACCCTGCTGGCTGGTGGACCGTTACACATCTCGAAAGCTGACTCTGCCTTCTCGGCCCAACGTAGGAAACCTATGGCTCCCTCAGTTCCGTCAAATGAATTAGGCTTGCAGTCTAGGTAGTTCTTGAAAGTATAGACTCCAGCTTGACCTCTGGCTTGATTCTGAACGTGCGCAGCTAGAGCTGCCACCGCATGGTCATTCAGTAGGGTTTGGAGTTCTGCTGTGGTTAGGTTAATGTTACCGCGACCATGACCAACGTTTATTCCAGACATCTAGGTATTATCATCCTGAGATGTCGTCGCCTGAGGACACGTCCGAGTGTGCATGCTCCTCAGTATCTTCCTCGGGTTCTTCTGCATCCGGGGCAATCTGCGCCCCTAATGTGTCGCATCGGGCTAGAGCTGTCGTTGTGGTACGAGGCAAAAGATTACATTGGGTATAAAGCGATATGAGGATATATTGAATGATTATAGTGGCAAGTGGAGCGTAATGAGTGAATTTTGACATAAAGTTCCTTGTTTGAGGTGCTATGATTTTGTTAAGATTGATTGTTAATTTGCTTGACAACATATAGTTGGTGTTTTAGACTCGCTTCTGTTACTGTTGTTGTTATGAAATTGGTAGGGGTAGATGAATTGAATTTATTGGCGAAGAAGTTAATGAACAAGATTGAATTAATTGCATTTATGTTTTGGAAGTTGAGTTTATATTTTAGAGATCGCAGGAGCTATCTTCTCGACTAAACATGTGGCTATGAAATGGTTATAAAAAAATAAATGATTGATGTTGTTTGATGTTGAGATAACATTCTATGATTAGTAAAGATGTGATTTAATGAGAAAAATGGATAATAGTGTAGATTTCATATGAGTTATTGTGTAAGACGAATCTTAAATGTGTTATGCTGATGTTTATTCATAACTTAAGGATAAGTTAGAATTCAAATTGAAAATCAATGAGTTAATTGGAAGAGTGAATGAGTTTTATTAAAGTTTAATATGTTTTAATAAATTAAAATTTGAGGTTGAATACTTGAAATATGCTTAATAAGTTATATATATGATACCATAAGTATAAGAAAGCCATTTGATTCTTAAATTGTGTGATAATATTTAAATTAATTGAGGTATTGATATTATAATAATGTGATATGATTTTTTTTATATAAAAAAGTAAATTTCATTATAATTTACTATAAAACGATTGCAATGGAGTGGCAGGCAAACGGGTGATATGATGCACAGGTGAAAACCGATTTCAATAAGTGTAAATTGTTTTGTTTGACTCGTGATAACCGAATCTAGATAAACGAAGAATTTGTATCCGATCAGGAGATTAAAAATATTTTGAGTGTATAAGTAGATCGAATCAATAGATCTTGATTCAAAAATAATTTAGTAAATAAGGAATTGAATAATTTAATAATAGAATAATTGAATAGGTAAATCAAATCATAAATTGTTTCGTATAAAATCAAACAAATAAAACAAATAACGAATGTTCTTTGAGGTGTTGGGTTTCCCATGAGCTTTCCATGCCATTTTGTTTCCCCAACTTATTAGCATACCAAAACCAAATCAAATGTGTTAGTTGGCCTCCCATGAGTATTACATGGCAATTTGAATGGCCCAACTTAATTAACGAATCAGTGAATCAATTGAGTTTGTTGGCCCATGAGCGTTACATGGCGATTTGACCAACCAAACTAAATAACGAATAAACGAACTCAAGCGTAGGTAGTTGAACATCTAGTGTATTCACCACGGATGATAATGTTCCAATGTCACACCCTCAAAATCCATTAACGGAGTTTTACCGTTAGAGGGTGTGAACTAACAGGATCGGAATCATTAGTTATAATCAACACCATAAATAAAGTTTTCAAACCACGAAACATTAAGTTTAAATAAGTGCGGAAGCATAAATCATAAACCAAGTGTTGCGTCACGCAGGACGACTTAAAAACCCAATTAATAAAATTTTAAAACAAGTTTTTCAAAACGATGGTATTCAATGAATGCATGTTCCTATACCGCGCGCCCGCCTCGGCTACATGAGAATAACATACTAAAAGTGTCAACACAGGGTTGGTGAGTTCACAAGTTTATATAAATAAAGTGTTTGCGTTTGCGTTTAAGTTTTGCGTTTGCGTTTTGTATTACCAGATAGTGTTAAGTCAATTTATATATCAATAGGTAGCTAACCTATCAACAAGTATTACTAAGTGTTCGACACCGAAGCTGACTGTTTATCAATTGCCTTGCCACCATGTCAACCACGACCATGGTAATGTGTTAGCCAAGATTACACCCACTCGACCTACAGTCGAGTTTAGAGTTGGGTGGGGTTTGTCAAACCCAGTAGTACTACTCAACAGTGACTCGCTATTATCCAAATATTAACCGGTTCGATGTTATGAAGGACTTTAGTTGGTTTGTTTGCCACTTAGCCTTACAAGTGATATATAAAAACTAAACAAAATTTACAGCGTTGGAGTATGTTATCTCCCCCAAGTAAAAAGCGTTTAAAAAAATAAAACGGGAACGTGAAACTCACTGTTTGCAAAGAATTCAAAAATAAGTCAACCTAGAGATGCGCGTCACAGAAAATCCTCACTAGCGCTCTAAAACAAGAATGAGATTTTCTAAGTATTGGAACTATTATTGAGTCTCTAGACTCGGCACATAATACCTATGCATGGGATACGTTTCGTGTTTCGTTTGTGAATTATGTGTCTCGACAAACACATTGGTGACACGTTACATGTGTAAACAAATACATATGTATCAAGTACAAACATTGTACATTACTAGTAATTATTCCCCACAAGGGCAATTTAGTCAAATACATAGCAAATATCGTTCAACAAACACGTTTCATGTATTTTCACATAGTTCAGCAGCTAGTTTTATCAAGACAGAATTCTACTTGGAAAGATTACTCAATTCAAAAGATCATAACATATCAATTAATTCACCAAAAATCGTCACAAAAGTATACATGAGTTAGGTTTCCAGAACTATTTTTATTGTATTTTTATTCCACATAGTTTTCTTACAAAGACCTAAACATTACAGTAAACTCACAGCAGTCAAAATCGTGCTCAACAGTAAACATTATACTAGTTTTTATTCCCCGTATTACGAGGGTTATTTTATATTGTTTGTTCTAATATTTATTTATTTTTTGAATTTATATTTTTTATTGTATGAAATTTAATAATATACTTATGGTTTGATGATAAATTGTTTCACAAATAAATGAGATGTTATAACCCAGTTTAAAAGCTATATGGTTTTGATGAGACCCAAGACCCGTTTATTTTTTTTACTATAAAATTGATTTTTTAATTATAAATAATATTTATGAAAGTTAATAATATACTTATGGTTTGATGAGACCTACGACCTGTTTATTATTTTTTTACTATAAAATTGGTTTTTTAATTTAAATAATATATATATATATATATATATATATTAAAATAATAAGATATTAACTTTTAGTATGTCATATTTTATAGGATTTTTACATCAATAACTTGGTAAGAATAACTTTTTATTTAATGAGATATTATAACCCGTTTAAGGAATATCTGGGTTTGGTAAGATCCATACCCATGAATTCGGGTCAAATGCATGGGAAGCCTCCATTTAAAGGAGGGACGACCACATCGCGACACATATGATTTTTATGTTTTCGTTAATATATATTATAGATATATAAGGGAAGGATCAAGAAAAATCTTCTTCTTCTTAAAAACTTCGAAAGAATTATTATTAAAAAAATATTTTCAAATTTTTTTTCCTCCATTTTTCTTTAATTTGTTACTCTTCACCCGAAAAATATATAAAAAAAAAACTATGTAAAACGAGGGTCCTCCTAATTAGAGTAGAATAAAATGTGACATGAAACACACTTACTAAATGTTCATTAATATATCATCATTTGTTAGAATAAAATTAAAATTAATTAAATTCTACATGAGGTACATTTAATAAATGTTCATTAATATATCTTATGGTTTAATGAATATTTATTATTAAGTACATAAAATGCACTAAATAAATGTTCATAACAAAAAAACCATTTATGTATTAAAATAAAATTGAATTGCATATTATCTTAATTATAATGTACCTTTGCTATTGAATGCATAACTAACAATGAGAATTGAATGTTGTCATCATATATATATATACATATATATATATATATATATATATATATAAAAGAGTTCAAATAAAACGTAATTGTTTTGTGAGAAGTGTGAGAACTGTTTAAAATAATGGTAACCACCTAAATATATGTAAGGCCCCGAACCCGGTGGCCCTACTTTAGCGTTGAATTTACACATAAACGCAGTTCTAAATATCAGAGTTAATTAATCATTCGCGGAATATAAAAGCTTTCATAAAACATTTCGTAACAAAACACGTCTTGTCTTAAAACATCATTTTGTCTTTCAAAATTAACGAAGATTAACTTAAACGTCTTGAGTCTTCCGATGCCAGCCTCTTATTCAGTGCCACGTGTCTCCTCAAGCGAGCTGCCTCATCCTACTCACCTGCGTGCATACTAAAAGTCAGCTACGCTGAGTGAGTTCTAGTTAATCGTACGCCATACAATACAACACATACATACATATCCGAAGATACATATCCATACTTCACTAGTTACCCTTCTGTTCTACATACATACTTGCTACCATACATACATACATATATATCTACAATCACTAACCTCAGTCTACCGAGAGTACGTTCATAGTCCGCCGTCTATACCTGTACTCACGATCGTGAACACGTAAAAGGTCCGCAGTCCTTACCTATGTTCACCATTCATGGTACGTACAAGGTCCGCGGTCCCTCCCTATACCATCATACATCCACAACACGTACAAGGTCCACGGTCCTTCCCTATGTTGCAACCTAATTCATAGCACGTACGAGGTCCGCAGTCCTCCCCTATGCTAAAGCATGTATAAGGTCCACAATCCTTTCCTGTGCTGACGCCTATCTGTATTACGTATAAGGTCCGCAGTCCTTATCTACGTTACGTATAAGGTCCGCAGTCCTTATCTACGTTGGCGTCTATCTCCTATAACACGTATAAGGCCCACCGTCCCTATCTACGTTTACATCTATCATCTACATCACGTATAAGGCTCGCAGTCCTTAACTACGCCATCACCTGCCAAGTCTATGTCCAATAGAGGGATTTGCCATCCTAACTTACTATGTCGAACGTAGAACTCACATACCATTCGTGTACCTGTATACACATACTTCACATATACAATAATTACATTATAGCATAAGAACACTCTAGGCGTTCTTTACATCCTTCATTTAACAACCATACCCCTTGTCGTTACGTGCAATATCCGAAGATCGTTCACGCCCCGACAAGTATTCATTTGTAATATTCATACATCTTCGATATATAATATTCGTACCTTTATTTTTAACCTGACAGTACGCGCAATATCCGAATATCGTTCGCGTACCGACAAGCAATCATTCATATCCATCACATATATCACATATGGCATACACTTATCACTTAGGATAAATGTATTAACAACACATCGAGTATGCACACAGCCCCGAAAACATAACAAGGAATGGGGCTAGAAACTCACCTGAACTCTGCTTCTTCCTCCGATAGTTGTAAATCCCTTCTTTAACTTAGCTCGGCTGACTGTATAAGTTACACTTATCAATACTCGCCTGATCTAATCTTGTGGCCTAGTATTAGCTTACTTTTACTTATCGTTTTAATCTATTCTCTAATCGAACTTGACTTTAGGCGAAGTTAAACCTTAGGCGAACTTAGCTTTAGGCGAAGTTAAACCTTGGGTGAACTTAGCTTTAGGCGAAGTTGTCATCAGGCGAACTTGGCTTTAGGCGAAGTTGTCATCAGGCGAACTTGGCTTTAGGCGAAGTTGTCATCAGGCGAACTTAGCTTTAGGCGAAGTTGTCATCAGGCGAACTTAGCTTGCAGGCGAAGTTCATCAGGCGAACTTAGCTTGCAGGCGAAGTTGTCATCAGGCGAACTTGGCTTTAGGCGAAGTTGTCATCAGGCGAACTTAGCTTGCAGGCGAAGTTGTCGTCTGCAGCTACTGTTCGTTCTTAAATCCCTTAATCACCTTCGTTTCTTAACCAAATAACTCGATTTAGGTACCCACGGGATCGTCTGACCAGCGCCTACAAACCCCAACCATCAAATCGACCTAACATCGATGTTTAAAGGGTGCGATTTAGGCATATAGGTTACGGGTTCTTTTTATCAATCGATTAACCCATCAGGTCATAACCATTTTCAGTAAGATTAGCTTTGTTGGATTCGTTTTTACCATACAAACTCAGATCTATCATTTCTCAAATCAACCCGAACCTACACGAACGATTTCTAACTATAAACGTACCTTGAACGAGTCGAACTACGAACACAGTTAAGCCTTGATGTTGTTTTGGTCCGTCACAACGTTCCAGCACCAACAAGCTCGGGTTTTCGCCTTCGGATCTTGGTTCGGGTCGTGTGTGTTTTGGGTGTGTGTGGAATATGTGAGAATGAGGATTAAATGGTGATTAATGGTATTTATATTTAGGGATCATGGGCTTAAGCCCATGGACTCTCCTTCCTTCTTTCATAACCCAAGTCCATAACCCATATCCATTACCCAACACTAGCCCGACCCATACCAACTCCTACTCTATTTATTTATTTCCCGATAACCCGAGTAAGCTTTCCCTCTATTATTAAGTAATACAATTAATATTATTTTGGAAATTTCGGGATGTTACAAGTCTTCCCCCCTTAAAGAGGTTTCGTCCCCGAAACCAAACTTATTCCCTATAAAAGGAAAACTTCTTATATTTACACACTTTATCGAATCGCCTTTGCCTTCTGGGTTATCCTCCTTACTCCTGACTTTGCAGCCATCGAATGGTGGTCATGTGTTTTAGCTATTTAAGGTAGCTCGTCCATGAGACCCTCGATGTACCAAGACTCATCTCATCCTTCCAAGGCTTCGATTAGTACTTTTAACACTATTGTCTAAAACAACCTTTCATCATAGCATAATAATCATTCATAACCAAACTCAATATATTACACGTCACTGATAAACATAAGTTTTAAACCTTAACACAAAACAAGTCCTTAAGCAAAAGTAACTTAATAAAACCATTGCATGAGCAATTATTCCTTCATCAAGTGTTCCTCTCTGCAGTTTCCCCAAGTCTTTATCCTTTCGCACCTCCCGCCCCTGATTCCTTGCAATCCCTAGCCATGTGGTCAGCTTTTCCGCATTTGAAGCACTTTGTCAGGGCATTCTCGAGAATAATGCCCACTCTTTCCACACCGATAGCACCTGTCTGTCACAGTCTTGCATTCTCCCCGGTGCACTCGCCCACACGTCTTACATGCATCCTTGTTCCCAACCTTGGCCTTCCTCTCATCAGTTGTTGTCACCATCTCGCCAGACCGCTTAGCCGAGGCAGCCCATTTCTTCTCCTTCTTTTCCTCCACCACCACATCGTCCTCAGCCAGGTCAGCGTAAACCACTTCTGCAAGTTCAACAGCAGAGTCAAAAGTAGCAGGTTTATTTGCCCTGACTAACATGCGGACTTTTTGTGGCAATCCCCTCACATAACATTTGATTCTCTGGACCTCAGTGTCAACCATATCAGGCACCAACCTAGATAGTCGGTTGAATTCAGTAGTATACTCACGATGCATCATCATACCGGCCTTTAAATTCAGGAACTTCATCTCCGTCCTTTCAACCTCGGCATCTGCACAAAACTTCTTCATCACCAACTCTTTCAGATCGTCCCATCTCAACGCCTTGATCTCATCCCTAGTATTTCTCTGCTACACACTTTCCCACCAATACATAGCTTCTTCCTCAAATGACTGAGTAGCATAACCCACAGCTTGGTCGGGACGGCATTCGCTAATGCGGATAATCTTGTCCATAGTGGTTATCCATTGGAGAGTAGCTATTGCGTCTCCCAACCCAGTCAGCTTTGGCGGGTCGCATCCTTTGAAGGACTTATAGTTGCACCCATCTTGGCCTCTTTTCCTGTCATCGACCTTCACAGACTTATCCTCACTCGAGGCCTCTCTTTCTCCTTCCCCATCCTTCCTACCATCACCACCTGCCCCTTCAGCAGTTCGTTCACGGCTTCCAGCAGATCTTTCGGGATTCAGGTTCTTCACAGCAGCAACTACAGCTTGAACAATGGCTGCTTGAACTGCAGGGCTAAGTTGAACCTCTTCGTTGTTGTTCTGGTCTCCTCCAGCTGCGCTTCCTTCATCTTCGGTGTGGGAAGCTTCTTCTACCGAGGGTTGCCGGACAAGACGAGGCCTGCCGCGTCGTCCAGTGCGACCTCCAGCTCCAGCAATGTCTCCAGCTCCAACCATCGTATTCTAAAAGGAAAAACACAAACATCATCACTCAAGAAACTATTTAGTACAAGGATAGCAAGGCTAACAGGTAATAACAGTGGCCAGCTGTGACTAGCTGATTACGTTGCTTTCCGTGTCCTATACACTTCCCTTTATGAGTCTATTTGTGCTGGTTCTACTTAAGCAGTTAGTCAAATCAAACAATCAATTATCCCTATCCCTATCGTTCACGTATCTTTTCTTTCTCATTAACATATATCATTTAATCATACACTTTACCTTTACTGATCTTGCTTGAGCGACACATGGCATTCTTGAACTGGCATCTTCTTTCTTTTCTTACTTAAACCCCATTCTCTGTTCGAGTCCAAGCATATAGGATGCTTAAATCTTTCGAACTTTGCTCTGATACCAACTTGTAAGGCCCCGAACCCGGTGGCCCTACTTTAGCGTTGGATTTACTCATAAACGCAGTTCTAAATATCAGAGTTAATTAAATCATTCGCGGAATATAAAAGCTTTCATAAAACATTTCGTAACAAAACACGTCTTGTCTTAAAACATCATTTTGTCTTTCAAAATTAACGAACATTAACTTAAACGTCTTGAGTCTTCCGATGCCAGCCTCTTATTCGGTGCCACGTGTCTCCTCAAGCGAGCTGCCTCATCCTACTCACCTGCGTGCATACTAAAAGTCAGCTACGCTGAGTGAGTTCTAGTTAATCGTACGCCATACAATACAACACATACATACATATCCGAAGATACATATCCATACTTCACTAGTTACCCTTCTGTTCTACATACATACTTGCTACCATACATACATACATATCTACAATCACTAACCTCAGTCTGCCGAGAGTACGTTCATAGTCCGCCGTCTATACCTGTACTCACGATCGTGAACACGTAAAAGGTCCGCAGTCCTTACCTATGTTCACCATTCATCGTACGTACAAGGTCCGCGGTCCTTCCCTATACCATCATACATCCACAACACGTACAAGGTCCACGGTCCTTCCCTATGTTGCAACCTAATTCATAGCACGTACGAGGTCCGCAGTCCTCCCCTATGCTAAAGCACGTATAAGGTCCACAGTCCTTTCCTGTGCTGACGCCTATCTATATTACGTATAAGGTCCGCAGTCCTTATCTACGTTACGTATAAGGTCCGCAGTCCT
Source organism: Bidens hawaiensis (assembly GCF_021521415.1). NCBI lineage: Eukaryota > Viridiplantae > Streptophyta > Magnoliopsida > Asterales > Asteraceae > Bidens > Bidens hawaiensis. The sequence continues at coordinate 28,564 of NW_027491734.1, forward strand.
TATCTACGTTGGCGTCTATCTCCTATAACACGTACAAGGCCCACCGTCCCTATCTACGTTTACATATATCATCTACATCACGTATAAGGCTCGCAGTCCTTAACTACGCCATCACCTGCCAAGTCTATGTCCAATAGAGGGATTTTCCATCCTAAATTACTATGTCGAACGTAGAACTCACATACCATTCGTGTACCTGTATACACATACTTCACATATACAATAATTACATTATAGCATAAGAACACTCTAGGCGTTCTTTACATCCTTCATTTAACAACCATACCCCTTGTCGTTACGTGCAATATCCGAAGATCGTTCACGCCCCGACAAGTATTCATTTGTAATATTCATACATCTTCGATATATAATATTCGTACCTTTATTTTTAACCTGACAGTACGCGCAATATCCGAATATCGTTCGCGTACCGACAAGCAATCATTCATATCCATCACATATATCACATATGGCATACACTTATCACTTAGGATAAATGTATTAACAACACATCGAGTATGCACACAGCCCCGAAAACATAACAAGGAATGGGGCTAGAAACTCACATGAACTCTGCTTCTTCCTCCGATAGTTGTAAATCCCTTCTTTAACTGAGCTCGGCTGACTGTATAAGTTACACGTATCAATACTCGTCTGATCTAATCTGGTGGCCTAGTATTAGCTTACTTTTACTTATCGTTTTAATCTATTCTCTAATCGAACTTGACTTTAAGCGAAGTTAAACCTTAGGCGAACTTAGCTTTAAGCGAAGTTAAAACTTAGGCGAACTTAGCTTTAGGCGAAGTTGTCATCAGGCGAACTTGGCTTTAGGCGAAGTTGTCATCAGGCGAACTTGGCTTTAGGCGAAGTTGTCATCAGGCGAACTTCGCTTTAGGCGAAGTTGTCATCAGGCGAACTTAGCTTTAGGCGAAGTTGTCATCAGGCGAACTTAGCTTGCAGGCGAAGTTCATCAGGCGAACTTAGCTTGCAGGCGAAGTTGTCATCAGGCGAACTTAGCTTGCAGGCGAAGTTCATCAGGCGAACTTAGCTTGCAGGCGAAGTTCATCAGGCGAACTTAGCTTGCAGGCGAAGTTGTCTTCTGCAGCTACTGTTCGTTCTTAAATCCCTTAATCACCTTCGTTTCTTAACCAAATAACTCGATTTAGGTACCCACGGGATCGTCTGACCAGCGCCTACAAACCCCAACCATCAAATCGACCTAACATCGATGTTTAAAGGGTGCGATTTAGGCATATAGGTTACGGGTTCTTTTTATCAATCGATTAACCCATCAGGTCATAACCATTTTCAGTAAGATTAGCTTTGTTGGATTCGTTTTTACCATACAAACTCAGATCTATCATTTCTCAAATCAACCCGAACCTACACGAACGATTTCTAACTATAAACGTACCTTGAACGAGTCGAACTACGAATACGGTTAAGCCTTGATGTTGTTTTGGTCCGTCACAACGTTCCAGCACCAACAAGCTCGGGTTTTCGCCTTCGGATCTTGGTTCGGGTCGTGTGTGTTTTGGGTGTGTGTGGAATATGTGAGAATGAGGATTAAATGGTGATTAATGGTATTTATATTTAGGGATCATGGGCTTAAGCCCATGGACTCTCCTTCCTTCTTTCATAACCCAAGTCCATAACCCATATCCATTACCCAACACTAGCCCGACCCATACCAACTCCTACTCTATTTATTTATTTCCCGATAACCCGAGTAAACTTTCCCCCTATTATTAAGTAATTCAATTAATATTATTTTGAAAATTTCGGGATGTTACAATATAACACTATAACATGAAAATATGAAACTATACAATTTTTAAAAACTGCTAATCTCAACCACTAGATCCTAGATCCAAGGGTGTACATCTATTCTTATGTTTCTCACAAAACTATTGTTTTTTACATTAACCCTACCCTATATATATATATATATATATATATATATATATATATATATATATATATGGGTGGGATCTAGTAAAGAATTATTTTTAACTATTTTTAAAAAAATATTTTGTTTCCTCCTTCTAATAAGATGATATTAATACTAAAAAAAACAAAACAAAACTTGTCGGTGTAGTATGGTAGTGCATATGTGCACAAAAGTCTATTGCGTATGTACAATAGTATTTTATTGCATATAATACAACACAATTGCATTATCCAATACACATTATTGAATATATGCAAATACGACACTAATAATTGTATGCAAAATACATTATTGCATATATGTAATACAACACTAATGCACATATGCACTATATCGATTTTTTTAATTTTTGTATATAATATAACACTATTGCAAATATACAATACAAACAACTATATATATGTTATTCAACACTATTTCAAATATCAAAATGCACACTATTACACATATGCATTATAAAAAAAGTCGATGTATTGCATATATGCATTACAACATTAATTTTTTTTATTTTTATATTTTTTTGTGGTGAAGAATAACAACATATAAGAAGGATGAAAGAAAAAAAATTTTAAAAATATTTTTTTTAATTAAATTAAAAATACTTCATAATTAGTTCTCTAGTTCTCTCCATAAAATGGAGTTCTCTCATGACCCTCTCCCTATATATATATATGTATACATATATATATATATGTATACATATATGTATATATATATATATATATATATATAGAAGAGGGTTCAAATAAAAAACAATTGTTTTGTGAGAAGTGTGAGAATGCTTTAAAATAAAACAAAACCACCTAAATGGGAAACTATACCATGTAAAAAGGAAACTATACGGTTTTTAGAAACTACTAATTTCAACCGCCAGATCTTAGATCCATGGGTCTAGATCTCTTCTTATGCTTCTTACAAAATTATTATTTTTTACGTTAACCCTACCCTATATATATATACACACACACACACACATAGGGAGAGGATCATGAGAGAACTTCTTTTTATGGAGAGAACTAGAAAACTAATAATTAAATAATTTAATTTAATTAAAAAAATATTTTTAAAATTTTTTTTCTTTCATCCTTCTTATATGTTGTTATTCTTCACCACAAAAAAAATATAAAAATGAAAAAAAATAAAAAAATAATAAAAAAAATTAATGAGTAATGCATATATGCAATACACCGACTTTTTTTATAATGCATATGTGCAATAGTGTGCATTTTGATATTTTAAATAGTGTTGAATAGTATATATATAGTTGTTTGTATATTTGCAATAGTGTTATATTATATACAAAAATTAAAAAAAAATCGATATAGTGCATATGTGCATTAGTGTTGTATTACATATATGCGATAATGTGTTTTGCATACAATTATTAGTGTTGTATTTGCATATATTTAATAGTGTGTATTGGATAAGACAATTGTGTTGTATTATATGCAATAGGCATTTGTGCACATATGCACTACAGTACTACACCGACAAGGTTTTTTTTTTTTTTAGGAACAATATCATCTTATTAGAAGGAGGAAAGAAAAAGAAATCACAAAATATTTTTTTAAAAATAGTTAAAAATAATTCTTTACTAGTTCTCTAGTTCTCTCTTTAAAAGGAGTTCTCTCTAGATCCTACCCCTATACACACATGTGTATATATATAAGGGAATGATAAAAAAACTTCTTAGAGAAAACTTAAAACTCCTAAAGAATTATTATTAAAAAAAATATATTCAAAATTTTTTTCTTCCATTCTTTAATTTGTTACTCTTCACCCAAAAAAATATTAAAAAAATAAAAAATAAATAAAAGTCAATGTAGTGCACATATGTAATACTGTGCAATGTTGTTGTATTACACATGTGCATTGTTGTGTATTTTTATATTCAATAGTGTTTAGATGCATATATTCAATATTTGTGTATTGTATTTGTACGTACAATAGTGTTGTATTATATGCAAACAATATAAAAGAAAGCCGATGTAGTGCATTAGTGTTGGAATACACGTACGTACTAGTGTGTATTCGATGTTTACATAAGTGCTATATTGCATATATATACAACAGTGTGTATTAAATATGTTCAATAGTGTTGTATTCTAAGCAATACAACACTCTTGCATATATGCAATACACACTATTGCACATATGCACTCACCGACGAGGTTACCAACAATAAAGATTTTTGTTGATTACACAAGTTTAAACTTTATTTACACATGTTTAAAAAGTCGATTCGGTGTGTAAAAAGTTACGGTAACTTTTTGTGCATTACTTACACTAACGTATTACACATGTGTAAAAAAAATTCAAAAAAAAAAAGTTGTTACGTTGAGTTCTTTCGAGTTCTTAAAACTTAAAGTGGTTCTCAAAAGAAATCAATCATATATATATATATATATATATATATATATATATATATATATGGATGATTCAATAGAGAAATGATATTACTGCAAGAAATGCGAGAAATGAATATGAGCCACTAGTTTTTGTTTAAGTGTTAAATGCTTAAAGCTAAATAAAGAAAGCATTAATCATTCGCTTTCTTCAATTAATATAACTAATAAACTGTTGGTGCATAGTGTCAGTAGTTCATAATCTAGTGTCTGTAATCGAGTCTGTAATGTTTAATTATGTTTTGTATGTTTAAGCGAAGTTACTGACAAGTTCGCTTAACAGGCGAACTTGTTAGTCAAGCGAAGTTATGGACAACTTCGCCTGAACATGCCAGGCGAAGTTGTCGTGTATTTATATACCTAGCTTACGGCTTGGTTTGGGGTTGGTTGTTTAAGTTTGTTTCAGTAGTTCGAGTTCATAGTAACGTGAGGACGAGAGTCTGTAACAGTGATATTACGTCACGTGTTTGAGTTATAATATATAACGTGTGTTCGGTTATTCGTGTGTTTGTTTGGTTTGTGTTCTATACTCGTAACGATCTACGCAGGGATTCCACACCTGAGTAGACCGATATATCTCGTGCGATCCGTCCAGGGAACCTACAATTGGTATCAGAGCATTTGCTCGATTGTGTGGTTCGGGATATTCACGCGGGTATAGAATTCGTCCCGTTTCGACTATTCGCGGGACGTGTTTTCTGTGTTTTTGAGTCAATCTTACCTCCTACTATCGTGTTCAAGCCTTTGCACCGTCAAAAACCTTGTAATATCCAGATTCCAGATCTGCAAAAACGTCCGTGTTCATCAGGCGAAGTTGCCGTCAGGATACGTAGGGTTTCGGCGAAGATATAAGGTTAAGCGAAGTTATCCACAACTTCGCCTTATTAAGCAAAGTTATCCACAACTTCGCCTACCTTCTCAAGTTCGCCTTACTCAGCGAAGTTCTCTACAACTCCGCCTATCTCCTAAGTTCGCTTACCTTAAGCGAAGTTAATCATCAGCGAAGTTCTTCAACGAAGTTAATCAGCGGCGAAGTTAAGGCTTAAGCGAAGTTATCCATAACTTCGCCTACAGTACTTTTCAGAAAATTTTTGATTTTTTTTCGGGTTTCTTACTTTTCGGGAAAGATGTCGTCGATTAACATCTCTGAGTTAGTGAAGATGGAAGTTGAAGCAGGGTCAGCTACTAAGGCCCCAAGATTGCTGAAGGGAACCGATTTCGTTGCATGGAAGGATCGGTTCATACAATATGTCAAGTACCAGGATGCGAAAATGTGGGTATGCATCCAGGATGGTTATATTCCACCAGTTATGGAGTATGAAGGTCGTGATCAAATCAAAAAGTATAGCAAAATGGAAGAAGAAGAGGAAAAGATGTATGAGGCCGAGAGCAAGGCTCATGCTGCTATTACTATGGCTCTTCCACAAGAGATCCTTCATACGTTTAGAAAGTACACATCAGCAAGAGAGCTGTGGGAAGCTCTTGAGAACAGATTTGAAGGGAATGTAGGAATCCGGGCTTCAAAGATTAAATTGCTCAAAACCCAGTTCTCAGTCTTCAAGTATTTGAAGAATGAATCTTTAGATGATATTATCAATCGATATTACCATCTGATGACTGAATTGAGCAACTATTCAATTTCCTACCGAGAAGAAGAAATAGTTAAGAAGCTTCTAGATGCTCTCCCACCAAAATGGGAAATGTACACTGTGCTGATGAGGGAAGACAAAGACTTTCCCACATATGATCTAGAAACGGCAGTCAACAAGCTCAGAACCTTTGAGCTTAACATGGTCAGAAAGGAGACACCTATGGATCAGGTTCAAGATCCAGGTATGTATGGAGCTAAAGTCAACACTAGCTCAGGATCGAAGACTGAATCTGCTGCCTACTACTCGAAGGGAGAGTCGGGTGCAAACTCATCACATGAGGGTCATGTATCAGTCAACACAAATGGTGATGTTTGCTATGTAGCAGGTGGATCGAGTAGTTCTCAACCCCAGGTAAGCAAGAGTAGTTACTCTCCAAGTATTCCCAGCAACAACTACTCCAAGATGCCTATGAGTGTCAAGTCTGCTGAAGAGCAGTTTGGTCTCTATGCTTCTTTTATTGCTTCCTATGAGAACTACATTCAAGGGAAGGTTGTTGATCCAGCTATGTTGGATGAAGACTATGACCAGATTGATGCTGATGATCTAGAGGAAATGGATCTGCAATGGCAGATGGCCATGATTGTAAGAAGAGTGAAGCGTTTTATGAGAAAGACCGGAAGAAAGTTTGTCGGTGGAAAGCCAGGGTTTGACAAGGCGAAGGTGAGATGCTACAATTGTCAGCAAAACGGTCACTTTGCTAAGGAATGCAGGAATGAGCGTGTGGAACGAAGTCAGGGTAGGTCTCCACAGCAAAGTGAGGGTAGAAAAGATTATAGTGCCATGATGTCCAGAGAAGATGGTGAATACAACTAGAACCTGCTTTCTAAAGAAACTTTTGAGCAGGCAAATTTGGCAAAGGTAGAAACTGAAGAAAGTGAGAAGGTTACCGGAGAGGAAAAAGCTCTTATGGCAGACGTTAATGACCAGCTCTCCGAGGTATGTTCTAAACTTACATGCTCTAAATGTGAAAACTTGTCTAAGCAATTAGCAACTATAACCGATCAGTATGTTAGGTTGGATGCTGAATTTAAAACCTTAAAAGTAGATCATCATTTTACAAAAGCAAGAGAAAATAGCTATAAAGTCAAAATTAAAGCTTGTGAAAAAGATGTTAAAAGTTTAAAAACAAAACTTGCTGAAAAAATTGAAGTGATTGATTTAAGTTATGAAGTTTTGGAAGAAAAAACCAAACTAATTGCTGATAGAGAAAAACAGATTGCTGATCACCAGGTAAAAGTGTTGGAACTGAATAGAAAACTAGAGCAGTTCAGAAATTCTTCTGCTATTCTTGATCACCTTGTTAGTGATCAAGGTTCCTCTGCTAAGAGAGGAGGAATCGGTTATCATGAGGTTCCACCACCTTATAATCACAATTACACTTTTAACCCTAGTGTTCAGAAATCTGTTGATTTTGAGGTTGCTCAGACAGTACCAGTTAAAGTAAGTTGTAAAGAACCAAATGTTAGTAGAGGCGAAACAAGTTCGCCTGTTTCAAGTGTTAAAATTTCTGATCCAAGTCCAGTCTCATCGGATTCGGATAAGTCATCCGAGTCTGGTAAGGCAAAAGATGAGGTGGTATTACCCAATGGTGGAGAGAAAGATAAGACGAATAAAAAGAGTACTCCACTAAACCCGTACGTCCCACCATATGTGAGACGAACGGGCGGTAATAAAGCCTCGACATCTAAAACACCGGTTGATAAAAAGGTTGTGCATAGGTGTTGTTTTAGGTGTAATCAATTAGGGCACCTAGTTGCAGATTGCCCTCTGAAGCAGCGATTCAGAGGTGTAAGGCCTACTAAAACTGAGAATAAGCCTAATAGTTATTATCATGCTGCTAAAAATGAAAACCATTTAAAATTCAAAAATGTGACTAATTCAGGTTTTCATAGAAACAAATCTCAGTTTTACACTGCTAATAACCAAACCACAAGCTATAATTCTTTCAATTCACAAAGGTTTGGAAGGCCTCACAATCAATCTTCAAGGAGGTTTCCTAATAGGACTTACAGGAATTATCAAGATACTAACTTTGGAAAGCCAAAGTTTGGGATGTATAGATCCAAGACCAATTGGTCTTGGGTCCCTAAATTCTAATCTTTTGCTTTATTGTGAAGGAACAGTTGAACAGGGCTGCCAACAATCTTTGGGTTGTAGATAGCGGCTGTTCCCGGCACATGACGGGTAACAAATACTTGTTACACGATTTGAAACCTGTTCAAGGAGGGAGAGTGAGCTTTGCCGGTGAAAGTGGTGGCAAGATTACAGGAATGGGAACGGTGTCGAACGGAAAGATGACATTGGAGAAAGTTAACTTTGTAGAAGAATTGAAGCACGATCTGCTGAGTGTGTCGCAGATCTGTGATAAGGAGTACACCGTTCATTTTACAAAGAATGAAGCGATTGTGTTGAAACCTGGTTTTCAGATACCAGAGGAGTGGATTGTGATGAAGGCTCCACGTAAAAGAAATACATATATTATGGATATGAGATCAACTGAAATGGCCACGGAAGAATCATGCCTTATGACAAAAGCAAGCGAATCGGAGTCCGAATTGTGGCATAGGAGAATGGGACACATTCATCTTCGGAAGATGAACCACACTGTCAGGAATGGACTTGTGCTGGGCGTTCCCTTGAAGAATTTCAATTTTGAAGATAAATGTATAGCGTGCAAGAAGGGAAAGCAGCACAAGAAATCCCATCTCACCAAGAAAGTCAATTCAATTGCCAGTACTCTAGAATTGCTTCACATGGATCTCTTCGGTCCCGTGAATGCAAAAAGTCTAGGAGGTACTTCTTATTGCTTGGTGATCACTGATGACTACTCACGATATTCGTGGGTGTATTTCCTGAAATCAAAAGACGAAACGGCTCAGATGGTGAAGAATTTGATTACCAAAGTTGAGAACGTTATGGATAAAATGGTTAAGTTCATCAGGAGTGACAATGGAACGGAGTTCAAGAATTTTGAGATGGAGATCTTCTGCCTTCAGAGAGGGATTGAACACCAATACAGCGCTCCGTATACACCGCAACAGAATGGAGTGGCTGAAAGGAAGAACAGAACATTAATTGAAGGAGCCAGAACAATGCTGGCTGATTCAAAGCTTCCTGTGGTGTTTTGGGCTGAAGCTGTTGCTACAGCCTGTTATGTTCTGAATAGAGTCTTAACTGTTAAAAGACTTGGTAAAACGTGTTATGAGCTTATGCATGGGAGAAAGCCCAACTTGAGTGGTCTTGAACCATTCGGGTCCCCTTGTTCGATTTTGAAGACAAATTCTAAATTTGGTGAAGTAGCCGATGAAGGAATCTTAGTCGGTTAAGTTGTTGGGACTCCCAACAGACGTGTCTTCAATACATCGACCAGCAAGGTTGAGGTGGTGTGTAACACCGATATCACAAGTTACCAACCGCCAAAACCAAGCAACGGACCTGCTGAGTTTTTCGACTATGTTAAACTTTTTAAGTCTTTTAACATACCGTATTTGGATATTGCTGAAGAAGAAGAGAGAGTTGCTACGAAGATGATCCTTGATGAGGAAGAAAACCTATTGCAAAGACAGCTGATCGATAAATGTCAACCTTCCACATCAAATGCTGTCGATACCCCTGCTGCCTCGACTGAAGAAGAATTTTTCAATCCATTTCACTCTTAGCATGAAACAATCATTGACGAGCTCTCTTCTAACTTGGAAGACAATTTGCATGTCGGTTCTGTTCCGACCACGAGAATTCATAAAGATCACCCTTTGGAGAATGTGATTGGTGATGTGTCCTCTGGTGTACAAACAAGACGTAGCTTGAATGAGCACACCTGTGTTTACACAAGCATCAAGGAGACAGGGATAATCAACGAATGCTTGTACACCTGCTTTATCAGCCAGATTGAACCGAAGAATTATCAAATGGCTCTCAAGGACAGCTCGTGGGTCGAAGTTATGCAAGAAGAGTTGGCTCAATTCAAGAAAATGGAAGTTTGGACTTTGGTTGAAAAACCGAAGCTTGTGCATGCGATAGGCACAAAATGGGTGTTTAAGTGCAAGAGAGATGAGAAAGGGATTATCATAAGAAACAAGGCGAGGCTAGTCGTTAAAGGTTTTAATCAACAAGAGGGGATTGATTATAATGAAGTGTTCGCTCATGTCGCAAGGTTGGAAGCCATTAGATTGTTTTTGGCGTTCGCTGCTTATAAGAAGATGAAGGTATTTCAGTTGGATGTGAAGAGTGCGTTTCTGAATGGGAAAGTTGATGAGGTAGTGTATGTTGAGCAACCTCCGGGTTTTCCTGACCCAGACTTTCCTGATCACGTGTACAAGTTAAGCAAGGCATTGTATGGACTACATCAGGCACCTCATGCCTGGTATTCAACTTTATCAGATTACTTGCTTGAAAATGGGTTTAAAAGAGGGAAGATTGATAGCACGTTGTTCGTTAAGAGAGAAGGAAGCGACTTCCTGCTGGTGCAAGTCTACGTGGATGACATTATCTTTGCTGCATCTAAAGTCTCCATGTGTCAGGAGTTTGAGGCCGTCATGAAGAAAAGGTTTGAAATGAGTGCTATGGGTGAACTAACTTTCTTTTTAGGATTGCAGGTTGATCAGAAGAAGGATGGGATGTTCATTCATCAGACCAAGTATGTCCATGATGTGCTCAAACGCTTCAAGATGGAGGACAGCACTCCATTCGACACTCCAATCTGCGTCAATCACAAATTGGGTGCTGAGTCAGACGGTGATGCAGATGTGGACCCAACTCAGTATCGGGCTATTATAGGTTCTTTAATGTACTTAACTGCTTCTAGGCCTGATATAATGTTTGATGTTTGTCTTTGTGCTCGTTTTCAGGCAAACCCAAAGGAATCTCACATGAAGTGTGTGAAGAGGATCTTGCGGTATCTCAAGGGCAAACCGAAGCTGGGGTTGTGGTACCCGAGAGGAGGAGACTTGGAGCTAGTCGCTTACACAGATTCTGATTATGGAGGGTGCAATCAGAGTCGGAAGTCAACAACTGGAGGATGTCAGTTTCTTGGTGGCAGATTGGTGTCGTGGCAATGCAAGAAGCAGACTTCAGTCGCAATTTCAACCTGTGAAGCAGAATACATGGCAGCATCCAACTGCTGCTCCCAGGTTCTTTGGATTCAACAACAGTTGCGCGACTATGGTCTGAATTTCTTACTTACACCTATTTGCATTGATAACACAGCTGCTATCTCAGTAACTAACAATCCCGTGAAGCACAGTAAAACTAAACATATTGACATACGTCATCATTTTATACGGGATTGTGCTGAGAAGAAACTGATTGTGCTTGAAAAGGTGGATACGCTTGATAATTTCGCTGATCTTTATACTAAAGCGTTTGAAAAAACAAGATTTCAAAACCTTATCGAGCTGAATGGGATGATCAATCCCGAGTAACCATGCTTTTCATATTATATTTAAAAAAAAAAACGTCACTAACGCTTAAAAATATGTCGGTTGCCTCAGTTTGAAGGACTTGTCTTCGAATATGTTTTGGTCCTCATTCTCTACTTGTAGAATTCGAGGATAGCCATTAACCAAAGGACTGAAAGTGACCGGGGCGGTTTATGATGAGTTTTCATTCTTTCGCTTAAAATTAGTCGATCATATTAATTAGTTAGAAGGACACATACTAGTATGTGGTCGGTCCAGCTGATCCATTGGATTTTCGGGATAGCCGTTTACCTGAAGACTTTGTTTTGGTCGGGGCGATTAATGTTAAAGTTTTTTTAAGGGAAATGAAATTATTTTTCAAGTCTGTTACTTCGTAAGAAGTTCGTTTGCTATGTTTAACAGAAAATTGATCCAACCTTGGAAAATGATAGATATACTGATTCTGTGTGCTTAACTAGTGAAGTTATTAGGCTTAAAAGGCTTTAGGTCAGTTATTGTATGTCATGGTAGCTTTTTATGGTGCGTAAAAGTAGATGTGATACAAACTAAATCTACTTGATTTTACGTGGAAACTCCTTACGAGTTTTGCATGTCTTCATATATATCTTTCCGAATGATAGGCAGAAAAGCGATTACCCAGTCATACACGAGCCCGTAAGTGTTCTGATTCCCGTGAAGATAGCGTTTCAAGAAACTGCAGTGATCCAGATTCGGGACTTGCAGTTGTTTACTACTCTGAAGTCTATATGAATGTTTGAATAAAAAAAAAAAAAAAAAAAAAAAAAAAAAAAAAAAAAAACTTATGAGTTATTGAAACATTCTAGAGTTCAAAATATCAAGACTTCTTAATCATGGAGTAAGAAAGAGAACGGGAAGCAGATGAAGAGTAAACTTAATCAGACACTAAGGGTCGAAGTCAATTCGGGGTGACTTGGGGAAAGCCAAATATGCTTTGAGAATAGATAGGAGGCATCATAATCTCTGAGTTGTTGCCCACTTAATGTTTGAGATTTATTGAACTTAACTCGTATCACTGAAACGATGAAAACCATCTTAAGTTATTTACCTGCTTACAACCTGTCTCTATATGTCATAATACAGCTAAACACGGATCTATGTGACAGTCACGTAATTAGTATGATTCCTGTTCGGATCTTTTCTAAAACGTAGTAGTCCCTATCGAGACTGAAATTTGATCCCTTATACTTTAATTGTTAAAGTTTTCTTTTTATGTAGTTGTATGCTTTTTTAAATGGTTATTTGGACTTGATCGTGTCATTTAATTCTTAAAGGGAAGTTTAAGAACTTAATTGCAAAATGTTCAAATTATAAGGGTTGATTTTGTAAATATAGGCGATGTTGTTAAACAGGCGAACTTATGAATAACTTCGCCTAGGCGAAGTTAACCGTAACTTCGCCTGTATAATCTCTGACCCTATATAAAGAATTTTAAGGTCAAACTGTTCATAACTTTCAATATCAGCGAACTTAATCTCGATTATCACAGCGAACTTAATTCATTATCATCTGATTTTCTTTCTTCGATTTCAAACCGATTTAAAGGTTGGTTGGGTCATTACATCGTGTTATCTGTTCTTTGATGTTAATCTAAGGTTGTTTCGATAACCGGTTAATAACCTCGGCCGATCGATCATTAAACCCGATTTCAAACCTTGTTTTCAAGTGGTCATGTACAACCTGGTCGTCTAGTTATCCTTAAAAACTTGTGTTTCAGAGTCCTTAATCTCCACAATCGTTAAATTCGCCAACGGCACGTCGTTCGAAATCCTTACTGTCGCCGATTCAGATTCAGGCGAACTTAAGGTTTAGGCGAAGTTATCCGTAACTTCGCCTGAGGCTCAACTTCGCCTGAGGCGATGTTGTGGTGAGGCGAAGTTATCATTAACTTTGCCTGGACCTTTTAATTTTTTAATTATTAGCCGAACTTAAAGATGAAGCGAAGTTGTTCCTAACTTCGCCCCATCTTTAACTTCGCCGATACAGATTTAATCACAACTTCACTCATGGTAACAAGCGAACTTGTGGTACGCCTTAATGTGTATCTAACTTGGTTCGTTTGTTGCAGATATGGCTGCTGTTGCCGTTGCTGGAGGAGATGACGGAGGAGATAATCAGAGACAATTCTTCCCGGGTCACAACATGTTCATCACCTTAGACCCGGAAGCGAGTGGTGTGGAGGATTACCGCGAGATAATCACATTCCTCCTTCGCTCGAGGATATTCCACGCAATCACTATGACTCTGCCGATTTCCTTACCCAATATTGAGGATTTCTGGCAGACGGTGGAATACGATTGCCGCGTTGAGCCCCCGGTTATGAGAGCAACCGTCAACAATCAAGAAGTTCAGTTCTCATCTGAACAAATACGGGTGGCATTACGATTTGGAGAGGAGACTAGGGATGACCCTACGGAGTTTGTTGCTCCGTTTCGCGATGGAGCATTTCTAAGAATGGGCTATTCTGGTCCATTGGGCAATACACAACGGAGGAAGGGTTTCCTACTTGATCAGTGGCGCTTCCTCATGCACGTTATGATTGTCTGCATGTCTGGGAGGAAGGCGGGCACTGATGGTATGGGTGCGACCATGCAGTCAGCAATGACTGCTCTGACTTATAACAAACGTTATAGCTTTAGTCAGATGGTCTTTTATGAAATTGATAGACAGAGAAGAGCGATGGCTCGTGAGAGGTTCATCATGTATCCAAGATTCATTCAGATGATCTTGAATCATGTTGCTCCCACGTTGCCTCAACGACGCCCAATACGATACGTGGAGAATGTGAGCAAACGTATCTTCGCTCAATGCCGCACATCCAGTGCGAGGAGCAAGCCTGAACTGCGTCCAAGGCATACTCCACTCTTTGGGTACTTAATAAACCCGGGGTATGTGCCAGATCGTGGGGATGAGTTCAGAGACCCTCAACCACGACAGGTAGGAGCACCTCGAGATGTACCTGCTGTGCCTGTTGTGTCGGCTGAGGAGGATGTAGACCTTGATGCTGCATTTGGCGGCCAAGGATTCTTCGACATGGACCGATTTGATCCACAAGAAGAGGTGCAGGTCTCTGCTGCACAGGTTCGGGAAGTGAATGTTACTAGAGCAGCTACGACGGTGGCTGACTCAGATCTTGATGATGTTATGGATGAGGCGAGAAGGATGTTGGTGACACGAGAAAGGACGTTAGGGAAGAGAAAGAGGACAGTTGATGATACTGAGTCAGAAGAAGAAGAAGAGAATATTCACAAGTTGATTCGACGTTCAAGACGGGAAAGGACAGGTGCAGGTATGGGAGCTGGAGAGACTTCAAGAGTGGTACGTTTCGCTCCGCCCGCACTGTCAGGTATGTCGATTGTTCCTACATCACTACAGGTCACAGGTTTAAGCGCCGCGGATGTTCCCGTGGTGGCTACATCATCAGCTTTTGGCATCCCAATCACTACTATCCAGCTGACGACTCCGGAAATTGTGTCGTTACCACCTCCAACGCTTACTCCTTCAGAGGTGGTTGCACAATTTGTAGAGTCGACAGTCGTTGCAACTACAGGGTTGTCGGTCACGATACCACCTGCGGTTACGTCCACAACTGCTTCTGATGTCCCGGTTACATTCGAGATCCCTGCTGAGTATACTCAAGACACATCTAACATGAGGTTTGATTTTGATGCAACCCTCTCAGACTCGGAGAGAATAGCTGCACTTGAACGGGTCGTGGCAGAGCAATCGAGGATAAACTTTATCCAGACCCAGGCTATTCAGCGCCTTGTAGCAGAGAATCAACTACAGTCGTCCCTCCTAATTGAACATGGGAGAATTATAGATGCTATGAAGGAGTTCTTGGCATCTCAGGGGGAGACAGGCTGTAAAGGCGACGAGTTAAGGACAAAGAAGAGGAATGACAAAGACGATGATCCCAATGCATCGAAAGATGCAGGTGGTGAGTTGCCAAGAACTACTCAAGCTCTTGGGACTTCCACAGCTCAGGGGGAGTCTGCAGGTGCAGTTGGTGGTAATGAAGTGGTGATGGTTGATGATGAAGATGATGTGATTGATGCTTTGAAAGAATTAGATGATGATATGCTAGATGATGATGTGTTGTTTGATGATGATGTGCTGCCTATTGAGGAGATTGAGAAGATTGGAGCGCAGATTGTGATTGAAGAAGATGTTGAGGAAGGTGAAATAGTAGAGAATGTGGAGCATGACATTCCAGGTGTGGAGAAAGCTGATATGGGTAATTAGACAGTAATAGATGATACTGAATAGGAAGAGCAGCCTAGGTGGAAGGAAGGCTATGCTCAGTGGTTCGTCAAAACGAAGAAACCAGCGGTCCCTACAATGTTTAAGAAGAGTTACAATATTAAAGGCTATGCCGAAGCGAAGAAAGGGATTATTTGCTGGATCTATGATGAGCAGTTGAAGCTCTTTGTGATTAAACGGTATGACGGCGTTCAGTATTTTAAAAGAATGTTAAGATCGTTGAATACACTGCCGGAATGTGAAGTGAAAGACTTAGCCAGATTGGGGTTAATCAATCGAAATGACGATAATATGGCTAGAGTAATTGAGAAAATTGTATGGAGAGAGAGTATAAAAGAGAAGAAGTTTGAGCTGTTGAAACCACAGAAGGGAAAACTTGTTGAAGACAAGGATAGAGGTTTGAGAGCTGATGGAAAACCTTGGATGGTCATGAAGTATAAACCGATCCGGTGCCTTAAAGAAGTACCGATGAAGCTAATGCCCAAGGATGTGCTTAAAGACCTAAAGTGGTGGTATGTGGATTGTGAGACAGCAGAGGCGGTGATGGAAGACGAGGATAAACAAGAGCTCCTAAGAGTTTACGATCCGATGCATTTGGTAAACTTGTCGCAAGCTGATCTGAAGGTGCTTAATGAGAAGAAAATCTTTTATATTCCTGCTTGGAAGGACGAAGCGAGGAAGTATCAAAGAGTTGTGTCAGTTTGTGTTAGAGAAGGAGTACATGCGTGAAGATACAAGATTGAAGATTACAAGACAAGTGCTTAAAGATTAAGATATGAAGCTACTGCCAAGGGGGAGTCTGTTGGTGCATAGTGTCAGTAGTTCATAATCTAGTGTCTGTAATCGAGTCTGTAATGTTTAATTATGTTTTGTATGTTTAAGCGAAGTTACTGACAAGTTCGCTTAACAGGCGAACTTGTTAGTCAAGCGAAGTTATGGACAACTTCGCCTGAACATGCCAGGCGAAGTTGTCGTGTATTTATATACCTAGCTTACGGCTTGGTTTGGGGTTGGTTGTTTAAGTTTGTTTCAGTAGTTCGAGTTCATAGTAACGTGAGGACGAGAGTCTGTAACAGTGATATTACGTCACGTGTTTGAGTTATAATATATAACGTGTGTTCGGTTATTCGTGTGTTTGTTTGGTTTGTGTTCTATACTCGTAACGATCTACGCAGGGATTCCGCACCTGAGTAGACCGATATATCTCGTGCGATCCGTCCAGGGAACCTACATAAACCATAATACTTATCTACTTAATTAATATAACTAATTAAATTATTATAATTGAAAAATATTAAGAACTCATTTATTTTTATAACTTATTTTTTATGTCTTGAATTTTTTTCCTACACAAGTGTAACTTATTCATACATTAAAATTTCTTTCTATGCAAAACTAATTTCTTCCAACTCAATATATTAATATCCATCAAAACATACTTACATTATAATGAATAATACCAAAAAACAATTTTACATTTGTTTGCATTAAATATCAACAAAAATCATACAGCCTACACAAAATTGTATAATCTACACTTGTTCTAAAAATAAGATAATATATAACCTACACACGAAAAACATATAACATACACACAAAATTTATCATCAATAAAATACACACGCACACGGAAACATATAACTTACACAAAAAAAAATATATAACATATACACGAAAATTTTATCTTACACAAATACAATTTATTCATACATTAATTTCTTTTTATTCAAAACCAATTTCTTCAAACTCAACATATCAATATCCATCAACACGTTGTTACATTGTGATGAATAATACAAAAAACTATCTTACACATGTTTGCATTAAATGTCAATAAAAAAATATACAACATACACAAAAACATATAACTTACACTTGTTCTAAGAATAAGAAAACATATAACCTACATACGAAAAAACATATAACCTACGCATGTGTAAGATATGTGTATATTTATGTAGTTTATATATTTGTTGATGCCGAATGACATATGTAAGTTGTATGCTTTTTGTATGTTGTACGTTTTTATTGCTCAAAACAAGTGTAGGTTATATAACTTTGTGTAGGTTGTATGTTTATTGTTTGCATTTAATTGACACATTTGTATGATATTTTTTATTATTATTTATGACAATAATTTTTATAGGCATACCAATTGAAAAAAATATATTATGTTTTGATATTTAGTGTAAAAAAACATGTTGATATATGCTAATAAATTGAGTGGAAATTATTTTTTAATATATAGAAATAATATTATAAAAATAATTGTATTTATGTTGACTAAAATAAAGAATGTGTAAATATAAAATAAAACTAAAGTAGTGTTTTATCTTTTTAATTATTATAGTTAAATTAGTTAGATATATTAATTAGATAGTGATTTATAATGGTTATATTAGTTGTATTAATTGGAGAGAAAGAGAGAGTGCACATTTATTGTTGCATTTACATCTTTTTTTATTTATTTTTAAATATGTAAAATCTAAAATAAAACTATTGGCTCATATTCATTTCTCGCAGTAACATCATTTCTCTCTTGAACTTAAACATGTATATATATATATATATATGTATGTATGTGTGTGTGTGTGTGGTGAGGATCTTAAAATAACTTTTTCAAATTTAGAACTTTGAGAACCATTTTAGGCAAAAAAAAAACATCTTAAAAAAGTATTTATAAATTATAAAAATGAAAAAAAAACAAAAAAATTTAAAAAGTAAAAAAAAAAAGTTTTTATTTTTCATCTCAGTTTCATAAAAAAACTGAATAATACACATATGTATATATTTTTAATCTCAATATACATAATGTACACATATGTATATTAATATTTATCTTAATTGTAAGTATGTTTATAAATAATAACATGTATAAAATTAAAAATAAGTATTTTACATATATGTATAATTTTGCTAAACCGATATTTTTATTGATTTTTTGTTATTTTTTTATGAAACCGGGATGATAAATAAAAAAAATTGGTTTTTTTTACTTTTGCGTTTTTTTTTGTTTCATAATTATTTTTTATTATTCTTAAAAAGAGTTTTTTTATGGTTTAAAAATGGTTCTCAAAGTTCTCAATTTCAAAATAATTCTCGCATAATCTCAATCACACACACACACACACACATATATATATAAAAGGTCGGGATCTAGAGAGAACTCTTTTTAAAGAGAGAATTAGAGAACTAGTAAAGAATTATTTGTAAATATTTTTTAAAAAATATTTGTGGTTTTTTTTTCTTTCCTTCTTCTAATAAGATGATATTGACACTAAAAAGGTAATAAAAAAAACTTGTCAGTGTAGTGCATATGTGCACTAATGCCTATTGCATATATACAATAGTGTTTTATTGCATATAATACAACACAATTGCATTATACAATACACACTATTGAATATATGCAAATACAACACTAATAATTGGATGCAATACACACTATCGCATATATGTAATACAACACTAATGCACATATGCACTATATCAATTTTTTTATTTTTGTATATAATATAATATTATTACACATAAACAATACAAACTATTGCATATATGCTAATCAACACTATTGCACATATAAAAATACACACTAGTGCACATATGAATTAAGAAAAAGTCGACGTATTGCATATATGTATTACAACGAGTTTTTTCTTTAATTTTTTTTATTTTTATATTTTTTTGTTGTGAAAAATAACAATATATAAGAAGAACGAAAGAAAAAAAAATTTAAAAATATTTTTTTAATTAAATGAACATTGTAGAAAATCATATTCAATCAATTAAATTAAAAGTACTTTATTGTTAGTTCTCTAGTTCTTTTTATAAAAAGGAGTTCTCTTTTTATCCTTTATATATATATATATATATATATATATATATATATATATATATGTATATATATATATATATCATTCGCTCTCACCCCTAGCTATATTTATATATATATTAGTTAAGAAGCAGAAGGTATATGCAAATGGCAATTTTCCTTATGTTTTTGATCTTTACTTCAGGTATTTAACACCACCTCATTGTTATACATGTACATGTGTTCTTATGGTGTATTTCGTAGAACAATTTTCATTTCTTTTAGTTGTTCCAGGTTTGATGAACTTCCCTAACAAAGCAAGTGCCGATTGTGAGTGTATGGTCGACAAAGAATGTAAATGGCTAACTTGCCCGGGAATAAGCCAGCTTTTTGCGAGTTTCGTGGTTGTTATTGTGAAGATGCGAAAACATTATCAATTGGTACCAATAAAAACACATACAGTGGTGGCAAAATTCAAGAACAAGCACTACACCTCCGAGTCCAACCTTAGTAGACATGTTAATTTTGTAAATGAAATCCATCAGTAATGTATGCATGAAAAATAAACAAGAACCTGGATTATAATAACATTTTCATAGTGTTTTTTTTTTTTTTTTTGACAAAGACAATGCTTAGTTGACAATCAGCGGAGTGGTTCATGCACATATTGTGTGGACTTGTTTATAAACGGACTTGAGTTAGAACTTATAAATAACAAAATTTGGGGTAACTTAAACAAGTAAAACGAGAGAGGTTAAGTGGGCTCGTTTACAAACCAAGCCATCTCGGTATTTTAGGGTACCTCTTTTTCACATGAAACACAAGTTCTTTTTGTCAAATTCACATGACATGGTATTATCATGTCACATTATTATATATATAAACACAACCATTTCCCCTAAAGTAACGTTGTTACATCCCATTAACCTATTAATTATAATAATATTTCTATAAAAATATTGTCGTAGTGAATAAAATAGTTTATTATTTTCCGAAGCATGCATCTGGCTACACATTTCAAAGCATAACGGCAGAATAGTGTAGCCTCTTCACATTTTTAGCATATAAGATAATATACGGGTTGAACTAATTTATTTTTTTACTGGTTTGATTTTTTCCCCAAAACTTTCATTTGTGAACTTAAAAAAATTAAAAAAAAAAACAAAATATGCGGTTGTTGGTATTGTACCGGCACCGTGATGAAGCAAACCAATACCTACAGAACATGGTATCCGATAACTTTTGTTCGTTAGTGTTTAAAACTATGAGTGTGATTAATGTTTTCTCAAAGTTCCAATATAAAAAAATTAAATAAAGAGGTTTTTTGAATATCGTAAATTATATCAAGTGTCGGTACCGTTATATCAAGTGTCGGTACCGTACCTGTACCACGACAAACCTAACTGATCATGGCCTAACACCTATGTAACACAAGAAATCCTCCTAGTTATGTAACTATTAAAGTAGAATTAAATGCTACATAATCAAATAGACTTAATAGAGCATTTATTTAATAAAAAAATGTGAATTAAGTTAATTACAATGTCCTTTTACACTTAAATGTATAACTAACAACGATGAGAATGAAGTGTTTGCATTTCATATTATACTAGTCACGTGTTCGCGCGATGCAATGGGAAACATTACATAAAGGTTGTTAGCAAGCCAAGTCTAGCTCGAGCCTGACTCGATCTTCATACGAAGCTAGACTCAAGTTCGTCTTGAATATTTTGATATTTACATAAGTTGAGTACTTTTAATCATATTTTTATAAAACATATAAGAAGTAAAAAAAATTAAAGTTGAGTAATATTTTAATAACATGAGAGGTGAAAGTTGTAAGTATTTCTTCAATTTTGAATGGACAAATACCAAAAAAAAACCAACATACTTTATACTTTCTGTTTTTTCTCACAAAAATCCTTAACAATTTGTTGCACGTAAAAGTCCCTGTACATGTTAAATTTGAACAAAGAAGTGACGTAACTTTTAAAAACAATGAAATTGATTTTTTTCTTATGTATTTGATTTTTCCTCAAGTTTGTGTGAATATATAATTTCTTCCAACGCTATATATTGTAAAAAGTTTGTTTATGCTTTTTATCTAAAAGATAAAGAACTAGATATGTGATTTAATGAAAACACGAGGTTAAAAATATTTATCATTTAAGAAACTTGTACATTCATGCAATAATGATTTGTATATTTTAAACTCTCCATCGGTTTTGTAAAAAAATTATACTGAAACATCGACAAAAATAAGCCTGTGTATGCTCTGATGATTTGTAATCATATTTTTATAAAACGTATATGAAGAAAATCAAAAAAGAATAAAGTTTGACTAAAAAGTAGATAATCATGAGAGTTCAAAATTGTAACTATTTCTTAAACTATCAAAACTTAAGTAAAGCTAAGGTACCATACTTGTAATTATTTTGATAAAAACCAAACGAACGTGGGTTTTTTATGTGTGTAAAAGACAAGTGTACCTGATGTGCTTGTGCACGGTTTGTATAAAATATGATAAATTGGATATTTAGCTTTTGCACAAGATCGTGTTTTAAATTTATAAAAGTGATTTCTACAAAGACTAAACACACACAAAATAGGCAAGTGTACCTATCGTAAATGATAAATCGTTGTTTTACTTTAATCAGAGGTTTTAATCATTTTGGGGTTAATTTTTGAACTTTTTATAAAATATAAATACTTATATATAATATATAGGTGACCAAGACAAGAGATCTTAAACGAGTTGTTCAATTATGCGAAGATTACCATCTAAGATCAAGAATCCACTCCATTTTAGCATTGATAATTAATATTTAAACATGTGGTAAACTTGTCGTAGCAATATGATAGATAGCTCCTTAAACCTTAAGTGAGCATCTTTGGCACTAAGGAGATAACATGCGCAGTTTAAAGTTCATCATTTCCTAATGTCATGCCATCTCAATGATGTCAATTTAAGTTGGCAAGTAGTTTCGTAAAGTAGAAAGATTAGGATTGACTTCGATTTCTTAAATACCAATTCTAACAACTTCGGGTGGTTGTAGTTAACTCATACAACCTCCCCTTGATTGATTTATGTAGGTTATAATTACACATCCCATTAACATATGATTTCTTTAACTAGCATAATATCCTAGGCAAAGCCATTTTCGGATTACCAAGACTTAGGGAAATACATCATAATTTATATCTCATCATTTCTAAGTACAATATAAGGATCAGTGTTTCGATAATGTAACAAAGTATTTCTATCTTTCAAGAACATGAATCGATCATGAACGATTGCCAATAGAATTGACAACCACCAACCTTGAATTAGTGATTTAAGATGGTGAAACATTTCTCATCAAAAGATAATTGTAATATAACCATGTACTTTACTAGACTACACCACATGTTTTATATAATTATCAAGTATAACAAAGCTTCTTCATAGATTTTAGATGGTAAAAGGAGTTTAGCTCATAATGAGCATGATGATAAACATTAAGATGAATGATGATAACAAATACATGATTAAACTTGGAATGATCTAACCAAATGTATATGAATCTTCCTTCTTAATGATGTCGATGATGGTTGATGATGATGGTTGAGGGTGATGACCTCCAAGCCTTCAAACTCTTCACTAAACCTTCTATGTGAGTGTTAGTGTGTGTTTTTATAAGAGAGAATCAGATAGAAATCTTTTCAAGGCACACCAAATTAGTGCAACATGAGCCACTATTTATAGGCAATCTGGATGGTGAGGCACAGCCCCGTGCTTGATGAGCATGGCCCCGTGCATTTTTATGACATGTGCCAGATTTCTTTTGTCTTTTCTGTGAGGTGGCAACGGCCCCGTGGTTGGTAGGCACGGCCCCGTGTTTTTTAGTGACATGTGCTCAATTCTTTTTGTCTTTTCTGCATTCTCGTCCATGGCCCCGTGCATGATGAGCACGTCCCCGTGTTTTTTAGTGACATGTGCTCAATTCTTCTTTGTCTTTTCTGTATTCTCTTCCACGGCCCCGTGCATGATGAGCACGGCCCCGTGCTTTTGTTTCTAGATTTTGTCTTTTCTTGTGTCGTAAGCATGGGGACGCGTTTCTTAAGGCATGGGGGCGTGTTTCTTTGTTTTCTTGTGTTTTCTTCTGTTTTTGTTCGTCTTTTTGCTTGTTTCTTCGTTTGAGGCTTGGTTTTACCTGAAATTATGTTTTATTATGATAAGTAGCCTTTTATGCTATGTTTTTAGATAGAAATTGCAGTTTTTAGAGATTATTTGATGCCGAAAAGATGTATATTTATATATACATCAAACATCCCCACACTTGAACATTGCTTGTCCTCAAGCAATCTTATTATAAATATCCTCTAAAAACAGCAAACTTAGATTATAGCTATCCCTTAAGTGAGCTCCAAGAAGACGAAACAAAATAACCAATCTTTATGTTAGTGATAAATAAAAGAGAACTTTTGTTATTATGAGATTCCGTTTATGCAAGACGTCACGTTCTCACAATGTTCACTCACACTCGGTTTTATATCTGATCATACATGTGATGTATGTGAACACTCTTTAGCCAAAATGCAACCTGTGATAAATAAACTTGTAACAAGTTCAAATCTCCACCTTTTTAAGGGTTGCATAGATCAGAAGGTAAAAGGGATTTCGGTTTAGTGTGAGTAGGGATTGGTATTTTGTGGTGGTTCAAGGGTTAATGGTAAATACAACTTCCACTGATTGTCGGGAGTTTTGAGATGTCTTCAATGGTTAGCTCCTTTTCTCCGAGAGTTTTTTTTATATACCTAATGACTTTTTAAGGTCAGATCATCAAGACCAGTTTTATCGAGGATGTGGATCAATTCTTCCTCAATCCTGTTCTGAATATAACTTCCAACTCTAATGGATCGTTCGGCTTTGAGCCTAATAGCCCCCACCCTAATTAGTTCGGTATATTCATGCTGAGACTGAGTTTGACTTTTTCTACATCTTCCTTCGTGGGACCAGTTTTTGCAACCTAAACATCGTTCATATCTTTTCGCTCTTCTCTTCATTGCGTTTTTGGAAATTCCACAGAATGGTGGTTTTTGTTCTTTTTGGCGCCACTTTTTCCTCACCTCATTGCTAAATAGAAAGATTCTCTCCCTAAGTTCTGGAGGCAACCTAGGTTTTGTGAAGTGTATGCAGCAAAGGAAATTGAAATCGAAAGAATACATTTCCAGTTCTTTAGGGTCTGCCGGTAAAAGACCAGTGTTGTATTTTACCGGTGAAAGTGGATAAGGTGATCGGATTTTTGGGTTTTGTAATTTTGGTAATGGGTTTGATCGAATTGTGTAGATATTACCTTCTTCCTTATACAACGCTTCATGCGGTCTTAAAATGAATAATTGCGACAAGTTCTAAATCACATGAAACATATGACACTCAAAGCTTCCGAAAAAATATTTATATGGCATGAGGTTTATCTCACAGTAACGGAAGAATTGGTAACGCCATATTTTGCATAAATTTATTCTCAATATTACAAAACTTCTTCTTACTTTTTCACTTTTATGTAATGATTGGTTATTTGCAAAAAAAAAAAAATTTCTTGGTTTTCTCTTTAGGTTTTTAAGTAATATTTGTTTGCTGCAAAAATATTTGTTTTAGAGAATTTTTATAATTAGTTTGACAAACAATTGGTCAAGTAATTCCCTTCCCCACACTTGAATCTCACATTGTCCTCAATGTGACAAGATTCATGAAAATATAAAAATTCTAATTGAGTGTAATGGGTAAAATATGGAGAGTTACTTCCCTACGGGTCAACGAAATTTCGACAGAGCGTCCTCTGTTTTTTGTCCGTTTTCCTGTTTTTGTACATGTATATAAAACTGCAAGCATCCACAAACAACCAAGCATAAACTGCTGAAAATTGGGTATGGAATCATCCATCCCTTGTCCTATCGGGCTAAATTAGTACCTAGCATAATGTCTTTGGCACCCACAGCCATAAAAATATCCAAACCAATATAAAAAACAAACAAACAAGTACGACGGAAAGTAAATTGTTCAAAACACACATAATAAGTTCATAAAATACTACCAACCCGTGCCCATGCCCGTGCCCGACCTACCAGTGCCGCCAGTCATCAGTTACCCGCATCCGGGTCAAATGGTCCCCACTGCATGTCCATGCGATAGCCCAAACGATCAATCTCTCGTCTCGTCTCTGCATATTCGGCTGCTCGCTGTGCATCTAAGGCAGCCATCTGCTCTGTAATCCTGTTAAATGAGGCGGTAGTGTTAGCTGAGAATTGATCAATAAGTCCATATATACCCTCGAAAGAGTATCGGCTATCGTGTGACGAACTAGGGCCGGCCCATGATGAAGATGGGCCTCTTCTCTAATGGTAAGCTCTACGGCGTTGTTGTATGGGCGGTGATTGCTGTCTCTCATGCCCGTCCTGTATCATCATCTCTGACATTTGCCAATCGGTCCTTTGTTTTGCGGTTTCCGAAGACTAGGAATGCATGAAACTCTTCCCCATACTCGGCCATCTGCAATTTACACTTAAATTAGTCAAAACTCATGAAAAAATTTCATTTTGCTGAAACAGAGAGCAAAGCACAGCGGTGTGCTTTCAGAAGCACGGCCCCGTGCTGCTGCTTCTGGTTCAGTTCCTTTGACTTTTGGTTGACCACGACTCGTGTTGTTTTGGGCACGGCTCGTGTTTTTAATATCAATTTCTAACTTACTCAGACTCGAACCCTCGTCTCTAACCGATTATATCAATTGGGTTTAATGGTGTGTCGGGTATTTATGCTAACACCCAAAACCTGATTTGTTTCTTTCAATTAAACCCTAACCATCAAACATTCAACAATCTATTCATCATATACAAGCAAATTAACCCATACCCTCTTCGGGTTTGACCCGATTTGGTCGATTTGAGCGATTTTAGGGTTAAACTAAACTTAAAATGACGAATTTGGACAATGTAATTGTTAAATTAACATACCTTAGGTTTAGAATCGAAGATTTGATGAATAAATTCACAAAATGGTTGAAGGTCGGAGGTTTTCGGTTCAGAATGCAGTGGTATTAGGGTTGGTGGTTGGAGAAAGTTATTTTATTAAGTTTAAAACTCGTAACTGTTCTGGGACCAAAAAGATGGCCCCGTGCTTTTGAAGCACGGTACCGTGCTGCTTAGTGCAGACAGTACTGTTTTGTTTATTTTTTTTACTTGCCGAGCTGGTTTGTTTTTAACTGGGTTTTTATTTTCTGGTTATTTTAACACTTGGTAATTAAACATCCTAAATTTCATTAAAAACATAAAACTAAAGACATAATTAAAGATAGATGAAATTAAAAGTACAACAACAATTCTCGGGTCCTAACACATAGTACTAGCGGAAACAACATGAAACAAAGTCAGAACTTCAACGACCACCACTCCCGAACAAGTCCTGGATGTGTGGTGGTGCTCGTTTGGCTTCCAAAAGTTTGTCAAACTTTTTGTTGAGCGTGACGATTTCTCGGTTGAGAAAGGCCATCCACAACATGGAAGTTCTCGAACCTAAGCAGGTCGACTTTGTTAATTAACTCGAATACTCGAGCTTCGGTTTTCATGTTGCTCTCAACTTGATCTCTTACGATGCATTGGAGTCTCATGATTTCTTCCTCAAGGAAGGAAGATTCATGTTGTTTCCCCTTCTTCACTGGCCTCCATTCAACCCGTTTTCCTTCCATTTAGGTAGTTTTTGTTTGGTGTGAATGGAATAGTGAATTTATGCATGCATTATATAGAGACTGGAAAGTTGAACACGACACCGTGTTTTTGGAAGCACGGCCCCGTGCTGCTAGAGGAATAAATGTTTCTGAGTCAGAGAATTGTACGGAGTCAACGCGTATCATGCTGAAGATTCTAGGGTGACCACGACACCGTGCTTAGGAAAACACGGCCCCGTGCTTTTTGTCACAATGAATTTCCTTTTAGTTTTCAACATGATTCATGATCCGAAATTTTTAGAATGACGTTTATTGAGATACTTTGGAAGTTTGGTCATCTAAAATATTACTTTTCATTAAATAAAGATCCTAGAACAATTACGGGATAAGCCCGGGTTTCCTAAGAAAAGAAAATAATCGGGTTAAGTCCGAAGTCCTAACACATTGTGCTTAATGCACTTGTTTACACATGAAAACAAAAAGTTAAGTTTCCTAGATTTCCCTGAAAGGCTCTCCTCCTCCGAATGGTCCTGGTGGTGGAAAATACGTGAAACCGAGAACTTGAAACTGGAGTTGTTCGTTGATGTCTCGGAGTTTCATTTTCATGTTTTCCACTGATTCGGTGAGTTGCACGAGGCGCATCTCCGCAAGGAGATTCATTTCAGTGAGTTCTTTCACGAGTTCTTGAAGTTTCAAGAAAAGCTCGATTTTGGAAACATGGAGGGCATCGTTTCTCGGATGTCGGGAAACGGGAATTGCTTCATTCATCTCAGTTGGCATGCTGAATTTTCAGAGGTTTTTGGTTTTGGGGTTTTAATCAGAGGTTTTAATCATTTTGGGGTTACTTTTTGAACTTTTTATAAAATATAAATACTTATATATAATATATAGGTGACCAAGACAAGAGATCTTAAATGAGTTGTTAAATTATGTGAAGGTTACCATCTAAGATCAAGAATCCACTACATTTTAGCATTGATAATTAATATTTAAACATGTGGTAAACTTGCCGTAGCAAGATATGATAGATAGCTCCTTAAACCTTAAGTGAGCATCTTTTACACTAAGGAGATAACATGCGCATTTTAAAGTCCATCCTTTCCTAATGTCATGCCATCTCAATGATGTCAATTTAAGTTGGCAAGTAGTTTCGTAAAGTAGAAAGATTAGGATTGACTTCGATTTCTCAAATACCAATTCTAACAACTTCGGGTGGTTGTAGTTAACTCACACAACCTCCCCTTGGTTGATTTATGTAGGTTATAATTACACATTCCATTAACATATGATTTCTTTAACTAGCATGATATCCTAGGCAAAGCCATTTTCGGATTACCAAGACTTAGAGAAATACATCATAACTTATATCTCATCATTTCTAAGTACAATATAAGAATCCGTGTTTCGATAATGTAACAAAGTATTTCTATCTTTCAAGAACATGAATCGATCATGAACGATTGCCAATAGAATTGACAACCACCAACCTTGAATTAGTGATTTAAGATGGTGAAACATTTCTCATCAAAAGATAATTGTAATATAACCATGTACTTTACTAGACTACACCACATGTTTTATATAATTATCAAGTATAACAAAGCTTCTTCATAGATTTTAGATGGTAAAAGGAGTTTAGCTCATAATGAGCATGATGATAAACATTAAGATGAATGATGATAACAAATACATGATTAAACTTGGAATGATCTAACCAAATGTATATGAATCTTCCTTCTTAATGATGTCGATGATGGTTGATGATGATGGTTGATGGTGATGACCTCCAAGCCTTCAAACTCTTCACTAAACCTTCTATGTGAGTATTAGTGTGTGTTTTTATAAGAGAGAATCGAATAGAAATCTTTTCAAGGCACACCAAATTAGTGCAACATGAGCCACTATTTATAGGCAATCTGGATGATGAGGCACGGCCCCGTGCTTGATGAGCACTGCCCCGTGAATTTTTATGACATGTGCCAGATTTGTTTTGTCTTTTCTGTGAGGTGGCAACGGCCCCGTGGTTGGTAGGCACGGCCCCGTGTTTTTTGGTGACATGTGCTCAATTTTTTTTTGTCTTTTCTGCATTCTCGTCCACGGCCCGTGCATGATGAGCACGTCCCCGTGTTTTTAGTGACATGTGCTCAATTCTTCTTTGTCTTTTCTGTATTCTCGTCCACGGCCCCGTGCATGATGAGCACGGCCCCGTGCTTTTGTTTCTAGATTTTGTCTTTTCTTGTGTCAGAAGCATGGACGCGTGTTTCTTGAGGCATGGGGGCGTGTTTCTTTGTTTTCTTGTGTTTTCTTCTGTTTTTGTTCGTCTTTTTGCTTGTTTCTTCGTTTGAGGCTTGGTTTTACCTGAAATTAAGTTTTATTATGATAAGTAGCCTTTTATGCTATGTTTTTAGATAGAAATTGCAGTTTTTAGAGATTATTTGATGCCGAAAAGATGTATATTTATATATACATCAGTACCCCTACTTAAACATGTATCTTTTGCGTTATAAGTTTCAAAACTCTTAAAATATTTAGTTTTAATTTGTTCTTCTCTCATTTATTATACATAGTATGCATATATAGGGGAATCATGAGTGAACATCTCCATAAAAATAAAAAACTCAACCCAGCCAAGAATTTTTTTTTAAAAAAAAATCTCTTTTATTTTATTATTAGGCTAGCTTTCTAAAAAAAGAGTTGGTCGCAATATTGACATATCACATATACATAATATAGCAATATTGTTATGTTGCATAAATGCAATATAACATTATTACATTTATATATAATACAACAGTATTTATTACAACTAAAATGTGGCATAACTTAAGTATGTAAAGCGAACAAACTTATCTTGGCCACGTGTCTCTTCAGATGCTGCCACGTGTCTCCCTCAAGCAAGTATATATTACAATTCTTCAGATGCCAACCTCTTCAGATCCTGCCACGTGTCTCCCTCAAGCTAGTTGTTTCAGTCTATTTACATGTGTGTATACTAAAAGTCAGCTATGCTGAGTGAGTTCTAGTTAATAAGGTAGCATACAATACATTCACATACTTATACATGCGCATCCGAAGATACATATTATGTACTTAACATGCTTATCTTTCTTTCGTACATACATAACTATATAACTTCTTTCTTTCATACTTTACATTTATTCTTTCATTACATACTTATACGTTTTAAAGAGTCTTTCGCCCTATAACCTCTCAGATATTATAAGGGTTTGGTCCCTATCCTCTAAGATATTATAAGGGTATGAGGTTCTGGTCCCTATCCTCTCTGATATTATAAGGTTCAGGTCCCTCCTCATATCTTCACATCTTCTTCATACTATCATTTATACAATTTCATACATACCCTGCTATATCATTCATACATACAATCACATCTTCTAACTATTACTTTCCTCGGAAATACGTGCAATATCTGAAGAACATTCACGCACCGACAAACATCCGTTCATAATCTCAATAACTATCACATAAATCATACATGGCATACACTTACCACTTAAGGTAAATGTATTAACTTATCACATCGAGTATGCACACAGCCCTTATAACATAACAAGGAAATGGGGCTAGAAACTCACAATGGTCTGATTCCTTTTAGAATTAATGGTAACTCCTTTCCTTAACTGGGCGCGGCTAACTATATAACAATTACATGTATCAATTAACTAGCCTATCCATATCATATTTCTAGGTTATTGTAATCCCCTAGCTATGGGGTCTGGGGCAGCAGAGTTCTATGGGCGGTAGCCCCTAACGGGGTCTAAGGGGCAGAGCCCCTAGTTGGGGTTAAGTTGGCAGGTCAGCTTGGAAAAATTTTATTTACATTAATAAGTCTTTACTAAAAACCTCATCAGAAAACTAAAGTTCAATTATTTAATCAAATCAAAACTTTATTTTAAACGTTACCTTCATTATTAATTATTTACATATTCATCCATATATATCATATACGTACGTATACGTTGTTCATCTTTCGTTTATTAAAAATCATCTTAATCCAGCGTATAAGTTAGTTCGTCGTGTAAGTTAGGGTGGCGCATAAGTCCTTATCCAATGTGTAAGTTTTCTCAACGTATAAGTTATACATACACGCCACACACACACACACACACATATACGTTTACATACATATACGGTGCACACATACATATACGTGGCTCACCCTTATACGATATCTATATACTTATGCGTTGTTCACACTTATACGGCTCATACATACACGCTGCATTTATCTTATACGCTAAACATACTTACACGGTCCTTCATACTTATGCGCTGCCTGAACTTATACGCTGCTTATAGTTATACGGCGTGTAAGTTTAGTTCAACTCCTTATTACGCGTTTTTAAGGTTTTTTTCGATTCTGGCGCCGCCAGCCACCGTTAACCACCATGGTTGGTCGGGTTTTGATCGTTTATGGTCTAGGTAGCTTCGGGGTGTCCAGATCTAAGCTAAGATGGTCCTTAAGCTCATTTTTGGTTGATTAAACACCCGAATAAAGTTATATTTAGATCCAATCGGCTCATACGGCATCACGGGGCTGTGGTGTTGGGTTCTAATAGGTTGGGTCAGCTGTGATAAATGATTTCTTACCTTCGGTTGGTCTCGGATCGTTGAATATAGTAGAGTAGAGAGTGTTTGGCTTAAGTGTGTGTTTTTGATTGTGTAGGCTATGGTGTAGAATGGATGAAAATGGAAAGAATTAGGGTTTAAGGAGTACTTATACTCCTTAAGCCCATGGACCTTAGGTCCGTCTTTCCTTTTTAGTCCATATTTAATTAAAACCCACCATCCCTTTTATCTTATTATTTTATTACTATCTCTACTAACTAAAAATAATTCCTCAAAAGAAATTATTATATTAATATTATTCAAAGAAATTTCGGGATGTTACAATAAGCAAGTTAAGTAAGTAAGATGTATCTACGGATACGTATGAGTAAGTATGTGAATGTATGTATGTTACATGATTAACTAAAACTTACTCAGCGTAGCAGACTTTTAGTATGCACGCAGGTAAATAGACTGAAGCAGCTAAGTTGAGGGAGACACATGGCAGGAACTAAAAAGGCTGGCATCTGAAGATTTGTCATGATGTTTTAATAAGATATTTTAAGTTATATTTTTAAAGACAAGCTATGAATTCTTTGTAATGAATAAATGAAGTTTTATTATTTCGCGAAAGTTTTAATTAACTCTGATATTTAAAACTGTGTTTATGAGTAAATCCAACGCCAATGTAGGGAACTGGGAACGGAGCCTTACAAGTTGGTATCAGAGCATAAATTCGAGAGAATTAACCATCCTACATGATTGGACTCGAACAGAAAATGAGACTTAAGTAAGAAAAGAAAGAAGATGTCAGTTCAAGAAAGCCATGTGTCATTCAAGCAAGCTAAGTAAAGGTAAAGTGTATGATTAATTTCGTGTATAATGTAAGAATGTGTAAGAAAGTTAACTTAATTGCTAGGGATAGGAGTGTATGATTATATGAAATGTTTGATTGCCTAACTTCTTAGAAATAGAACCAACACAAATAGACTCACTAAGGAAAGTATATAGGACATGGAAAGTAATGTGATCACCTAATCACAGCTGTCACTGTTATTACCTGTTAGCGTTACTATTCTTGTACTAAATAGTTCCTTGAGTGATAACGTTTGTGTTTCCTTATAGAATACGAATGGCTGGAGCAAGAAAGTATGTTGGCCAAGGAGGTCGTACTAAACGTCGTGGTAGGCCACGTATGGTTTGAGAACCTTCTGTAGAGTTTGTTACTAACACAAGGGATGAAGAAAGCGCGGCTGGACATAATCCGAGCAACAATGAAGGGTATCAACTTGACCCTGCTGGTCAAGCCGCTATTGCTTAGGCTGTAGCAGCTGCAGTGAAGGAATTACACCCTGGCAAGTCTGCTGAAATCCATGCGAGGACCGCTAAGAGGGCAATGGAGGATGGTAAGAAAGCTGATTATGAGGAGGGCGACTCAAGTGAATTTCGATATGTGAAGGTTGATGAGAGAAATAGAGGACGAGGTAGGTGTAACTCCAAGTAGTTCAAAGGCTGCAACCCACCAAAGTTGCTGGTTTAGGAGATGCAATCGCTACTCTCCAATGGGTATGCCACTCGGTCGTTTGGTGAAGAGACTATGTACTGGTGGGAGACTGTGGAACAGAGGAAGACTCGGAAAGAGATTAAGGCGATGAGGTGGGATGACCTGAAGGAGTTGGTGATGAAGCGATTTTGTGCTGATGCTGAGGTTGAGAGTGCTGAGATGAAGTTTTTGAATCTGAAAGTGGGAATGATGACACACCGTGAGTACACTACTGAATTCAACTGCATGTAGAGATTGGTGCCTGACATGGTGAGCACCGAAGCCAAGCGAATCAAGTGTTACATAAGAGGACTACCACAGAATGTTCGCACTTTGGTCAAGACAAGTAAACCTGCTACTTTCGACTTTGCTGTTGAACTTGCAGAGATAGTTTATGATGACTTGGTTGAGGATGAAGTGGTGGTAGAATATAAGAAAGAGAAGAAATGGGTTGCTCCTGCTAAACGACTCGGTACTCAATTGTTGAACCCCAAGGATAAGAAGCCAAGGGTGTGGGAGAAGAAATTATGTAAGACGTGTTGTAAGATACACGGTGGTGAGTGCAGATGGAGTAAGGGAACGGACGTTTGCTACAAGTGTGGCAAGATTCATGGTGGAGAATGCAAGCTTGGTTCGAATGCTTGCTACAAGTGTGGGAGAGTGGGGCACTATACCAATGAATGCAATGCAAAGCTCGCATGTTACAAGTGTGGTTAGACGGGTCATATGGCGTGGGAGTGCACTGATGGTGAAGCTGGGGAAGCGGGAAGAAAGATGCCGACCAGTTGAGGCCAAGAACCAGGGCCTACATGCTAACTGAGGAGCAGGCCAAACAAATCCCTATTGTTGTGACAAGTACGTTTCTAGTAAAACGGTATTTCCGCTTCTGTGTTGTTTGATTCAGGTGCAAATAGGAGTTTTGTAGCTACAACATTCAGTAAGTTAGCTAAAATGAAATGTTGTCATGTGCCTGAAACTTTTAAAGTAGAAACAGCTAGTCAGACCTCGGTTAGAATAATGAGAATGTTTAAGGATTGTAAAATAGAGTTAGAGGGATGTGAGGTCCCTGTTACCCTGTATGTTATGACCTTAGGAGGGTTTTATGTGGTTTTGGGAATGGATTGGCTATACGAGTTTTAGGATCAGATAGTGTGTAAGAGTAGGATAATAAGGTTAAATTCCTTGGATGGTAGTGCAGTGACGGTTTATGGTGATAAAAAAAGTTCGGGGCTTAATGTCATTTCGATGATAAAAGCCGAAGGTTTGTTAAGGCGATGGTGCGATGCCTAGCTAGCGTACGTTGTCAAAGCTATGACCGAGATGAAAGAAGTTAAATATGTCCTTGTTGTGCGCGACTATCCACAAGTGTTCCCAGAGGACCTTCCGGGTTTCCATCGGAGCGAGAGGTAGAATTCCAGATAGACTTAATACAATGAGCACAACCCGCCGCGAAAACACCTTATCGCCTAGCGCCATCCGAGATGAAGGAATTGATGCCCCAACTGCAATAACTCCTTGACAATGGTTTCATTAAGCCGAGTGTCTCCCCGTAGGGCGCACCGGTGTTGTTTGTTAAGAAGAAGGATGGAAGTATTAGAATGTGTATAGACTATCGTGAGTTGAATAATCTTACGATGAAAAACAGATATCCGTTGCCACGGATTGATGATTTTTTTTGACCAACTACAAGGTTTGAGTTGGTTCTCACGAATAGACTTTAGATCAGGCTATCATCAGCTGAAGGTGAAAGAGGCAGACATCCCTAAGATATCGTTTCAGACACGGTATGGACACTACGAGTTCCTCGTAATGTCGTTTGGTCTCATGAATGCCCCAGCAGTATTTATGGACATGAAAAATAGGGTATGTCGGCCGATGTTAGATAAATTTGTTATCGTATTTATTGACAATATATTGATTTATTCGAAGAGCGAATCTAACCACATGGAACACCTATGATAAGTATTAGAGAAGCTGGAGGGAGAGAAGTTGTATGCTAAGTTTTCGAATTGCGCATTCTGGTAGCGTGAAGTGCAGTTTCTAGGTCACGTAATCAATCCTGAAGGGACTACTGTGGACCCAGCTAAGATTGAGGCGATAACGAATTGGAAAACTCCGCAGAACCTGACTGAAATACACAGCTTCTTAGGGTTGGCTGGCTATTATAGGAGATTAATCGAAGGCATCTCCAAGATAGCTGCACCATTGACCGGAATGACCCGGAAGTCTGTAGTGTTCACTTGGGAAAAGTTTCAAGAGTAGGCTTTTGAGGAATTAAAGAGAAGACTCACGCTAGCTCCAATCCTTGCTCTTCCCGAAGGTGAGGAGGATTTAGTTGTTTGTACCGATGCCTCGCATCGTGGGTTAGGTTGTGTGTTAATGCAACGGGGAAAGGTTATAGCTTATGTATCCATACAGTTGAAGGTTCACGAGAGTACCTAGCCAACGCATGACTTGGAGATAGCAGTAATAATGCATTCTCTAAAGATATGGAGACATTATCTTTATGGTACTAAGTGTACTATCTACACAGATCATAAGAGTTTAATGTACTTTTTTCGAGCAGAATGAGTTGAACATGAGGCAGAGACGATGGTTAGAGTTGATAAAGGACTACGAATGTGATATCAAATACTATCTGGGTAAGGCTATTGTGGTTGCTTACGCGCTAAGCCGGAAGAATGAAGAAGTCATTGCAACAATGAAGTCGTATAAGTTGGTCATTAACTCGTATTTCTTTGAATAGATCATCAAGGTGTAGTCTGAGGTGCTTACAGATGAAGGGTGAAAGTAGAAGGAGATAATTTTTAGACAGCAAGACGAGCTGATGGACAACACTCATGGTGTGAAGACTAGGTTTGACCGCATGTGGACCACGCCATGGAAATCATAGAGGTCGAATCCTAGATGAAGCTCACAAATCGAGATACTCGATTCATCTGGGATCCACCAAAAACCTATCTTACACATGTTTGCATTAAATATTAACAAAAAAATATACAACGTACACAAAAACATATAACCTACAGTTGTACTAAGTATAAGAAAGCATATAACCTATACATGAAAAACATATAACCTACACACAAAATTTAGCATCAATAAAATACACACGCACACGAAAACATAACTTACACCCGAAAAACATATAGCCTACACACGAAATTTTTATCCTACACAAATACAATATATTCATACATTAAAATTTCTTTCTTTCCAAAACCAATTTCTTCCAACTCAGTATATCAATATCCATCAACACATAGTTATATTGTGATAAAAAACACTAACCTACACACGAAATTCAACATAAAAAAAAATACACACGCACACGAAAAATATAACAACACACGAAATTTTTATCTTACGCAAGCACAATTTATTCATACATTAAAATTTCTTTCTATCCAAAACCAATTTCTTCCGACTCAATATATCAATATCCATCAACGCGTAGTTGCATTGTGATGAATAATACAAAAATCTCTCTTACACATGTTTGCATTAAATATCAATAAAAATATACAACCTACACAAAAACATATAACTAACACTTATTCTAAGAATAAGAAAACATATAACCTACACACGTGTTGGATATGCATATGTTTATGTAGTTTATATAATTGTTGATGTCGAATTACATATGTAAGTTGTATGCTTGTTTTTATGTTATACGTTTTATTTATCTCAAAACAAGTGTAGGTTATATAATTTTGTGTAGGTTGTATATTTATTGTTTATATTTGTGAGACACGTTTACATGATATTTTTTTATTATTATTTATCACAATATTTTTCTAGGTATATCAATTGAAAAAAAATATATTTTTTTTATGTTTATTGCTAAAAAAAATACGCGTTGATATATGCTAATAAATTGAGTGGAAAGAAGTTGTTTTTTTAATATGAAGAAATAGTATCATATGAATAAATTGTATTTCTATTGGATAAAATTAAGAGGGGTAAATAAATTATAAAACTAAATTAGTGTTTTTATCTTTTAAATTATTATAGTTAGTTTGATATTATTTAGAGAGAGATATGTAATTGTTATAATAGTTACCCCTAATAATATCCGAGGAAGAAGGGACCGAGCCATAATAATACTCGAGGAAGAAGGGACCGGACCCTAATAATATACGAGGAAGAAAGGGGACCGAGCCACAATAATACTCGAGGAAGTAGGGCGTAATGCTCTTTAAAACGTATAAGTATGTAAAGAAAGAATAAATGAAAGATATGAAAGAAAGAAATAAGGTATATACTTATATATGTACGAAAGAAAGATAAGTAGGTTAAGTAAGTAATATGTATCTACGGATACGTATGAGTAAGTATGTGAATGTATTGTATGTTACCTGATTAACTAGAACTCACTCAGCGTAGCTAACTTTTAGTATGCACGCAGGTAAATAGACTGAAGCAACTAGCTTGAGGGAGACACATGGCATGAATTGAAAAGGCTGGCATCTAAAAATTTGTCATGATGTTTTAATAATTTATTTTAAGTTATGTTTTTAAAGACAAGTTATGAATGCTTTCTAATGAATGATTGAAGTTTTATTATTCCGTGAAAGTTTTAATTAACTCTGATATTTAAAAATATGTTTATAAATAAATCTAACGCCAATGTAGGGCACCGGGAACGGGACCTTATAATATATATATATATAGAGAGAGAGAGGATGGCTCCGACAAGAAATAAATATTAGCCACTAGTTTTATTTTAGATATTAAATGTTTAAAGATAAATGAAGAATGTATAGATGCATTCTCTCTCTTCAATTAATATAACTAATAAATCATAATAATTATTTCTCCGATTAATATTACTAAACAAATTATTATAATTATAAAATATTAAGAATAATTTATTTTATAACTTATTTTTTCTCTCTTGAATTTTATTATACACAAATACAATTTATTCATACATTAAGACAAATACAATTTATTCATAAGGTTGTCTACATCTTACCTTCCGCAGACCCTACCATAGCTTTGCTATTGGTGAGATATACTGAGTACGATGATGATGATTAAAATCTTTCTATTCAAAACCAGTTTCTTCCAACTCAATATATTAATATCATAGTGTTTTCCTAAAAACTAAAACAACATTAAAACAACATTTGCTTTATTTTTTATCAATAAATATATCACTTGCGATAATATAGTAGTTACCTCTCTTGTTTTAGAACACAAATTGAAATTTAGGTGACCTAATTGAGACAAACTAAAAGTTGAGTGACCTGATTAAGACAAAACAAAATATGAGTGACTTAATTGGAACAAACTTGAAACTTGGATACTATTTTATAGTGTTTTCCCTACAAAAAACTATCTTACACATGTTTGCTGATGTACATAGAAATATACATCTTTTCGGCATCAAATAATCTCTAAAAACTACAATTTCTATCTAATAACAAAGCATAAAAGGCTACTTATCATAATAAAACATAATTTCAGGTGAAACCAAGCCCAAACAAAGAAACAAGCAAAAAGACGAAGAAAAATAGAAGAAAACACAAGAAAAAAAAAAGAAAACACGCCCCCATGCCTCAAGAAACACGCCCCCATGCTTCTGACACAAGAAAAGACAAAATCTGGAAGCAAAAGCACGGGGCCGTGCTCATCATGCACGGGGCCATGGACGAGAGTACAGAAAGGACAAAGAAGAATTGAGCACATGTCACTTAAAACACGGGGCCGTGCCTACCAATCACGGGGCCGTTTCCACCTCACAAAAAAGACAAAACAAATCTGGCACGTGTCATAAAAATGCACGGGGGCGTGCTAATCAAGCACGGGGCCGTGCCTCACCATCCAGATTGCCTATAAATAGTGGCTCATGTTGCACTCATTTGGTGTGTCTTTAAAAGAATTCTCTCCGGTTTTCACTTATAAAAACACACACTAACACTCACTTTGTAGATTTAGTGAAGAGTTTGAAGGCTTGGAGGTCATCACCACTAATCATCATCATCAACCATCATTACCATCATTAAGAAGAAAGATTCATCTACATTTGGTTAGATTGTTCCAAGTTTAATCATGTATTTGTTATTATCAATCATCTTAATGTTTATCATTATGCTCATTATGAGCTAAACTCCTTTTACCATCTAAAATCTATGAAGAAGCTTTGTTTTACTTGATAATTAATCAAGACATGTGATGTAGTCTAGTAAAGTACATGGTTATATTACAATTATCTTTTGATGAGAAATGTTTCACCATCTTAAATCACTAATTCAAAGTTGGTGGTTGTCAATTTCATTGGCAATCGTTCATGATCGATTCATGTTCTTGAAAGATAGAAATACTTTGATACATTATCGAAACATGGATCCTTATATTGTACTTAGAAATGATGAGATATAAGTTATGGTGTATTTTTCTAAACCTTGGTAATCCGAAAATGGCTTTGCTTAGGATATCAAATTAGTTAA
This sequence comes from Bidens hawaiensis, assembly GCF_021521415.1. NCBI lineage: Eukaryota > Viridiplantae > Streptophyta > Magnoliopsida > Asterales > Asteraceae > Bidens > Bidens hawaiensis. Next base: position 68,354 of record NW_027491734.1, read on the forward strand.
AGAAACCATATGTTAACGGAATGTGTAATTATAACCTACATAAATCAACCAAGGGGAGGTTGTGTAATGAACTATAACCACCCGAAGTTGTTAGAATTGGTATTTGAGAAATCGAAGTCAATTCTAATCTTTCTACTTTACGAAACTACTTGCCAACTTAAATTGACATCATTGAGATGGTATGACATTAGGAAAGGGTGGACTTTAAAATGCGCATACTGTCTCCTTAGTGCCAAAGATGCTCACTTAAGGTTTAAGGAGCTATCTATCATATATTGCTATGGCAAGTTTATCACATGTCCAAATATTAATTATTAATGTTAAAATGGAGTGGATTCTTGATCTTAGATAGTAATCTTCGCATAATTGAACAACTCATTTAGAACTTCTTGTCTTGGTCACCTATATATTATATATAAGTATTTACATTTTACAAAAAAGTTAAAAAAAATTAACCCCAAAAATGATTAAAACCTCTGATTAAAACAAAACAACGATTTATTATTACAAACCTTTGTATCCACGGATCGATAGTTGGTTCTTACCAATACTATTCTACATATATGATAGGTACACTTGCCTATTCTGTGTGTGTTTAGTCTTTGTAGAAATCACTATTATAAATTTAAAACACGATCTTGTTTAAAAGCAAAACATCCCATCCTTTTATATTTTACACCACACGCACGCACGCATCAAAGTTTTTGGCACCGTTGCCGAGGACACGATACGTTTCTAAGAACGATCCAAGTTTTAATTTAATCATTTTCTATAATTGTATAAATTTTTAACTTCTATTTTATTTTATCTTTATTTTTTTACTAAATATTAAAATACATACTTTTACGGCTAGCCTACTTTTTAACTTTATTTACCTTACCTTACTTTAGCTTAATTAACTTAGACCTTAGTTTAGTTTAAAATAGCTTAGTTTAACTCATAACTTAACTTAGACTATCTTTAGCTAACTTTTACTTTAGTGTTTAATTTTGATCTAGTCCCATGTATGTCCTCTACTTTTGAGCCCGAGCTTGTTTCTCTAATTTCTGAACCGGAACGACTCTTTCGTCGATGAACTCGTAAAAGGACTACAGAAACCGCCGAAGCAATCAAAGACGAATCAGTAGACGCCACCACATCAGGAGAAAATCAAATCGAAGAAATGATGGCGGCCCAGAACAATGAGCCGAACATGAGCTAGTATGCCAAGCCATCTATCGAAGGCTACGGAAATGGAGTGGCTCCACTAGAAATTACCAAAAATTTCGAAATCAAATCAAGCACCATTCATATGGTGGAAAATTCAGTTCAATTTCATGTAACTATAACCTACATAAATCAACCAAGGGGAGGTTGTGTGATGAACTACAACCACCCGAAGTTGTTAGAATTGGTATTTGAGAAATCGGAGTCAATCCTAATCTTTCTACTTTACGAAACTACTTGCCAACTTAAATTTACATCATTGAGATGGTATGACATTAGGAAATGGTGGACTTTAAAATGCGCATACTATCTCCTTAATGCCAAAGATACTCACTTATGGTTTAAGGAGCTATCTATCATATATTTCTATGGCAAGTTTATCACATGTCCAAATATTAATTATCAATGTTAAAATGGAGTGGATTCTTGATCTTAGATGGTAACCTTCGCATAATTGAACAACTCGTTTAGAATCTCTTGTCTTGGTCACCTATATATATTATATATAAGTATTTATATTTTATAAAAAGTTCAAAAATTGACCCCAAAATGATTAAAACCTCCGATTGAAGTAAAACAACGATTTATTATTAGAAATATTTGTGTCCACAGATCGATACTTGGTTCTTACCAATACTATTCTACATATACGATAGGTACACTTGCCTATTTTGTGTGTGTTTAATCTTTGTAGAAATCACTTTTATAAATTTAAAACACGATCTTGTGCAAGAACAAATCATTCCATCCTTTTATATTTTACTACTACACGCGCACACGCATCAAGTTTTTGGCGCCGTTGCCGGGGACACGGTACGTTTCTAAGAACGATCCAAGTTTTAATTTAATCATTGTCTATAATTGTACAAATTTTTAACTTCTATTTTATTTTGTTTTACCTTTATTTTTTTTACTAAATATTTAATTTTACGGCTAGCCTACTTTTTACCTTTATTTTATTTTACTTTAGCTTAACTAATTTAGACTTTAGTTAAAATAACTTAGCTTATGTAAGGCCCCGTTACCGGTAACCCTACTTTCGTGTTGGATTTACTCATAAACACAGTTCTAAATATCAGAGTTAATTAAAAACTTTACGCGGAATATAAAACTTTCATAAAACATTACATATCAATTCATAATCATGTCTTTAAACATTCCTCTTGTCTTTCAAAATCAAAACGTAACTTATAAAACATATCGGATCTTCAGATGCCAGGCTTTAGTCTTCTGCCATGTGTCCTCCACTCAAGCCAGCTGTCTCATCCTACTCACCTGCGTGCATACTAAAAGTCAGCTACGCTGAGTGAGTTCTAGTTAATCATACACTACCATACAATACCTTGTTACATACATACGTACTTAACCTCATAACTTTCTTTCATACACACATAAGTACTCATACCTTCATTCTTACTTACATACTTTCTTTCTTACTTACATACTTTCTTTCTTACTTACATACTTTCTTTACATTCATAATCATACGTTTTAAAGAGCCTTTCGCCCTATAACCTCACAGATATTATAAGGGTCTGGTCCCTAACATCACAGATATTATAAGGGTCTGGTCCCTAACATCACAGATATTATAAGGGTCTGGTCCCTATCATCACAGATATTATGAGGGTCTGGTCCCTAACATCACAGATATTATTAGGGTCTGGTCCCTAACATCACAGATATTATTAGGGTCTGGTCCCATGTTTTCGAATATTAGTAGGGTTCGATTCCCTCTTCGTTACCATACAACCATACATCATACCTCGAGTATTATTAGGGCTCGGTACCCCTTTCGTAACCATACAACCATACAACCGTCATTTCCTTCTTTTATTAACTTTCTTACGTTCATACACATAAACATACATATCATACTTGCCATATTTATAACGTTACAACCTGACAGTACGTGCAATATCCGAAGATCGTTCACGAACCATCAAGCAATCATTCATACATATCACATATATCACCTATGGCATACACTTATCACTTTGGATAAATGTATTAACAACACATCAAGTATGCACACAGCCCCGAAAACATAACAAGGAATGGAGCTAGAAACTCACCTGGATCCTGTTACGCTCGCCGTTGATCGTAATTCCTTTCTTTAACTGGGCTCGGCTAACTGTATAATATTTACACATATCAATTAACTACTGCTACTCGTTTGTATTTCTATCTATATATGACCCACAACGAACGGGGGTCCGGGGGCAGCGCCCCTGGCAGCGGGGTTCTAGGGGCGGCAGCCCCTAGCGGGGTCCAAGGGGCAGAGCCCCTGGCTGGGGTTAAGCTGCCAGGTCAGCTTGGAAAAATTTTATTTTCGATAACTGCCTTAACACATTTTCCATTAGGTTTTTAATTTATTTTATAGACGAACTTCGCTTCAGGCGAAGTTAAACCTTAGGCGAACTTGGAAACAGCTTGGTTCTGGCTTGATTCGATCGAATAGGAACACGTTCGATCGAATAGGAACACGTTCGATCGAATACAACACGTTCGATCGAATAGGAACACGTTCGATCAAACAGGAACACGTTCGATCGAATAGGAACACGTTCGATCGAATACAACACTCATTCGATCGAATACAAAACTCATTCGATCGAATGAGTTGGAGACCATTCGGTTGCTTTCCTATTCGGTCGACTGGACTTGTTCGATCTACGCATTCGATCGAATGGACTGATTCGATCGACTGGTTCGATCGAATGAGTCTGATTCGACTCCTTCAAGCTGGGCGACGGAGAAACCCACGGGTTTTCCAGATTTTCCAGATTTTTGACCCAAAATCGAAGTTTTTGACATGGAAATGCTCGGGATTGAAAGGGCTATCGATTCCTAGTACTTTTAAACACAAAAGCTTGCATTTTGACACCAAAACAAGGCGGTTTTTGACCCGAAAACTCAAGTTACGAAAATGGGAGTTTTTGCTCGATTTGAGGTCGAAAATGGTTATGAAAACGGATGATTTTCGAGAGGGACTTACCAAAAACGATTAGGAACAAGATTGTGGACTCGGATTTGTGATTTGAGAACTTTCTCTCTCTAGCTTCTCTCTCTAGAAATGAGAGTGTTTGGGTGGGTGTAAGTGAAGGAAGATGGTGAAAAATGGTGGAAGTGTCAAGAACTTTCGTTTATATACTACGGGTTTGGTTAGGCTCGGGTTGGCTTCCTACGGGTCGAGACAGGCCGAGTTCATAAAATAACTAAGCCCAAGACCCGTTCCTTACTCGACATTAAATAACTAAAACGTGAAATTACTAAACATAACTTTCTTTTATTTATCAATATAAAAATTTTAGGATGTTACAGCTTAACTCATAGTTTAATTTAGACTAACTTTAACTAACTTTTACTTTAGTGTTTAATTTTGATTTAGTCTCATGTATGTCCTCTACTTTTGAGCCCGAGCTTGTTTCTACACTTTCTGAACCAGAACGACTCTTCGTCGACGAACTCGTAAACAAACTACAGAAACCGCAGAATCAATAAAAGGCGAATCAGTAGACGCCACTACATCAGGAGAAAATCAAACCGAGGAAATGATGGCGTCCCAGAACAATGAGCCGAACATGAGCTAGTACGCCAAGCCATCTCTCGAAGGCTACGGCAATGGAGTGGCTCAACCCGAAATTACCGAAAATTTCGAAATCAAATCAAGCACCATTCATATGGTGGAAAATTCAGTTCAATTTCATGGTCTCCTCGACGAAGACCCTCTTCCTCACATATCTCGATTCTTACGAATCTGCGGAACTTTTAAAATCCAAAACTGTTCAGAAGATCAAATCAAGCTTAAACTCTTTCCTTTCTCTCTGAGGGGCCAAGCCCTAGAATGGATAGAATCTCTTTCTTCTGGTTCCGTTACCACTTGGGACCGTATGGTTGAACAGTTTCTCCTCAAATATTTTCCGCCCGATAAAACTGCCAAATACCGAGCCAGCATTACCGGATTCCGGACCGATGATGATGATCGTTACATGCAGCATGGGAAAGATACAAAAGTCTTCTAAGAAGATGCCCACACCATGGACTGAGCGTATGGTTACAAGTTCAAACTTTCTTTGACGCACAATCCAGTCAAAACAATCAGGCCATCGACCAGATCGCTGGTGGAGACCTGGGATCCAAATCACCTAACGAATCATTTGAAGTCCTAGAGAAGGCCGCAAAGAAAAGTTTCACTTACAACCCACCAAGATCTACACCTACCCATAAAGGAATACACCACGTTGATTCCAACACTCTTGTCACGGCACAACTTGAAGCCCGTTCTAAAAAATTCGAACAACTTCAGCCGAGCTATCAAAAACCAGACTCACCTGTGACACTTGTGGAGGAAATCATAAGACAAGTGACTGTAAACAAGTCATTATGGCCATGGAAGAAGTCAATTTCATCGCTCGACAGAACAACGCTTTCAGCAATAACTACAATCCAGGATGGAGAAACCACCCGAATTTCAGCTGGAAAGACGGAGGTAACACTCAACCTTTACCCGGATTCGAAAAAAGACCAATGAATCAACCCTTCCAGCCTAAACCTCAATTTCAAGATCAAAGTTCTAGTAGCCATCAAAACCCAAGCTACTCTAAAATCGAAGAAATGTTAATCCAACTAATGACCGAAACAAATGAAGCAGAAAAGAAAGCCGACTCAAGAGTTGTTGATATCAGCGGAGTATTAGTAAAACATGAAGCCGATCTCAAAAGTCAACAAGCATCACTTCAGAACCTAGAAACCCAAATCGGACAAATTGCCCGACAATTATCCGAAAGACCACCTGGCACTCTTCTAAGCAACACAATCACCAACCCGAATGCAATAGCTAACACCGTTACACTCAGGAGCGGTACAACCACTGTTGTCTTACCAGCTATGGAGAAAAAGTCTCCTAACGAAACGCAGGAAAGGCTGACCCCAACAAGCACAGTACAGCCTAAGGAGCCAGTCTGAACCTATGTTCCGCCTATTTCGTACCCTGGAAGACTAAAGCAGGAACGATTGGAAGCCCAATATGGGAAATTTCTAGAACTCTTTAAACAACTCCATATCAACATCCCTTTTGTCGTGGCTATTGCTCAGATGCCAAAATATGCCAAGTTTCTCAAAGAAGTGCTGACAAACAAAAGGAAGCTGGAGGAGCTCCACATGTCACCCAAGTGAAGAATGCTCAGCTATCCTCCAAAGCAAGCTACTGACAAAGATGACCGATCCAGGGAGCTTTACTATCCCTTGTCTCAAAGGAAATTTATCTATTAGCAATGCCCTGGATGACCTAGGAGCTAGTATTAATTTATTGCCCTATGCGGTTTTTGAAAAACTAGGGATAGGAGAACCAAAGCCCACCCGCATGAGCATTCAGTTAGCTGACCGATCCTAAATATCCTCGGGGCATTGTTGAAAACATGCTTGTCAAAATTGACAAGTTTGTTTTCCCAGTATATTTTGTGATTCTAGACATAGAGGAAGACAAAAGCGTACCTCTAATTTTAGGAAGACACATTTTAGCCACCGCAAAAGCTATTATTGATGTTTGCACCGGTTAACTCACTCTCAGGGTCAATGACGAGGCAATCACTTTTGACATAGGAAAATCTATGCAATATCCGCAACAGCACGATGACACATTATATTGTGTTGACATCATAGACTCCATCGTAAGTTGCTATATGTGAGATTCTTCCATCAACACTCTCTCAGAAACACAAGTCTTAGACAAAACACTCAACAAACCCATTTTAGAGAACGAAAATCTCAACAATAACTACCACGAAGAATCAGAAATGATATATGAAATCAGAGAAAACAATGAAAAATCAAAACCATCAATCGAAGAACCACCAACCTTAGAATTAAAAGAACTACCAAAACATCTCGAATACGCCTTTCAAAAAAAGATTCTCAACTTCCAGTAATTATTTCATCTCATCTTTCTAAAGAAGAGAAAAACGAACTTCTTAAGGTTCTTAAAAACCATAAGAAGGCCATCGCATGGAAGATCATGGATATCAAGGGAATCAGTCCTTCTTTCTGTACTCACAAAATCCTCATGGAGGAGGAATACAAACCCGTGGTCCAACATCAAAGACGTCTCAACCCTAACATGCAAGATGTGGTGAAGAAGGAAGTAATCAAACTGTTTGATGCCGGATTAATCTACCCAATCTCGGATTCACCTTGGGTTAGTCCCGTTCAAGTAGTACCCAAGAAGGGAGGAATAACGGTCATAATGAACGAAAAGGACGAACTAATACCAATGAGAACCATCACAGGCTGGCGAGTTTGCATTGACTACCGAAAGCTTAATGATGCCACAAGAAAAGATCATTTCCACTACCTTTCATAGACCAAATGCTCGAACGATTATCTGGAAAAATGTTCTACTTTCAGATGGATTTTCCTGATACTTTCATATTCCCATTGCTCCTGAAGATCAGGAGAAAACAACTTTTACATGTCCATACGGAACCTTCGCTACCGAAGAATGCCATTTGGACTATGTAATGCTCCAGCCACCTTCCAGCATTGCATGGTGGCCATCTTTCATGAAATGATCAAAAACTCTATGGAAGTCTTCATGGACGACTTATCAGTCTTTGGAGACTCCTTCGATCACTGTCTGAAAACCTAGACAAAATGTTGGCTAGGTGTGAAGAAGTAAACTTAGTACTCAACTGGGAAAAAATGCCATTTTATGGTCAAAGAAGGCATCGTTCAAGGTCACAAGATATCCCAAGCAGGACTAGAAGTTGATAGGGCCAAAATAGAAACCATATCCAAACTTCCGCCGCCAACTTCAGTCAAAGCCATTAGAAGTTTTCTAGGACACGCAGGTTTCTACCGCCGATTCATAAAAGACTTCTCAAAAATCTCAAGACCTATGACCAAACTTCTGGAAAAAGACGCACCATTCGTCTTCTCTGAAGAATGTGTTTAATCATTCAATACATTAAAAGACAAACTTGTCAACTCACCAATCATTACCACGCCCGATTGGACCCTTCCATTCGAAATCATGTGCGATGCAAGTGACTTTGCAGTTGGAGCCGTACTCGGACAACGCAAAGAAAAGCACTTTCACCCAATTTACTATGCCAGTAAAACTCTTAACGATGCATAAGAGAATTACACCACAACAGTAAAAGAGTTACTAGCAGTAGTATTTGCCTTTGAAAAATTTAGATCATACCTAGTTCTTTCCAAAACCATAGTTTACACCGATCATGCCGCAATACGTTACCTATTCAACAAACAAGATGCCAAACCCAGACTCATCCGATGGATCCTACTACTCCAAGAATTCGACATCGAGGTTAAGGACAAGAAGGGAGCAGGAAATGTAGCCGCAGACCATCTTTCACGTTTAGAATGTCCAACTCCCGAAGAACTTCACGAAGAAATTATCAATGATAATTTTCCACATGAAATCCTCATGCGCATTCAAGGAGTCATAGAAGAAAAGGACGAAAGTCCTTGGTATGCCGACTTCGCAAACTACTTAGCTTGTGGGATCCCTAGAAAAGGGCTTAGCCACCAACAGCGGAGGAAATTCTTCTCCGATCTTAAGTTTTACTTCTGGGAAGATCCATACGTATTTAGAATAGGTGCAGATCAAGTCATTCGTAGGTGCGTAGCAGGCAAGGAGGCCTTAGACATTCTCAAACACTACCATGAAGGACCAACAGGTGGACACCATGGTACCGTCACCACGGTCAGGAAAGTGTTTGATGCAGGATTTTTCTGGCCCACTATATACAAGGATACACATACTTTGATCCAAGCATGCGATGCTTGTCAAAGAGCCGGGAACATCTCATCAAAAAATGAGATGGCTAAAAAGGGCATTCAAATTTGTGAAATCTTTGATGTATGGGGAATAGATTTCATGGGGCCATTTCCTAACTCATTCGGAAATAAATACGTCCTTGTAGCAGTCGACTACGTATCTAAATGGGTAGAAGCACAAGCTCTTCCCACCAACGATGCTCGAGTAGTTGTACGATTTCTGAAAAAGTTATTTTCGAGATTTGGTACTCCGAAAGCCCTAATCAGTAATAGAGGTACCCACTTCTGTAACACCCTGATGGACAAGGTCTTAGCACGGTATGGGGTTCATCACCGATTGGCAACACCATATCACCCTCAGACCAGTGGGCAGGTAGAGGTCTCGAATCGAAGAATTAAGAGAATTTTGGAAAGAAGTGTGGGGATGAATCGCAAAAATTGGGCATAAAAGTTAGATGACGCATTGTGGACCCTTAGGACGGCCTACAAAACTCCCATAGGAACGACACCCTTCAAGCTCGTTTACGGGAAGGCATGTCATCTGCCAGTAGGGTTAAAACACAAAGCCTACTGGGCCCTTAGAGCAGTGAATTTTGATCTAAAGTCCTCCGGAGCAAACCGGGAAGATCAAATTCGTGAGCTCGAGGAACTGAGAACACTGGCCTACGAAAATTCCTGGTCCTACAAGGAAAAGACTAAACGCATACACGACGCTCATTTAAAAGGAAACAAAAAATTTCAAACTGGCGATCGTAAACTGTTATACAACGCTCGTTTACGACTTTTCCCAGGAAAACTGAAATCCCGGTGGACAGTTCCATACGTAGTTGAATCAGTTTTTGACTATGGGACAATCGAAATTTCAAATTCAAACGGCCAGAAGTTCAAAGTGAATGGACATCGATTAAAACCATACATCGACTGTACACTTAAATAAGTGTTGGAGGTATTAACCCTCCAAATTTTTTAAATAAGAAATTAAGGAAACAAGGTCGGGCCCAGACCTTCACAAAACTAGGCCCTGTAATTATTTATTTTACTTAAAAATATATATATATATATATATATATATTAATTTTAGAAAACCACGGGGGCGTGCTTTCAAAAGCACGATCCCGTGCCTAAAAATGCGAGCCGGCATCTACGCTGCAAAAATCTCAGTCAGACTGGTTTGTAACAGAATTGTCAGAGCAAAAACACGGGAGCGTGCTTCCAAAAGCACGGTACCATGCTCGGTTTCCTGTTTGGTTATAAAAGGCATCTTGTGTCATTACATTCCTTGCACAAACCAAACCAAAACCAAAAACCTCTGAAAATTCAGCATGCCAACTGAGATGAGTGAAACAATCCCAGTTTCCCGACATCCGTGAAACGATGCCCGCCATTTTCCAAAACCGAGCTTCTCTTGAAACTTCAAGAACTCGTGAAAGAACTCACCTAAATGAATCTCCTTGCGGAAATGTGACTCGCGCAACTAACCGAATCAGTGAAAAACATGAAAAAGGAACTCCGAGACATCAACGAGCAACTCCAGTTTTAAGTTCTCGGTTTCACGTATTTTCCACCACCAGGACCATTCGGAGGAGGAGAGCCTTTCGAGGAACTCTAGGAAACTTAACTTTCCGTTTTCATGAGTAAACAAGTGCATTAAGCACAATGTTTTAGGACTTCGGGCTTAACCCGATTATTTTCTTTTCTTAGGAAACCCGGGCTTATCCCGTAATTGTTTTAGGATCTTTATTTAATGAAAAGTAATTTTTTAGATAACCAAACTTCCAAATTATCACAATAAACGTCATTCTAAAAATTCCGGATCTTGAATCATGTTGAAAATTATAAAAAGAAATTCACTGTGACAAAAATCACGGCCTGTGCTTTCCCAAGCACGAGGCCGTGGTCACCCCAGAATCTTCAGCATGACACGCGCTGACTCCGTACAATTCTCTGACTCAGAAACATTTATTCCTCTAGCAGCACAGGGCCGTGCTTTTAAAAGCACGGGGGCGTGTTCAACTTTCCAGTCTCTATATAATGCATGCATAAATTCACTATTCCATTCACACCAAACACAAACTACCTAAATGGAAGGAAAACGGGTTGAATAGAGGCCAGTGAAGAAAGGGAAACAACATGAATCTTCCTTCCTTGAGGAGGAAATCATGAGACTCCAATGCATTGTAAGAGATCAAGTTGAGAGCAACATGCAAACCGAGGCTCGAGTAGTCGAGTTAATTAACAAAGTCGACCTGCTTAGGTTCGAGAATTTCCATGTTGTGGATGGCCACCACAAAGATGTGACTTCCAAACTTAACTTTCTCAACCGAGAAATCGTTGCGCTCAACAAAAAGCTTGACGAACTTTTGGATGCCAAACGAGCACCACCACACATCCAGGACTTGTTCGGGAGTGGTGGCCGTTGAAGTTCTGACTTCGTTTCGTGTTTAAGTTGTTGCCGCTAGTACTATGTGTTAGGACCCGAGAATTGTTGTTGTACTTTTCATTTCATCTATATTTAATTATGTCTTTAGTTTTATGTTTTAATGAAATCTAGGATTTTTAACTACCATGTTAATATAATAATAATAACTCAGTAAAAAACAAACCAGCTAACCAGTTCAACAAATAAACAAAATTTAAAAACAGTACTGTCTGCACTAAGCAGCACGGCACCGTGCTTCTAAAACCACGGCGCCGTGGTTTTGGTCACGGAGTAGTTACGAGTTTTTATCTAAATAAAATAACTTTCTCCAACCACCAACCCTAATATCACTGCATTCTGAACCGAAAACCGCCGACCTTCAAATATTTTGCTAATTTCTTCATCAAATCTTCTATTCTAAACCTAAGGTATGTTAATTTAACAATTGCATTATCCAAATCCGTCATTTTAGGTTTAGTTTAACCCTAAAATCTCTCAAATCGTCCAAATCGGGTCAAAACCCGAAGAGGATATGCGTTAATTTGCTTGCATATGATGAATAGATTGTTGAATGTTTACTGGTTAGGGTTTAATTGAAAGAAACACGAGCCGTGCCCAAAACAACACGAGTCGTAGTCAACCAAAAAGTCAAACATCAAATGAAACTGAACCAGAAGCAGCAGCAGCACGGGGCCGTGCTTCTGAAAGCACGCCGCCGTGCTTTGCTCTCTGTTTCAGCAAAATTGAAAATTTTTCATGAATTTTGACTAATTTGAGTGTAAATTGCAGATGGCCAAGTATGGGGAAGAGTTTCATGCATTCCTAGTCTTCGGAAACCGCAAGACAAAGGACCGATTGGCAAACGAAAGATTAACTTATCTCAACAACAGATATCCTGAAGCCCACTTCCATGCATGTGAAGAAACCCTAAGACAAGTTAACCAATGGGACCGCTATCAGAACATTGTGAAGGGACCTTGGAGATGGGTTTTTAACCAGACAGGGGATTCAGTGACGGAACTCACAAAAGAATTCCTGGCCTCGTTCAACATAAAGAAGAAAAAGTTTGACATGTGGGATAATAAGGCAATCGAGTTCCGATGTGGGGGTGTTTGGCATACAACTTCTGTCACCCAACTGGGAGTTGATTTGGGTATTTACACGGCCGGGGAAACTGACACAGATATCTGGTTCGAGGCTAAAACAACATTTACAGATGAAGGTGATGATGATGAAGCTGAAGCAGGTTCCATAAGGGAAGAAGCTTGGGAACAGTTGAGTTATGGAACAACAATGTATAGACCGAGCATCTCAAAAAGCACAGCACTGCGTGACCCGCTGATGAGATACATCCACCGTTTGCTGAGTCATACGGTCACAGCTCGAGGACAGAGTGAAGGTGATGTGTAGTGAAACACACTTACTTTCCTTATGATTTTATTATGGTTTTTATGTTTATTTGTCTATTTTATGAAAGTATTGGGGGCTAAGTGCAATAATTTACAAAGTTTAAATGTTATTTGATAGTTTATGAAAGATGGTGAAAAAAGAGTCAATTTGGAAGATTCTAGAGGACTTGTTGGTCAAGTTTTGAAGATATAACTCAAGGCCCAACCCAAGCCCACATCTTAGAAGCCTTTTATAATATTATATGAAGTTAATTATTGGAGAAATCAGCCATTATCCAGCCCTAATCCCGAATTGAAAAGAAAACCCTAACTTGGCAGCAGGTTCCGATCGCAGCTACTGTAGCAGAAAGAAAAAAAAGAAAAAAACGGCGGTTGTGGCGGCTGTGGAGGCTAGAGGAAGAAGAAGGAGGCTCGGGGTGATCTTGTGCAGCTGCTAGGGACCTTATACATCATAAATCTCAGTCATATATCTTAAGTAATTCATCTGTAAACTTAACTTTTTGTTCAAGAACCCTAACTTTGTTAAATTGGTCTTTTGCTTTGAATTGTTTTGCAATTGATTGATAGTTTGACTTGTGATTGATTGTGTTTGAATCTTGAATGAATTTGATAATGTTTAAGTTGATGTTTGTGATGTTTTTCTTAAGTATACATGGCTGTCCAAAATCTATGAGTAGCTAAACTTGCTTGTTCTGCCTAGGATAGATGATTGTTGAGTAGTTTAGACTTGTATAATGGATTGTTAATGTTCAAGACTTGAATTATTGATGTAAAATTTAACTAAACCATAAATTAGATTGTGTGTGATGGCTGTGTTTTATGTTTTATTACTTATAATCCTCTTGCATTAGTTAATTGAATTAGTTTTGATTAATTGATTGCTTGTTAGACTCTTGACTTGGTGTTTAGGGTTTCTTTGCGGGGTGTACAACCGTAGGGATAAGTGGGTAATATAAATCATCTAAAATCAGTTAAAATACACCTTCTTTGAGACCGAGAGGTGATAAGAAGTAATATTGTCTCGTTGCTTATACTTGTTAGAATTAAGACCGCGCGAGAGCGGGTTTTTGTCTTGTCGAGTTTGAGTGTTTATGTGCAATTAGTTGGTTTAATTTGGGTTAAGTTAAATTGTTCCTCTATCCTTGGTGACATAGTATTTGTCTCCATTAGGATGGTGTGTCGATGAGACCGAGAGGGGAGTCGACATTTGAACACGTTAATAATTGTTTTTCCGGTTTATTCTTTAAAATCAACTAAAATAAGTTAGAGATTGTTAGAGAGACTGAGAGGTAATTTGACTTTCTTAAACAAGTTTTAGTTGTGTCATCTTTTATAACCGGTGTCATGAATATTTTCAATCCGTTGTCTTGTTATTTCTATCAACATGATTCATTCCTAGGTAGATGTCTTTATTCATTGAATTTAAACCAAAGTTTTCAAAGTTTTGTCAAAAGTTTTCATTCAGTTAAGTTAAGTAGTTAAAATAAATTCTAAATTAAATTAATTAAATATTTTGGTGAGTCTTGGTTAGAGTTTCGTAATTATAAACGTTTTCACGTGTCTTTGAGTTCGATATCCGGACTTTCCTCATCTGTGCTATACGCGATCGGTACACTTGCCGTTTGTGTGAACTAGGATAGATTGTTTGGTTTTTAAAGCTTAGTTGCGACTTGTGTTTTATTTATATATATATATATTTTCGCACATCAAGTTTTTGGCGCCGTTGCCGGGGACACGGTTTGAGGCGTATTAAGAACGACTCGAGTTAGGACTTGCCTTGTTTACTACTTGTCTTTCTTATTTGTTTTGTTTGTTAGTTTAAAATAGTTTAGCTAATTATAATTTCTTTTATTTATTTTAATAGTTGTATGCGACGTACTCGATCTCCAGGACCAGCAGAAGTTGAAGGATTTCCCGAACCAGAGAGAGCTTCTTGAGAGACGTCGAACAAAACCGTCTTCCAATTCATCTACATCCGTCGGTAATACGTTTTCTTCTCCTACTTTTTCTGAACCCGTCATTAGGGATAGGATTATGGGCGACGCGAACCCACCACCGAGGAGGACAGTTGCAGACCGGGCCCGTCCGGTCGATGCTGGCGCGAGATCCAGCATTGCTCCACCAGCTATAGGAGTTCAAACGACTTGGCAGATTCCATCTAATGTTCTGAACACGATTGGTCATTCTGCTCAATTTCACGGGTTGCTCCACGAGAACCCGCATTCTCATCTCACTCGTATTACACGTATCTGCGACACGTTTCATCTTGCCGGCGTATCTGAAGACGCCATAAATCTCTGAATCTTTCTGTTCTCACTCGTTGATCATGCGAGTCTGTGGCTTGAGTCCCTTCCACAGGGATCCATTGCTACTTGAGCTGCCATGCAGACCCAATTTCTTGAAAAATACGATCCTCTGGCTAATGCCGCTCATTTGCGTAACCAAATTCATTCTTTCCAGATGTGTAGGTTCCCTGGACGGATCACACGAGATATCCCGATATACACAGGTGCGGAATCCCTGTGTAGATCGTTACGGACGTAGAACACAAACACACGAACACACGAATACGATACGAACAAACACACGTTATATTAATAACTCAACACGTGATACTTACAGACTCTCGACCTCACGTCACTTGACTCACTGAATTACACGTAACTTAACCAACACTCAAACAGAAATCCGTAACCTATATAAATACACAACAACTTCGCCTCAGGCGAAGTTGTCCATAACTTCGCTTGTTCAACAAGTTCGCCTAGGCGAACTTGTCAACAACTTCACTTGGTTAACAAGTTCGCCTAAGCGAACTTGTCAACAACTTCGCTTTAAACAAACAAATACATAAAAAATATTACAGACTCGATTACAGACATTAGACATATGAACTACTGACATTTATGCATCAACAGACTCCCCCTTGGCAGTAGCTTCATATCTTGATCTTTCAGCTCTTGTCTCGTAATCCTGTATCTTTACGCGTGCACTCCTTCTCTAACACATACCGTGACTACTCGCTGATATTTCCTTGCTTCATCCTTCCAAGCAGGAATATAGAATATCTTCTTTTCATTCAACACTTGCAGATCAGCTTTCGATAAGTTAACAAGATGCATCGGGTCATACACCCTCAGCACTTCTTGTTCATCTTCGTCTTCCATCACGGCTTCAGCAGTCTGGAAATCAACGTACCACCATTTTAGATTCTTCAACACATCTTGAGGCATAGTCTTCATTGGAACCTCCTTGATGCATCGGATCGGTTTGTACTTCATCACCATCCATGGCTTGCCATCTGCTCTCATTCCCCTTTCTGTATCCTCCACGAGCTTTCCCTTCTGTGGCTTTAATAATTCAAACTTCTTCTCTTTTATGCTTTCTTTCCACACGATCTTCCCAATCACTCTTGCCAAGTTGTCGTCACTTCTATTTATCAGGCCCAACCTGGCCAAATCCTTCACCTCACATTCCGGCAACGTATTGAGAGATCTCAGGGTTCTTTTGAAGTATTGAATACCATCATAACGCTTCACCACAAACAACTTTATCTGTTCATCATATATCCAACAGATAATTCCCTTCTTCGACTCAGCATAGCCTTTGATGTTATAACTCTTCTTGAACATGGCTGGAACAGCAGGCTTCTTGGTCTTAATAAACCAATGAGCACAGCCTTCCTTCCACCTAGGCTGCTCCTCCCACTCAGTCTCATCCATCTCAGTACCCATGTCGGCTTTCTCAACATCAGGGATCTCGTGTTCAACGTCTTCTACTACTATCTCTCCTTCCTCAATCTCACTCTCAATCTCAATCTGCTCACCGATCTTCTCAATCACATCACTCGGCAGCACATCTTCATCAAATAACACATCATCGCTGAACATATCATCGTCAAGTTCCTTCAACGCATCAATCACGTCATCATCAACTAACACCACATCATCACCACCAGAACCACCAGCCGCGTTGGCAGACTCCCCCTCAGCTGTGGAAGTACCAAAGCTTGAGAAGTTCTTGGCAGCTCACCACCTGCATCTTTCAATGCATTGGGATCATCGTCTCGGTCATTTCTTCTTTTCGTCCTGAGCTCGTCGCCCTTACAGCTCATCTCCCCCTGAGATGCTAAGAACTCCTTCAAGGCATCAATAATTTTCCCATGCTCAACCAGGAGGGATGACTGTAGTTGATTTGCTTCCACTAGGTGTTGAATAGTCTTCGATTGCTCTGCCACGATCCGCTCTAGTGAAGCTATTCTCTCTGAGTCTGACATAGGCGTAGGCGAGACATCAGAAGCAGGCGTAACCGCAGGTGGTACCATACCTGATAACCCTGCAGCAGTGACGACCGTTGACTCTACAAATCGTGCAGCTACCACCGACTGAATAAGCGTTTGAGGTGGTAGAGACACAATCTCCGGAGTCGACGTCTGAATAGTAGTGGTAGATGGAATGCTAGCAGATGATGTAGCCACCACGGGAACATCCGCAGCGCTTATACCTGTAACCTGTACAGAAGTAGGAACGATAGACATACCAGACAGTGCGGCCGGAGCGAAACGTATCATCCTTGAAGTCTCTCCAGCTCCCATGCCAGCACCTGTCCTTTCCCGTCTTGATCTTCTTATCAGCTTATGTATATCTTCTTCCTCTTCTGACTCATCATCATCCTACGTTCTCTTCCTCTTCCCAAAAGTTCTCTCTCGAGACACCATCAACCGTCTCCCCTCATCCATGATCTCATCCAAATATGAGTCAGCCATCGACGTAGCTGCTCTAGTAACACTTACACCCGAACCCTGTGCAGCAGAGACCTGCACCTCTTCAACTTGATCCATATCAAAATAACCTTGACCTCCAAAGACAGCATCAAGATCTATATCCTCTGCAGCCGACACAACAGGCACAGCAGGTGCAGCTTGAGTTGCTCTTGCCTGTTGCGGTTGAGGATCTCTGAACTCGTCCCCACCAGCAGGAACATACTCCGGGTTGATTAAAAACCCAAACAGTGGAGTATGCCTTGGAAGACGTTCAGGGTTGCTCCTCGCACTCGAAAGTGCGGCATTGAGCAAAGATACGTTTGCTCACAGATTCCACGTATCTTATCGGTCGTCTCTGAGGTAGATTCAGAGCCACATGGTTCAATATCATCTGGATGAAACGTGGGTACATAATGAACCGCTCCCGAGACATCGCCCTCCTTTGTCTGTCAATCTCGTAAAAGACCATCTGACTGAAACTGTGGCGTTTATTGTAAGTCAGTGCAGTCATTGCAGACTGCATGGTCGCACCCATACCATCAGTGCCCGCCTTCCTCCCGGACATGCAAACTATCATAACGTGCATGAGGAAGCGCCACTGATCAAGCAGAAAACCCTTCCGTCTCTGTGTATCGCCTAATGGACCAGAATAGCCTATTCGGAGAAACGCTCCATCACGAAACGGAGCCACAAACTCAGTTGGGTCATCCCTCGTCTCTTCTCCAAACCGTAACGCTACCCGAATCTGTTCAGAATTGAACTGAACTTGTTGATTGTTCACAGTCGCTCGCATGACCGGGGGCTCAACACGACAATCATATTCTACCGTCTGCCAAAAGTCTTCGATATTTGGTAGAGATATCGGCAGAGTGTTCGTGATAGCATGAAAAATCCTCGAGCGTAGGAGGAAAGTTATGATCTCGCGGTAATCGTCCACACCGCTCGCCTCCGGGTCAAGGGTGATGTACATATTGTGACCCGGGAAAAATTGACGTTGGTTATCACCATCGTCTCCTCCTGCACCTCCAGCACCAGCTACCGCAGCCATATCTGCAACAAACTAACCAAGTTAGATAAACGTTAATGAATAACACAAGTTCGCTGGTTACCATGAGCGAAGTTGTGATAAACTCTGTATAGGCGAAGTTAAAGTTGAGGCGAAGTTGGGAACAACTTCGCTTCAGCTTTAAGTTCGACTAAAAATTATTAAGTTAAAAAGGTTCCAGGCGAAGTTAAAGTTTGGGGCGAAGTTGGGAACAACTTCGCTTCATCTTTAAGTTCGCCTTACCACAACATCGCCTCAGGCGAATTTAAGTTTCAGGCGAAGTTGAGCATCAGGCGAAGTTACGGATAACTTCGCCTTAGGCGAATTTAAGCTCCAGGCGAAGTTACGGATAACTTCGCCTAAACCTTAACTTCGCCTGAATCTGAAATGGCGACAGTAAGTTTAATCGAACTTCGGAAAACCGGTGTTTCGATTAACTTTGACGATTGAGGAGGCTCAAACACATGATAATAAGGATAACTAAACGACCAGTTTACTCATGAACATGTAAAACAAGTTTTGAACTCGGGTTTAAAGGTCGGTTGTTCGAGGTTATTAACCGGTTGTCGAAACAACCTTAGATTAACATCAAAGAACATATAACATGTGATAAACGAACCCAAACAACCTTTAGATCGGTTTGAAATCGAAGAACAAGATAACACGTAGGATCAGTATAAGTTCGCTGTGTAAACTAATAATATAAGTTCGCTGAGTTTGAGAATAATGAACAGAATTGACTGTTGATAATCCTTATATATGGGCGGAGTTATTCAGGCGAAGTTACGGATAACTTCGCCTAGGCGAAGTTAACCACAACTTCGCCTTTCAACAACATCGCCTATATATTTACAAAATTTAACCTTATAAGTTTAACATTTTTCCAATTAAGTTATAAAACTTTCCTTTAAGAACTAACTGACACGATCAAGTCCAAGTAACCCGTTATAAACAAATACAACTATAGAAAAAGAAAACTTTAAACAATTTAAGTATAAGGGATCAAATTTCAGTCTCAATAGGGACTGCTACGTTTTAGAAAAGATCCGAACAGGAATCATACTAAGTATGTGACTTTCACATAGATCCGTGTTTAGCTGTATTATGACATATAGAGACAGGTTGTACGTTGGTATAACTTAAGGTGGTTTTCATCGTGTCTGTGATACGAGTTAGGTTCGATTAAGCCTCAAAATTTAAGTGGGCAACAACTCAGAAATATTGATGTCTCCTATCTATCCTCAAAGCGTATTTGGCTTTCCCCAAGTCACCCCGAATTGACTTCGACCCATAGTGTCTGATTAAGTTGTAAGTATTCTTGATCTGCTTCCCGTTCTTCTCTCTTACTCAATGATTGTGAAGTCTTGATTTTGTCATCTCTAATATGTTTCAATAACTCCAAATATATATATATATATATATATATATATATATATATATATATATATATATTTTTAACAATACATAGACTTCAAAGTAGAAATTAACTGCAAGTCCCGAATCTGGATCACTGCAGTATCTTGAAACGCTATCTTCACGGGAATCAGAACACACATGGGCTCGTGCATGACTGGGTAATCGCTTTTCTGCCTATCATTCGGAAAGATATATATGAAGACATGCAAAACTCTTAAGGAGTTTCCACGTAAAATTAAGTAGATTTAGTTTGTATCACGTTTACTTTTACGCACCATAAAAAGTTACCTTGACATACAATGACTGTCCTAAAGCCTTTTAAGCCTAATAACTTCACTAGTTAAGCACACAGAATTAGTATATCTATCATTTTCCAAGGTTGGATCAATTTTCTGTTAAACATAGCTAACGAACTTTTTACGAAGTAACAGACTTAAAAATAATTTCATTTCCCTGTTTCTTTCAAAATTTTAACATTAATCGCCCCGACCAAAACAAAGTCTTCAGGTAAACAGCTATCCCAAAGATCCAATGGATCAGCTGGACCAACCACATACTAGTATGTGTCCTTCTAACTAAGTATGATCGACTAATTTTAAGCGAAAGAATGAAAAACTCATAATAAACCGCCCCGGTCACTATCAGTAATCTGGTTAATGGTT
This sequence comes from Bidens hawaiensis, assembly GCF_021521415.1. NCBI lineage: Eukaryota > Viridiplantae > Streptophyta > Magnoliopsida > Asterales > Asteraceae > Bidens > Bidens hawaiensis. The sequence goes on from NW_027491734.1 coordinate 89,073, forward strand.
ATCCTCAAAATCCACAAGTAGAAAATGAGGACCAAAACATATCCGAAGACAAGTCCTTCAAACTGATGTAACCGACATATTTTTAAGCGATTAGTGACGTTTTTTTTTTAAATATCACAAGAAAAGCATGGTTACTCGGGATTGATCATCCCATTCAGTTCAATAAGGTTTTGAAATCTGGATTTGTCAAACGCTTTAGTATATAAATCAGCGAAATTATCAAGCGTATCCACCTTTTCAAGCATTATCAGTTTCTTCTCAGCACAATCCCGTATGAAATGATGACGTATGTCAATGTGTTTAGTTTTACTATGTTTCACGGGATTGTTAGTTACTGAGATAGCAGCTGTGTTATCAATGCAAATAGGAGTAAGTAGGAAATTCAGACCATAGTCGCGCAACTGTTGTTGAATCCAAAGAACCTGAGAGCAGCAGTTGGATGCTGCCATGTATTCTGCCTCACAGGTTGAAATTACGACTGAAGTCTGCTTCTTGCATTGCCACGACACCAATCTGCCACCAAGAAAGTGACATCCTCCAGTTGTTGACTTCCGACTCTGATTGCACCCTCCATAATCAGAATCTGTGTAAGCGACCAGCTCCAAGTCTCCTCCTCTCGGGTACCACAACCCCAGCTTCGGCTTGCCCTTGAGATACCGCAGTATTCTCTTTGCACCTTTCAAATGAGATTCTTTTGGATTTGCCTGAAAACGTGCACAAAGACAAACAACAAACATTATATCAGGCCTAGATGCAGTTAAGTACATTAAAGAACCTATTATTGCCCGATATTGAGTTGGGTCCACATCTGCATCACCGTCTACTTCAGCACCCAATTTGTGATTGACGCAGATTGGAGTATCATATGGAGAACTGTCCTCCATCTTGAAGCGCTTGAGCACATCATGAACATACTTCGTCTGATGAATGAACATCCCGTCCTTCTTCTGATCAACCTGCAATCCTAGAAAGAAAGTTAGTTCACCCATAGCACTCATTTCAAACCTTTTCTTCATGACGACTTCAAACTCCTGACACATGGAGACTTTTGACGCAGCAAATATAATGTCATCCACGTAGACTTGTACCAGCAGGAACTCGCTTCCATCTCTTTTGAAGAACAACGTGCTATCAATTTTCCCTCTTTCAAAACCATTCTCGAGCAAGTAATCCGATAAAGTTGAATACCAGGCACGAGGTGCCTGATGTAATCCATACAACGCCTTGCTCAACCTGTACACGTGATCTGGAAAGTCTGGGTCAGGAAAACCCGGAGGTTGCTCAACATACACAACCTCAACAACTTTCCCATTCAAAAACGCACTCTTCACATCTAGCTGAAATACCTTCATCTTTTCATAAGCAGCAAACGCCAAAAACAATCTTATGGCTTCCAACCTGGCGACAGGAGCGAACACTTCGTTATAATCAATCCCCTCTTGTTGATTAAAACCTTTAACGACTAGCCTCGCCTTGTTTCTTATAATAATCCCCTTATCATCTCTCTTGCACTTAAACACCCATTTTGTGCCTATCGCATGCACATTCTTTAGTTTTTCAACCAAAGTCCAAACTTCCATCTTCTCGAATTGAGCCAACTCTTCTTGCATGGCTTCGACCTACGAGCTGTCCTTTAAAGCCATTTGATAATTCTTCGGTTCAATCTGGCTTATAAAGCAGGTATACAGGCATTCATTAATTATTCCTGTCTCCTTAATGCTTGTATAAACACAGGTGTGTTCATTCAAGCTACTTCTCGTTTGTACACCTGAGGACACATCACCAATCACATTATCCAAAGGGTGATCTTTATGAATTCTCGTGGTCCGAACAGAACCGACATGCAAATTATCTTCCAAATTAGAAGAGATCTCATCAATGGTTGTTTCATGCTGAGAGTGAAAAGGATTGATAAATTCTTCTTCAGCAGAGGCAGCAGGGGTACCGATAGTGTTTGATGAGGAAGGTTGACATTTATCAATCAGCTGTCTTTGCAATAGATTTTCTTCCTCATCAAGTATCATCTTCGACGCAGCTCTTTCTTCTTCTTCAGAAATTTCCAAATCCGGTATGTTAAACGACTTAAAAAGCTTAACATAGTCGAAAAGCTCAGCAGGTCCATTGCTAGGTTTTGGCGGCTGGTAACTTGTGATGTCGGTGTTACACACCACCTCCACCTTGTAGGTCGAAGTATTGAAGACACGTCTGTTGGGAGTACCAACAACATAACCGACTAAGATTCCTTCATCGGCTACTTCGCCAAATTTAGAGTTTGTCTTCAAGATCGAACAAGGGGACCCGAATGGTTCAAGACCACTCAAGTTGGGCTTCCTTCCATGCATAAGCTCGTAACACGTTTTACCAAGTCTCTTAACAGTTAACACTCTATTCAGAACATAGCAGGCTGTAGCAACCGCTTCAGCCCAGAACATCACAGGAAGCTTCGAATCTGCCAGCATAGTTCTGGCTCCTTCAATTAAAGTTCGGTTCTTCCTTTCAGCCACTCCATTCTGTTGCGGAGTATACGGAGCGCTGTATTGGTGTTCAATTCCTTTCTGAAGACAGAAGATCTCCATCTCAAAATTCTTGAACTCCGTTCCATTGTCACTTCTGATGAACTTAACTGTTTTACCCATGACATTCTCAACTTTGGTAATCAAATTCTTCACCATTTGAGCCGTCTCATCTTTCGATTTCAGAAAATATACCCACGAATATCGCGAGTAGTCATCAGTGATCACCAAGCAGTAAGAAGTACCTCCTAGACTTTTTGTATTCACGGGACCAAAGAGATCCATGTGAAGCAGTTCTAGAGTACTGGCAATAGAGTTGACCTTCTTGGTGAGATGGGATTTCTTGTGTTGCTTTCCCTTCTTGCATGCTATACATTTGTCTTCAAAGTTCACACTTTTCAAGGGAACGCCCATCACAAGTCCATTCCTGACAATGTGGTTCATCTTCCGAAGATGAATGTGCCCCATCCTCCTGTGCCACAGTTCGGATTCCGATTCGCTTGCTTTCGTCATTAAACATGATTCTCCCGTGGCCATTTCAGTAGACCTCATATCCATCACATAAGTATTTGTATCACGTGGAGCTTTCATCACTATCCACTCGTCTGGTATCTGAAAACCAGGCTTCAACACGATCGCCTCATTCTTCGTGAAATGAACAGTGTACTCCTTATCACAAATCTGCGACACACTCAGCAGATTGTGCTTCAACTCTTCTACAAAGTTCACATTCTCAAGAGTAATTTTCCCATTGGACACCGTTCCTCTTCCAGTAATTCTTCCTCCACTTTCACCTGCAAAACTAACTCTCGCTCCTTGAACAGGTTTTAAGTCGTGCAACAAGTATTTGTTACCCGTCATGTGCCGGGAACAGCCGCTATCTACAATCCAAAGACTGTGGGCAGCCCTGTTCAACTGTTCCTGCATAATAAAGCAAAGGATTAGAATCTAGGGACCCAAGACCAATTGGTCTTGGATCTATACATCCCGTACTTCTGCTTTCCAAAGTTAGCATCTGGATAATTCCTGTCAGTCCTATTAGGAAATCTCCTTGGAAATTGAGTGTGAGGCCTTCCAAACCTATGTGTATTGAAAGTATTATATCTTGTGGTTTGGTTATTAGCATAGTTAAACTGAGGTTTGTTTCTGTGAAAACCTGAATTAGTTACATTTCGGAACTTTGAAGGGTTTTCATTTTTAGCAGTATTAAAATTACCATTAGGCTTATGCTCAGTTTTAATAGGCCTCACACCTCTGAATTTCGGCGTCAGAGGGCAATCTGCAACAAGATGTCCTAACTTATTACACCTAAAACAACACCTATGCTCCATTTTCTTTTCAAAGGTTGTTTTGGATGACGAGGCAGTGTTACCGGCCGTTCGTCTCACATAAGGTGGGATGTACGGGTTGAGTGGAGTACTCTTTTTATAAGTTTTATCTTTTTATCCAACAGTGGGTAACACTACCTTCTCTTTTGTCTTACCCGATTCGGACAACTTATTCGAATCTGATGAGATTGGACTCGTAACAGAAATTTTCACACTTGAAACAGGCGAACTCGTTTCGCCACTACTAACACTTGGTTCTTTACTCATAACCTTGATTGGAACTGTCTGAGGAACTTCAAAATCAACAGATTTCTGAACACTAGGATTAAAAGTGTAATTGTGGTTATAAGGTGGTGGAACCTCGTGATAACCAATTCCTCCCCTCTTCGCAGAGGAATCTTGACCACTAACAAGGTGATCAAGAATAGCTGAGGAATTTCGGAACTGCTCAAGTTTTCGGTTCAGTTCCACCACTTTCACCTGGTGGTCAGCAATCTGCTTTTCTCGTTCAGCAATCAGTTTAGTCTTTTCTTCTAAAACCTCATAACTTAGATCAATTAGTTCAATTTTTTCAGCAAGTTTTGTTTTTAAGCTTTTAACATCTTTTTCACACGCTTTTATTTTAACTTTATAACTGTTTTCTCTTGCTTTCATAAAGTGATGATCTTCTTTAAGAGTTTTAAATTCAGCATCTAAACGAACATACTGATCAGTTATGGTAGCAAGTTGCTCAGACAAATTCTCACATTAAGTACAAATAGGTTTAGAACTTACCTCGGAGAGTTGATCCTTGTTATCTGCCATGAAAGCTTTTTCCTTACCAGTAGCTTTCTCTTCTCCGGTAATCTTCTCACATTCTTCATTCTCAACTTTAGCCATATTTGCCTGCTCATTAGTTTCATTCGAATGCAGGTTCCAGTTGTATTCACCTGCTTCTCTGGACATCATGGCATTGATTTCCTTACTATTCCCAGTGTGCTGTGCAGACCGGCCATGACCACGTTCAACTCGCTCGTTTCTGCACTCTTTGGCAAAGTGCCCGTTTTGTTGACAGTTATAGCACCTCACCTTAGACTTGTCGAACCCTGACCTGCCACCAATAAACTTTCTCCCCGTCTTTCTCATAAACTTCTTCACTCTCCTCACTATCATGGCCATCTGCTATTGTAAATCCATTTCCTCCAGATCATCAGCATCAATCTGGTCATAGTCTTCATCCAGCATCGCTGGATCAACAACCTTTCCTTGAATATAGTTTTCATATGAAGCAATAAACGAAGCATAGAGGCCAAACTGCTCTTCAGCAGATTTGACGCTCATTGGCATCTTAGAGTAATTATTGCTTGAGGAACTTGAAGATCCACTACTCCTGCTTGCTGTCTGTTGAGTACCACTTGATCCACCCGCAACAAAGCAAACATCCCCATTTGAGTTTACTGACACATGCCCCTCCTGTGAAGAATTGGCACCCGACTCGCCCTTCGAGTAGTAGGCGGCAGAATCAATCTTTGAACTTGAATTGGAGTTTACTTTAGCACCGTACATGCCTGGATCTTGAACCTGATCCATAGATGTTTCTTTTCTTACCATATTAAGCTCAAAAGTTCTGAGCTTGTTGACAGTGGTTTCAAGATTATAAGTAGGAAAGTCCTTGTCTTCCCTCATCAGCACAGTATACATCTCCCATTTTGGTGGGAGGGCATCGAGAAGCTTTTCCACAATCTCTTCTTCTCGGTAGGAAATGGAGTAGTTACTCAATTCAGTCATTAGATGATAATATCGAGTGATAATATCATCAAGAGATTCGTTCTTTAAGTACTTAAAGACTGAAAATTGAGTTTTGAGCAACTTTATCTTTGAAGCCCGAATACCTACATTCCCTTCAAATCTGTTCTCAAGAGCTTCCCAAAGCTCTCTAGCTGATGTATATTTTCTGAACGTATGGAGGATCTCCTGTGGAAGAGCCACTGTGATTGCAGCATGAGCCTTGCTTTCGGCTTCATACATCTTTTTCTACTCCTCTTCCATTTTACTGTATTTCTTGATTTGGTCTCGACCCTCATACTCCATGACTAGTGGAATATATCCATCTTGGATGCATACCCACATTTTCGCATCCTGGTACTTAACGTATTGTATGAACCGATCCTTCCACGCGACAAAATCGGTTCCCTTCATCAACCTTGGGGCCTTTGTAGCTGACCCCGCTTCAACTTCCATCTTTACAAGCTCCGAAACGTTGATCGACGACATCCTTCTTGAAGACTAAGAAACCCGAAAAATTCTGAGTAGGCGAAGTTAAAAAATTTCCTCTGAACAGTACTGTAGGCGAAGTTAAGGATAACTTCGCTTAAGTAATAACTTCGCTGGATCTTTCTTAAATTCGCGTGACTGGGCGAAGTTGAGAATAACTTCGCTTAGGGTAAGCGAACTTAGAAAGTAGGCGAACTTGATGAGAACTTCGCTGAGTTAGGCGAAGTTGAGGAGGTAGGCGAAGTTGTAAATAACTTCGCTTCTCCTTATATCTTCGCCGAAACCCTACGTATCCTGACGGCAACTTCGCCTGATGAACAGCAACTTCGCCTGACGAACTCAAACTTTCTGCAGATCTGAAAATCGGATTTTAACGACGTTTTTGACGGTTTAAAGGCTTGAACACACTGGTAGGAGGCTAGAATGAGCAAAAACATCAAAAACTCGTCCCATGAATAGTCGAAATGGGACGAATTCTACACCCGCGTGAATATCCCGAACCACACAATCGAGCAAATGCTCTGATACCAATTGTAGGTTCCCTGGACGGATCACACGAGATATCCCGATATACACAGGTGCGGAATCCCTGTGTAGATCGTTACGGACGTAGAACACAAACACACGAACACACGAATACGATACGAACAAACACACGTTATATTAATAACTCAACACGTGATACTTACAGACTCTCGACCTCACGTCACTTGACTCACTGAATTACACGTAACTTAACCAACACTCAAACAGAAATCCGTAACCTATATAAATACACGACAACTTCGCCTCAGGCGAAGTTGTCCATAACTTCGCTTGTTCAACAAGTTCGCCTAGGCGAACTTGTCAACAACTTCGCTTGGTTAACAAGTTCGCCTAAGCGAACTTGTCAACAATTTCTCTTTAAACAAACAAATACATAAACAATATTACAGACTCGATTATAGACATTAGACATATGAACTACTGACATTTATGCATCAACAAGATGGAGGACACCGAGAGCTTCTACGAAGCGTGGGAAAGGTTCAAAAATCTACTCGTATTATGTCCAAACCACGGCCTACAAGACTGGGCGGTTGTTGAGAAGTTCTACAACGAAGTGACGTACGCAACTCAGAGTATGCTCGACACAGCTGCAGGAGGTAACCTATTAACAACGAAAGATACGGATGAGTGCATTGCCCTGTTTAACGGTTTAGCCATGAGTGAATACCAGCGACCACCAGTTAAGAGCACCAAAACCGTCGATTCCCTATCACGCGGCATGCATTCGGTCGACACGAGCACCGCACTTGCGGCACAAGTTGAAGCGTTAGCAAAGATCGTAAAGGACTTGCAGGTGAAAAGTAAGTTATGCGAGATCTGTAGAGGGGGACATGATACTGTTCAATGCCCCGTAGGTTTCCAGGAGGAGGCAGTCGACTTCGTTAATAATCCAAACCGAAATCAACATTCTTTCAATTCTTATAATTCGGGGTGGAGAGGTAACCAAAATTCCAACTGGAGGAACGGAAATCAGTCCGGCTTTCAGCAACGTCAGAGCCTATTCCAGGATTCCGGTGAGGGACCGAGTAGTGGAGAGAAGAAGCCCACGTTAGAGGAGATGATGGCACAGCAGACACAGATGCTGTCGCAACTCATGACTCGAGAGGACTCCCGTCACAAAGAAACTCAAGAGAAATTCCGGGAGCACGAGTCATTCATGAGAAATCAAGAAGCGTCAATTCAAAATCTTGAGCGTCAGATGGGAGAGATAGCAAGTCGTCTAAATGAGAGGTCGCCAGGTACACTTCCAAGTAACACTGAACAAAATCCGAAGGCATTTGCAAAGGCTGTGACGACAAGGAGCGATGCGGGGGCACGTAGCGAGCCCGTGATTCAAGAGGCGACGAGAGGAGTCGTTAACGAGCCTGCGGTAGATGTAGAGGAGCAGGTAGACGAGGAGATTCAGTTGGAGTCTCCACCGGCCAAGGTGAATCAGAGGCACATTCCCGGAAGTTCAGCACAGGCCGAGAACCAACCATTACCCAGCACACCACCGAGAGTCTACAAACCTAGACTCCCATTTCCCGGGAGAGTCCGTAGGGATAGAGACGAGGAGCAAAACTCCAAATTTCTTGATTTTTTGAAGCAACTTCATCTTAATATTCCTTTCCGTGAGGCACTTACGCAAATGCCCAAATACGCAAAGTTTCTTAAGGATATTCTTTCGAACAAAGAGAAGTTAGCCGAAGTCTCTTCCATTCCTCTGAGTGCTGGTTGCTCTGCAGTCTTGCAGAGAAAGTTACCAGAAAAGATGTCCGATCCTGGGAGTATCACAATTCCCTGCATCTTGAGTGATAATACGGTCGTCCATGCGCTGGCAGATCTTGGTGCCAGTATTAATCTCATGCCGTATTCCGTGTATCGCAAGTTGGGACTAGGCGAACCGAGGCCTACCCGTATGAGCATCCAGCTTGCTGATCGTTCTGTGAAATACCCCCGAGGGGTGATCGAGAACATGCTTGTTCGTGTCGACAAGTTCATCTTCCCGGTGGACTTTGTCATCCTGGACATGAACGATGACGATAGTGTCCCACTCATCTTGGGCCGGCCATTCCTTGCCACTGCACAGGCATTGATCGATGTCTGCGAGGGTAAATTAATCTTAAGAGTTGGGGATGAGAACGTCACCTTTGACGTTCGACAGTCACTGAAACACCCCAAGTCTGCTGATGACTCCTTATACTTCATTGATACCATCATGGAGCATGTCGGGGAGTTTTTCAGCGAAATTTGTGGAGGATCTGCCTCCGACACCCAGATTCTCGATAGGGAGATTCCGGAGATTGAAATGGTTGCCGTAACCAATCAGTCCTTAAATGACGACACCGAGTCGCATACCCCTGAATCTGGCGTGTCTGCTGAGATCGTACGAAACGATCCGATGGTCCGACCTTCGGTCGAGAGTCCTCCTCTTTCCTTAAAGCTTAAGGATTTACCTTCCCACCTTGAGTATGCTTTTTTAGATGAAGAGAGGAAGCTTCCGGTTATCATTGCATCTGCGTTGACCGAGGTCGAGAAGGAGAAGTTGTTGAGGGTGCTACGAGAGCACAAGGAGGCTATTGCTTGGAAGATTATCGGCATCAAGGGTATCAACCCTTTGTTCTGCACTCATATAATCCTCATGGAGGAAAATTTCAAAACTGTCATCCAGCCGCAACGGCGGCTTAATCCGAAAATGCAAAAGGTCGTAAAGAATGAGATCTTTAAACTCCTTGATGCGGGGATCATTTTCCCCATTTCTGATAGTGCTTGGGTGAGTCCAGTCCAAGTGGTTCCTAAAAAGGGTGGCATGACTGTCGTCACCAACGAGAGGAACGAGCTTATTCCCACGAGGACTGTGACGGGATGGCGAGTCTGCATCGACTATCGCCGACTGAATGATGCCACCAGGAAAGACCATTTTCCTCTCCCATTCATTGATCAGATGTTAGAGCGTTTAGCAGGTCAGCAGTACTACTGCTTCCTAGATGGTTTCTCCGGGTACTTCCAGGTTCCGATAGCTCCCGACGACCAGGAGAAAACCACTTTCACCTGCCCTTACGGAACGTTTGTTTACAAACGTATGCCGTTCGGACTTTGTAACGCTCCGGCCACATTCCAGAGGTGTATGGTGGCCATTTTCCATGATATGATCGAGGACTCCATGGAAGTGTTCATGGACGATTTTTCCGTATTTGGGAGTTCATTCGATCATTGTTTATCAAATCTCGAGAGGATGATGTCCCGCTGCGTTGACACCAACCTAGTCCTTAACTGGGAAAAATGTCATTTCATGGTTCGCGAGGGCATTGTTCAAGGTCATCGAATCTCAAGTGCGGGGATAGAGGTTGACCGGGCAAAGGTCGAGACCATTTCTAATCTCCCCCCGCCTACCTCTGTGAGATCAATTCGTAGCTGTCTAGGTCATGCTGGGTTCTACCGCCGGTTCATCAAAGATTTTTCAAAAATCGCGAGACCCATGACCAAACTTTTGGAGAAGGATGCTCCATTTGTTTTTTCTGAGCAGTGTATCGAGGCTTTTGATCTTCTAAAAGACAAACTCGTTAACGCTCCAATCATGGTCGCTCCCGACTGGTCGTTACCATTCGAGTTGATGTGTGACGCGAGCGACTTTGCAGTCGGAGCGGTTCTTGGACAACGGAAGGATAAACATTTCCATCCGATCTATTATGCAGGCCGGACCTTAAATGGCGCACAGGAAAGCTATACCACCACCGAAAAAGAGCTTTTAGCTGTGGTGTTCGCTTTCGACAAATTTAGGTCCTATCTGGTTTTGTCCAAAACGATTGTTTACACGGATCATGCCGCTATTAGATATCTTTTCAGCAAGCAGGATGCTAAGCCTCGTCTTATCCGATGGATCCTGTTGCTTCAAGAGTTCGATATAGAGATCCGTGATAAAAGGGGGCCGAGAATGTGGCGGCTGATCACCTTTCACGACTAGAGGGAGTTGATTCAGGAGATTCTGGAGTTAGGATCGACGATCGTTTTCCGACGGAGAGTCTGATGTTCGTTACTGCACAAGAGGAAGGTTTTCCATGGTTTGCTGATTTCGCGAACTATCTCACTGACGGATACCTCCCAAAGATGCCTTACCAGCAAAAGAAGAAATTCTTTGCTGACATCAAATTTTACCTTTGGGACGATCCATATCTTTTCCGCATTGGTGCTGATCAGCTTATTAGAAGGTGTGTGGATGTCAAGGAAGGATGGCAAATTTTGAGCCATTGTCATGTGGGACCGACTGGAGGTCACCACGGTGTGAGTTCTACGGCAAAGAAAGTCTTTGATTCTGGTTTTTACTGGCCGTCTATCTTTAAGGATGCTCACCTGTTCGTTAAGAGTTGCGATCGTTGCCAGCATGTCGGCAACATTTCTTCGCGAACGAAATGCCCCAGAATGCCATTCAAGTTTGTGAGGTTTTTGATATTTAGGGTATGATTTCATGGGACCGTTTCCATCTTCGTGTGGTAACAAATACATACTCGTGGCCGTCGATTACGTGTCTATGTGGGTTGAGGCCAAAGCTCTACCCACAAATGATGCCCGAGTGGTAGTCCGTTTTCTGAAAAGTCTATTTGCTCGTTTTGGAGTCCCGAAAGCCTTGATCAGTGATCGAGGTACTCACTTTTGCAACTCGCAGATGGATAAGGCGTTGAAGCGTTATGGAGTCACCCATCGGCTTGCGACCGCCTACCACCCACAGACTAGTGGGCAAGTAGAAGTGAGTAATCGGGGAATCAAACGTATTCTCGAGAAAACGGTTGGTTCAAATCGTCGAGATTGGTCCGACAAATTAGATGACGCTCTGTGGGCCTTCCGTACAGCCTATAAGACTTCGACTGGTTCCACACCATTTCGGATGATTTATAGGAAGGCCTGTCATCTTCCTGTTGAATTGGAACACCGCGCTTCATGGGCCCTTCAAAGGGTTAATCTTGATTTACCCGCCGTAGAGGGTAATCGTTTCCATCAATTACATGAATTAGAGGAGCTCCGGGATCACGCATATGCACAATCATTTCGGTATAAGGAGCATACGAAGGAACTGCATGACAGGAAATTGAAGGGTAATAAGCAGTTTAAGTGTGGGGATAAGGTTTTACTGTATAACTCACGGTTGAGGTTATTCCTGGGAAAGTTGAAATCCCGATGGTCGGGACCGTTCACGGTCACTGAGGTTTTCCCGTATGGCACGATTGAGATACAAGATCGAAGCGGGAAGTTTAAGGTGAATGGCCATAGATTGAAGCACTACATAGGAGAGCCGATAACTGATCAGACAGTCGAGGTATTCTACCTTGACTCATTCACCGAGGAATAGGCGTGATGGATGCATCACTCGGGAGACAGCCCGAGTTGTAGAGTTTGTATTATGATTCCCTCTATTATCTGTTTTTATTTGTTTTATTTTTATTTATATTTATAAAAAAAATAAATAAATAAATATTTAACAAAAATCAAAAAAATTCAAAAAATTCAAAAACACAAAAATATGTTTATTTCTTATGTTTTTGTATTCTGTTTCGTACGCCGCTACATGCGAGCGAGTTTGAGTTGTTACAGGTATTATTATGCGCATGGTAGCTCTGATGGCGTTTTGGAACTGGTTCACCCGAGGTTGCGGCCGCGAATGAAATGCAATACGGTCGTTCGTTTGAGTCATACACAGCTGATGAAGACTCTGCATCTAAACCAGGGGAGTAACCCGTTCTCTATTTTAATTTCTGTTCTTTCAAGTTTTAATTTTTTGCTTTACGTTTTATTTTTATTTTATTTATTTTCCTTGTTCTCATCGAGGACGATTTCGTTCAAAGTGTGGGGATGGGAATTTATTTTACTGAGTTGTAGAAAAAAAATTATTATAATAATAATAATAATAATGATAAAAAAATAAATTAAAAAAATTTAAAAAATAAAAATTTTTCACTTATTTTTCGTTTTCGTACGTTGTTCAAGTTTGATAAAAAAATGTCACTTGTTTTTAGTTTCTTTTGTATTAAAGTGGGAGATGATGATATTTATCGGAAATCGGTTTTTCAAACTACTAATAATATGAGATAAATAAAAGAAAACGCACTTAACTTGGGATGTGTCGGTAGGCTCAGCCTTGAAAATGAAAGGGCAAATTTGATAAAACGGTTAAACGGAAATCTTTTGTGGGTAAAGCGTTTTGTCCATGGAAAATAAGCAATGAAAGGTCGGGCCATACTCAAGCCTCAAATTTTGGTATGAAAAAGTGGAAATATCATGAGTTTTAAAAATTTGAATACGTTATCATATGATGCTTGGGTAGGTTTAACGTTAGAGTATGCCGTGTAGCCTGTGATATAAATCTTAAAATGCTAGTTTAGTGTTATACACCTCATTGGCGTATGGTTTTATAACCTTAAATCCTGTATTGATGGGATGCTTTGGGTCCGGAGACCATGGGTCTGTATGCAATCTATTTATCTGGGTATTCACAATTCCTAAGTGGGGTTGTGTATATTTAAAATAAATCCAAAGAGCAAACCCTTATAAGTCTATAAACATGATCACAAAAAGTACAAATACACTACAGACTTGATCATCCACGCTGTTAGCCATGTGGGGTCCCCTTGTTCGCGTCTCATTACCATTAAAAAACGGACCATAAGGGACACGCTACATGTAAGCCCTACAGATGAAATTTTGCATACTCACCTATGGTTATGGATTTGGGGTATTGCTTGATAACGGGGGTATGTCATGTTGTGGGGAGCACTGGCTATAAATTAATTGAACCTTAATCATATCTAATGGCTGCTTGGTAGACTTTGATGCTTAAGCTTAGGTGGATAAACAATACCCTTGATCGTCTTAACTATTCATAAATATTGAGCAACAAAGTTTTAAATCTGCTAACTTTGAGGTTTAAGTCAAGTTGGGGTGGTCTGGTCCGGTAAAAGCAGAAAATAAGCGGGTCTTAATTGTGTAAACCACTAAGTAATGTTATGTCGGGTCTTATTTGTCCCGGTAAAGATTAAGGCATGGGTTTAGGTGGACAACAATATCGATGATCGCGGTTTTTGCGTTTTTCTGAGCTTTAAAATATAACCTATATGTTTGATTTAACTTTGATTTTCCGATTCTGATCCAACTGCAGTCAAATCATTTTCAGGGACGAAAAAGTCTTAAGTGTGGGGATGTTTGATGTGTAGTGAAACACACTTACTTTCCTTATGATTTTATTATGGTTTTTATGTTTATTTGTCTATTTTATGAAAGTATTGGGGGCTAAGTGCAATAATTTACAAAGTTTAAATGTTATTTGATAGTTTATGAAAGATGGTGAAAAAAGAGTCAATTTGGAAGATTCTAGAGGACTTGTTGGTCAAGTTTTGAAGATATAACTCAAGGCCCAACCCAAGCCCACATCTTAGAAGCCTTTTATAATATTATATGAAGTTAATTATTGGAGAAATCAGCCATTATCCAGCCCTAATCCCGAATTGAAAAGAAAACCCTAACTTGGCAGCAGGTTCCGATCGCAGCTACTGTAGCAGAAAGAAAAAAAGAAAAAAACGGCGGCTGTGGCGGCTGTGGAGGCTAGAGGAAGAAGAAGGAGGCTCGGGGTGATCTTGTGCAGCTGCTAGGGACCTTATACATCATAAATCTCAGTCATATATCTTAAGTAATTCATCTATAAACTTAACTTTTTGTTCAAGAACCCTAACTTTGTTAAATTGGTCTTTTGCTTTGAATTGTTTTGCAATTGATTGATAGTTTGACTTGTGATTGATTGTGTTTGAATCTTGAATGAATTTGATAATGTTTAAGTTGATGTTTGTGATGTTTTTCTTAAGTATACATGGCTGTCCAAAATCTATGAGTAGCTAAACTTGCTTGTTCTGCCTAGGATAGATGATTGTTGAGTAGTTTAGACTTGTATAATGGATTGTTAATGTTCAAGACTTGAATTATTGATGTAAAGTTTAACTAAACCATAAATTAGATTGTGTGTGATGGCGGTGTTTTATGTTTTATTACTTATAATCCTCTTGCATTAGTTAATTGAATTAGTTTTGATTAATTGATTGCTTGTTAGACTCTTGACTTGGTGTTTAGGGTTTCTTTGCGGGGTGTACAACCGTAGGGATAAGTGGGTAATATAAATCATCTAAAATCAGTTAAAATACACCTTCTTTGAGACCGAGAGGTGATAAGAAGTAATATTGTCTCGTTGCTTTTACTTGTTAGAATTAAGACCGCGCGAGAGCGGGTTTTTGTCTTGTCGAGTTTGAGTGTTTATGTGCAATTAGTTGGTTTAATTTGGGTTAAGTTAAATTGTTCCTCTATCCTTGGTGACATAGTATTTGTCTCCATTAGGATAGTGTGTCGATGAGACCGAGAGGAGAGTCGACATTTGAACACGTTAATAATTGTTTTTCCGGTTTATT
The DNA here is from genome assembly GCF_021521415.1 of Bidens hawaiensis. Taxonomy (NCBI): domain Eukaryota; kingdom Viridiplantae; phylum Streptophyta; class Magnoliopsida; order Asterales; family Asteraceae; genus Bidens; species Bidens hawaiensis. Next base: position 104,136 of record NW_027491734.1, read on the forward strand.
CTTTAAAATCAACTAAAATAAGTTAGAGATTGTTAGAGAGACTGAGAGGTAATTTGACTTTCTTAAACAAGTTTTAGTTGTGTCATCTTTTATAACCGGTGTCATGAATATTTTGAATCCGTTGTCTTGTTATTTCTATCAACATGATTCATTCCTAGGTAGATGTCTTTATTCATTGAATTTAAACCAAAGTTTTCAAAGTTTTGTCAAAAGTTTTCATTCAGTTAAGTTAAGTAGTTAAAATAAATTCTAAATTAAATTAATTAAATATTTTGGTGAGTCTTGGTTAGAGTTTCGTAATTATAAACGTTTTCACGTGTCTTCGAGTTCGATATCCGGACTTTCCTCATCTGTGCTATACGCGATCGGTACACTTGCCGTTTGTGTGAACTAGGATAGATTGTTTGGTTTTTAAAGCTTAGTTGCGACTTGTGTTTTATTTATATATATTTTTTCGCACATCAGAAGGGGTTGTCAACATGAGGGATCTTTGGGTGTTGTACTGCATGAAAAACGAAATACCATGCAATATCACTATGCTATTTTGCAAACTTTTCATGTCAAATGCTACTGCCCGAGGAAATACCCCGATCTTCGGTGGTCCCTGGATCTACAACCTCTACAGGGCTTATGGTGCAGACACAGAAGAAACTCCAAGCCCAGACCCGATAGCTCTCAACCTTGATTACTGTGAAATCATGCAGATGATTCAGCAAATCAGCCCGGGTGTGTGGAGATTTTGTGATAAGAACAATCAAGTTTGAGACCCAGAAGACCCGTCAGAGATGATGATACAGGATGTGCATGAGAGACGACAATCACCACCCAGACAACAACGCCGCCGAACCTACCATCAGAGAGGAGGCCCTTCTTCATCAGGGGCCGGCCCCAGTTCGTCACACGATAGCCGATACTTTTTCGAGGGTATATATGGACTTATTGATCAATTCTCAGCTAACACTACCCCCTAATTTAACAGGATTACAGAGCAGATGGCTGCCTCAGATGCACAGCGAGCAGCCGAATATGCAGAGACGAGGCGAGAGATTGATCGTTTGAGATATCGCATGGACAGGCAGTGGGGACCGTTTGACCCGGACACGGGTAACTGATAACTGGCGGCACTGGTAGGTCGGGCGCGGGCATGGGTTGGTAGTATTTTATGAACTTATTATTTGTATTTTGAACAATTTACTTTTCGTCGTACTTGTTTGTTTGTTTTTATGTTGGTTTGAATATTTTTATGGCCGTGGGTGCCATAGACATTATGTTAGGAACTAATTTAGCCCGATAGGGCAAGGGATGGATGATTCCATACCCAATTTTCAGCAATTTATGCTTGGTTATTTGTGGATGTTTGCAGTTTTATATTATACAGGTACAAAAACAGAACAACGAACGAAAAACAGGGGACGCTCTGTCGAAATTTCGTTAACCCGTAGGGAAGTAACTCTCCATTTTAACCCATAATACTCAATTAGAATTTTTATATTTTCATGAATCTTGTCACATTGAGGACAATGTGAGATTCAAGTGTGGGGAGGAGAATTACTTGACCAATTGTTTGTCCAACTAATTATAAAAATTCTCTAAAATAAATATTTTTGCAACAAACAAAGATTACTTAAAAAACCTAAAGAGAAAACCAAGGAAATTTTTTGCAAATAACCAATCATTACATAAAAGTGAAAAAGTAAGAAGAAGTTTTGTAATATTGAGAATAAGTTTATGCAAAATATGGCGTTAATACCCAATTCCTCCATTACTGTGAGATAAACCTCATGCCATATAAATATTTTTTTCGGAAGCTTTGAGTGAGTCATATGTTTCGTGTGATTTAGAACTTATCGCAATTATTCATTCCAAGACCGCACGAAACGTTATATAAGGAAGAAGGTAATATTCCATCAAACCCACTACCAAATTACAAAACCCAAAAACCAGATTACTTTATCCATTTTCACCGGTAAAATACAACACTGGTCTTTTACTGGCAGACCCTAAAGAACTGGAAATGCATTCTTTCGATTTCAATTTCCTTTGTTGCATACACTTCACAAAACCTAGGTTGCCTCCAGAACTTAGGGAGAGAATCTTTCTCTTTAGCAATGAGGTGAGGAAAGAGTGGCGCCAAAACGAACAAAGGCCACCATTCTGTGGAACTTCCAAAAACGCAATGAAGAGAAGAGCAAAAAGTATGAACGATGCTTAGGTTGCGGAAACTGGTCCCACGAAGGAAGGTGTAGAAAAAGTCAAACTCAGTCTCAGCATGAATATACCGAACTAACGAGGGTGGGGGCTATTAGGCTCAAAGCCGAACGATCCATTAGAGTTGGAAGTTATATTCAGAATAGGATTGAGGAAGAATTGATCCACATCCTCGATAAAACTGGTCTTGATGATCTGACCTTAAAAGAGTCATTAGGTATATAAAAAAAACTCGGAGAAAAGGAGCTAACCATTGAAGACATCTCAAAACTCCCGACAATCAGTGGAAGTTGTATTTACCATTATCATTAACCCTTGAACCGCCACAAAATACCAATTCCCACTCACACAAAACTGAAACCCCTTTTTACCTTCTGATCTATGCAACCCTTCAAAAGGTGAAGATTTGAACTTGTTACAAGCTTATTTATCACAGGTTTCATTTTGGCTAAAGAGTGTTCACAAACATACATCACAGGTATGATCAGATATAAAACCGAGTGTGAGTTAACATTGTGAGAACGTGACGTTTTGCATAAACGGAAGCTCATAAAAACAAAAAGTTCCCTCTTATTTATCACTAACATAAAGATTAGTTATTTTGTTTCATCTTCTTGGAGCTCACTTAAGGAATAGCTATAATCTAAATTTACTGTTTTTAAAGGATATTTATAAGAAGATTGCTTGAGGACAAGCAATGTTCAAGTGTGGAGATGTTTGATGTACATAGAAATATACATCTTTTTGGCATCAAATAATCTCTAAAAACTGCAATTTCTATCTAAACAAGAAAAAAAAGAAACACGCCCCCATGCCTCAAGAAACACGCCCCCATGCTTCTGACACAAGAAAAGACAAAATCTGGAAGCAAAAGCACGGGGCCGTGCTCATCATGCACGGGGCCGTGGACGAGAGTACAGAAAGGACAAAGAAGAATTGAGCACATGTCACTTAAAACACGGGGCTGTGCCTACCAACCACGGGGTCGTTGCCACCTCACAGAAAAGACAAAACAAATCTGGCACATGTCATAAAAATGCACGGGGGCGTGCTCATCAAGCACGGGGCCGTGCCTCACCATCCAGATTGCCTATAAATAGTGGCTCATGTAGCACTCATTTGGTGTGCCTTGAAAAGAATTCTCTCCTGTTTTCACTTATAAAAACACACACTAACACTCACTTTGAAGATTTAATGAAGAGTTTGAAGGCTTGGAGGTCATCACCACTAATCATCATCATCAACCATCATTACCATCATTAAGAAGAAAGATTCATCTACATTTGGTTAGATTGTTCCAAGTTTAATCATGTATTTGTTATTATCAATCATCTTAATGTTTATCATTATGCTCATTATGAGCTAAACTCCTTTTACCATCTAAAATCTATGAAGAAGCTTTGTTTTACTTGATAATTAATCAAGACATGTGATGTAGTCTAGTAAAGTACATGGTTATATTACAATTATCTTTTGATGAGAAATGCTTCACCATCTTAAATCACTAATTCAAAGTTGGTGGTTGTCAATTTCATTGGCAATCGTTCATGATCGATTCATGTTCTTGAAAGATAGAAATACTTTGATACATTATCGAAACATGGATCCTTATATTGTACTTAGAATGATGAGATATAAGTTATGGTGTATTTTTCTAAACCTTGGTAATCCGAAAATGGCTTTGCTTAGGATATCAAATTAGTTAAAGAAACCATATGTTAACGGAATGTGTAACTATAACCTACATAAATCAACCAAGGGGAGGTTGTGTGATGAACTACAACCACCCGAAGTTGTTAGAATTGGTATTTGAATCGGAGTCAAACCTAATCTTTCTACTTTACGAAACTACTTGCCAACTTAAATTGACATCATTGAGATGGTATGACATTAGGAAAGGGTGGACTTTAAAATGCGCATACTATCTTCTTAGTGCCAAAGATGCTCACTTAAGGTTTAAGGAACTATCTATCATATATTGCTATGGCAAGTTTATCACATGTCCAAATATTAATTATCAATGTTAAAATGGAGTGGATTCTTGATCTTAGATGGTAACCTTCGCATAATTGAACAACTCGTTTAGAATCTCTTGTCTTGGTCACCTATATATAGTATATATAAGTATTTATATTTTATAAAATGTTCAAAAATTAACCCCAAAATGATTAAAACCTTCGAGTGAAGTAAAACAACGATTTATTATTAGAAACATTTGTTTCCACGGATCGATACTTGGTTCTTACCAATACTATTCCACATATACGATAGGTACACTTGCCTATTTTGTGTGTGTTTAGTCTTTGTAGAAATCACTTTTATAAATTTAAAACACGTTCTTGTGCAAGAACAAATCATTCCATTCCTTTATATTTTACTACTACACGCGCACACGCATCATATGCATTAAATATTAACAAAAAAATATACAACCTACACAAAAACATATAACCTACAGTTGAAGTATAAAAAAGCATATAACCTACACATAAAAAACATATAACCTACACACAAAATTTAGCATCAATAAAATACACATGCACACGAAAACATAACCTACACCCGAAAAACATATAGCCTACACACGAAATTTTTATCCTACACAAATACAATATATTCATACATTAAAATTTATTTCTTTCCAAAACCAATTTCTTTCAACTCAATATATCAATATCCATCAACACATAGTTATATTGTGATAAAAACACTAACCTACACACGAAATTCAGCATAAAAAAAATACACACGCACACGAAAAATATAACAACACACGAAATTTTTATCTTACACAAACAAAATTTTTTCATACTTTAAAATTTCTTTCTATCCAAAACCAATTTCTTCCGACCCAATATATCAATATCCATCAACACGTAGTTACATTGTGATGAATAATACAAAAATCTCTCTTACACATGTTTGCATTAAATATCAATAAAAATATACAACATACACGAAAACATATAACCAACACCTATTCTAAGAATAAGTAAACATATAACATACACACGTGTTGGATATGCATATGTTTATGTAGTTTATATAATTGTTGATGTCGAATTACATATGTAAGTTGTATGCTTGTTTTTATGTTATACGTTTTATTTCTCAAAACAAGTGTAGGTTATATAATTTTGTGTAGGTTGTATATTTATTGTTTATATTTATGAGACACATTTACATGATATTTTTTTATTATTATTTATCACAATAATTTTTCTAGGTATATGAATTGAAAAAATATATTTTGTTTTGATGTTTATTGCTAAAAAAATACGCGTTGATAATACTGATAAATTGAGTGGAAACAAATTGTTTTTTAATATGAAGAAATAGTATCATATGAATAAATTGTATTTCTATTGGATAAAATTAAGAGGGGTAAATAAATTATAAAACTAAATTAGTGTTTTATCTTTTAAATTATTATAGTTAGTTTGATATATTATTTAGAGAGAGATATGTAATTGTTATAATAGTTGCATTAATTGGAGATAGAGAGAGAGAATATTTATCGTTGCATTTACATATTTTTATTTATTTTTTAACATTTAAAACTTATAATTAAATTAGTGGTCTATATTGATTTCTCGCACTTTTCGCACTAAAATCACTTCTAGCTTGGACTTAAGCCTATATATGTGTGTTGGGGGGGGGGGGGGGGGGGGTTGGTTGGGTGTATGGGTGTGTGGGTGGGTGTGTGCACATATCGCCCCACTACCACCTACCTCCACCATCAACTGAGAATACGACCCGTGATGGTGGCGGTTATCGATAAAGACAACCGGTTCAAGTTTTTGAAACCCTAAAGCCTCGAAAAAAAGACGATTAATAATGAGAGATAAGTTTGATTGACAAAAACTAAATATCCAAAGATCCCATCCCTTTATGTATCTATAGTTCTATACCATATATCTAAATTTTTGAAGAAAAGCTGTATATTTCAAGTGCAAAAAGACATTGTAAATAACTTCATATGCAATTCATTTTTAGCTTAATAAATGGTTTATTAAGTGCATTTCATCCTTATGTAAAATCTAATTATCCTACAATTGTTACATAACTAGGAGTATTCCCCGTATTAAATAGTTGTTCGGTCTGTATCAATTAGGTTTGTCACAGTATCGGACTACCGATACAATACCAACGCACTCAGTATGGTTTATGATAAGAAAAAACGCTTTATTTAATAAACCTCATATCATAACATTGAGAAAACATTAATCGCAATCGCGTATATAGTTTCTTAATAGTTAACGAAAAAGAATTATCAAATAAAATGTTCCCTCGATATTGGTTCTAGCGACTAATGGAATATTATTTGTCGCTTATTTTTACCTTCTTGGGCATGTAACAATTCACCAAATTTCTACACATTGGCGGATCTTTTAAAGGGCCAAAGTAGGCCTCAGCCCACCCATCTTTTTCGTTCATTAAAGTAAATTTTCAGAAAAATTAATATATATATATATATATATATATATAAGGATTCAGATAAAAATAAACAGTTTATTAAGAATTGTAAGAACCAACTGATTTTTGGCATTTGTCATTACAAATTATGATGAAAGAACAATTTTAGGAAACTATGTCGGTTATAATGATGAAAGAGTAATTCTAGGAAACTATATTAGTTATTGATAATTTTAAATCTTAATCATTGATTAACATGATCCAATGGCTATAATTTATTTCTATTCTTCTTAGTAAACTATTTATTTATAGGATAACCCTCCCTTATATATAGTGAGGATCATAAGAGAACTTTTTGAAATTTAAAACTTTTTTAAATTAAGAACTTCAAGAATCATTTTGGGCCACAAAATAACTCTTAAAAAAATTATAAAAACATTATAAAACAAAAAAAACAAAAATATTTAAAAAGTAAAAAAAACAAAAAAAATATTTTTCATCTAGGTTTCATAAAAAAAACACCTAATTGTACACATGTGTATATTTTTATTGAAAGAATTGGTGCTTGAATTTGGTATACGTGTTCTTTGATTATAGATTAAAACTTAATAGCAACGGGTTATTTCTGTATTTTTTTTATTTATGGTGTTAAAAGTGTGTGAAATTTATAAGGAATTTGGGTGTGTAAGAACGGTAATTTGAATATTGAATTTAGAGTTGAATAATTGAATTGGTGTTTTAGTTGAATTATTGAATATAAAGTTTTTATTTTTATTGTATGACCCGACCCAAAACATATAAGTAGGAAAGAAATTTTGGTAACGTGAATTTCGGCCATCCATACTAGATGTTCAAGATCTGCCACTGTATCTACATTAAGATATTAGATATACACTTAATGTACAACAAAAAATTAATCAAACTAATCAAATAACCAAGATTATTAGCCATTTCGTCCATAATATATTTGCATGTCTAACTGGCTAAAATTCTGCACAAAACAAAATCAAAGCTGGCTGAGAAAGTGATTGTTAACAGGCTAGATACCTTTACAGTTTTTAAGAGATGTATGAAACTAAGGTATGTCGCTAGCTAATGAACCAAAACGAGAATGACAACAACGTACTTGCTAATTAAGGATAAATATTTATCATAAAACTAAGTAACTTTTATGGGGTTTAAACCTTTTTTTAGGCAAAGGGAAACTTGTAGAAATGAACAAATGATGCGTGTATCAGTAGCTACGTACGAAAGTGCTTCAATTTGTTAGAAAATTATACCTAAAAAATAATGTCATATTCGATCGGGTCCACTCAAAGGTGATTACAAACTAAACACTGTTTCACATACATTGTCATATATCTCAATGATATATAAATACCCATTAGGAGTAGCCAGTGACATATACCCACAATTAAATCTTTAGTCACCTTAAAACATTCGATAAAAAATGTCGTCAGCAATCAGCTTTGTGTTACTTCTCACTTGCACCACCTTTTTCAATTTACATCCCACCAAAGCCACTGAATTTAAAACTTACCTTGTTCACTTAAGTTCACTTGAAGGCCAGACCCCCCCCCCCCCCCCCAACAACATTGAAAATGGTATAACTCGTTTTTATTGAACGTAGCCGCACTATCAAACGAGAAATGTCCAAAGTTGGTGTTCACATAATGTCATGTGATTACAGGATTTGCTGCTAAAATGTCAGTAGGTCAAGCAAAGACGATGGGCGGTCTGAGTGGAGTTATCGGTAAGGCCTCAAGGTGTCCACGGGGCCTCGTTATGCAATGATGCACTCTCTGACCCAATAACTGCTGAACAGATAACTGAGATCCCTTTTGCAATGCAATGCAAAAAGGGCCTTCCTTTCAGTGCAATGCAAAAAAGGGATCTCAATTATCTATTCAGCAGGTAATTATGGGTCAGAGAGTGCATCATTGCATAACAAGGCCCCATGGACCCTTACGGTTAGGGCTAGCACATCATGTTCTACTCGCATCTGATGTTGGTTACAAGGAAGGGGTTGAGATTAAGAAGGTGAACTCAACTTTATCTCATGTTGCAACTAAAGGTGCACAAATCGGGTTTTTTCTAATATCTGGGTTCAGGTATGGAATCGGTTTCGGGTATGATCGGTTATTGAGAGAAATTGGGTAGGGTTCGGGTAGGGTATTGAGGAGAAAAACTCAACCATATGCACCCGGCTAAGGTATGATCGGGTTCGGGTATTGGAATCGGGTATGTGTCCACGACCGGGTATTAATACCCGGTTTTGAATTTGTAATTTTTTTATTCATTTTAAATTTGTTTAAAATTTAAATTTGCTTTGTAATTTATATAAATAATTGAACTATATTACAAAAACCTTAAATCCACTCAAGCACAAATTATTTACTTCATAATATGTATTTTATAAAAACTTAAACATAAAAGTTGTAAAGTAAACAAAAAAGTATACTATAAAAATTCATGTATAATGTCGGGTATTAGAAAATTGGTATCGGGTATCGGGTATAACCGGGTATGGGTATAGGGTATTACCGGTTCCGGGTATTTACGGGTATATATCGGGTACGGTTCCGGGTACGGGTATTGAGCTCAAAAAGCATACCCTACGGGTAGGGTCGGTTCAGGTTTCGGGTATAGAATACCCGGGTATAAAAGTAACCGGTTCCGGGTATTTATTTCGGGTCCGGTTCCGGGTACAAGTTTTTTGTGCACCTCCAGTTGCAACTATCCGTTGCGGTGGAACTGTGGTCGGGCTGAAATCAGATCCAGAGATGCCTTCTTTCCCTGGAAGAGGGCCAAATCGTTCAAGTCCTGGTTCAGATCGTTGATTTTTGTTAAAACAAAAGGTGGTTCAGCTCGCTGATTTTTGTTAAACAAAAGTGATTTTGTTCGTTTAGATTTGTATAAAAAGTGGTTCAGTTCATTTATTTTTGTTAATACAAAAGTGGTTCGGTTCGTTTATTTTTGTTAAATAACTAGTTCGATTAGTTTGTTTTTATTAAAAAGAAAGTTGTTTGGTTCATTTATGTTGGTTTAGAAAAAATAAATTTTAGCTTAAAGGAATCTAACTCTGTTAATGAAAAAACTTGTTGACGCCTAGTAAATTGAAACTCGAAACTGTTGTAAAACATTTTTAACGTATGACTTGACGACTTCGATGAAAAAAGTTTGAATTATTAAAATTTAATATAATCGATTTAAATAATATATGTTTGGACGAAGAAAGCACGTGACATGAGTCGCCAAAGTGGGATACGCCTCTGACAACAAAAGCACATGCATAACATGTTGTTGGTGTTGGATCTATCGATTGTGGGCGGGTGTTTATTGACTTTTTTTTTTATTTTTAATAGCAACCAAATTTTATTTTCATCTAAAATCTTTTAAGCCTTACGGTTGAAAAGGATTTAAACTATCATCTTTATTTTAGAAATGGATATTATACCCCTAAACCATTAAATCATGGGTAAACCATCATACCATTATTGACTTCTATTTAATAAGTAAACAGTAAAATATGTAACAAATACTATGGATGATGATGATATCCAAATACAACGATAAATCTCCAAATTCGCAATATTAGAAACGATTTATGAGACAGGAATTCGGACTTTTTGATAAATAAACCGTAAAATATATATGAACCCTCGACCTCGGCCTCATGGAAGTGGACACCTATTAGAACTAATATCCATTGATTGATAAAAAAATAAATTACAAAAATTGACAAATATGAATATTATTTAATGATAATGATAGATACCTCAAAGGATAATATTGAAGCTTTTTTTTATCATGACTTTTAATATATACTATGGTGATTGATGACGAGCATTGTAAACGAGTTGAATTGATTCGAATAAATTCTTGTTTATATTTGTTTATTAAGCTTTTATCAGATAAGCAAACGGTTTGCTAACCGTAACCGAACAAAATTTCTTGTTTGTGTTTCGGGTTAATAGGTTTGGGTTAGTGGTGGCGATGGCGATGGCGGTGGTGGTGGTGGTTAGGTTGTGATAGTGGCGACGACGGTGGCACTGGTGGTGGTCAGTTTGTGGTGTCGAGAAAGTAGGTGAGCTTGTAACACCAAATACAAATAAGACAAACATAAATGATTCAAAATTTTTAAAAGAATCATATGCTTGGTTTCGTCCAAACCATTAATGTAAAGTATATTTGGTGTAACAAAAAGACCTTGTTAAGATAGTTACCCATAAGCATAATCAATTTTCATGAGCCATTACCCAAAAAAGAAAGAAAATCATTTTCTTCACAAAAACCATAATCTATTCAAACATTTAAAAAGTAGTTTGTCATAAAGATATTAAATAAAATGAAGAAACTTAAACTTAGCGTCATAATTCCTATAGCTTGGAGTTCTTAGCGAAATAGATGACGTTTGAATTGAAGTTGTTAGTGATTCATTGTTGGAAGTTTTAAGTGTAAGTGTGTGAATGAATGTCTTAAAAAGAAAAGTGGTGAAAGTTTGTCCCACATCGAATTAGAAACAAAATGAGGAGTTGTTTACAAAGCATAGCCTATACAGCTCATTTAAAGCTTTATGATGTGGTTTACCACAAGTTCTACCCGGGTGTAGCGGGTGGTGTGCAAATTTGGGTTATTTTTAGATTTAACTGCTCCACTAATAATGATCATTATTTAGTCAATATTACGCTTTTTCAGGCAAGTGATCGAGTCTAGTACGGTGCTGCTGCTTCGAACTGGCGTACCTTGGGAACAAACCGCGAATTTGTTTTAAGTGAATTGTGTCAAACACAAGCCCGATTCATTGTTTATTATTTTATTTGTTTCTTGCTTCCTTTCCCTCGGGCCGACTCTGAAGGGGAGACTAGATAGTTGGGTGGTGGACAACGCTGCAACATTGACCGGCATCCATTGGCCGTGGATAGTGGCAGCCCACTATGCTACGGTCAAAATCAAAAGATAAACTTTTTCGTTTAAGGTTTCCATTCTTCATCACCGTAGGTTTCCTAAATTCCGCCCCAAGGTTTCCAATACCCCATCAATGGGCCTCCCGACTTAGATTAAATTAGGCTCACGAGTTTGATAATTAAAGCTTGAGCTCAAGCTCATTTATTATATGAGCTACAAAAGAGGCTCGGGCTCAAGTACATGTAAACTCGAATTCTATTTAAACTTTTACTAAGCCGATCTCAAGAAGCACGCCGGCTCATTTATACCCCAGCCTCTAGTAGGCTTAACTTTCAATATTTTAGAATACTAAATATTGAAATCTAAACAAGTTTTGTGTTTTTGGTTTTCATGCCTCCTAACAGGTGGGCTTCCAAACTCCAAAAAAACTATAAAGAAAATTGAAAACCTTAAGGCCTGGCCCATATTAAGTATTAATGCATCGAATCTGCCACTGGCCGGACATGAGCCCTAAAAATCTTAGAATAATAATATACAAATTCTATTAATTCTATAATTGAGTGAATAAACTGAAAATAAACTTAATACATATGTATATTTATGTAATTTGTCATATTTTAAAATTTTGGATGTAAAAATGTTATTTTTAATAAAAACCAGTCTATTATTTTATGTAATGCATTTGGTTATTGTTGTATTTACGTTTTAGACTATGTGTAGTGGTTTTTAACTATATATAATAAAAATGAAAGCCCTTTTATAGCGGTTTTACTAATTGTAATGATTATTGAATCATTTTTTTACTTGCTATATATTTTATTATTCAGTAAACATAACAATTTAATTAATAAAACCAACTAGCTGCGTGGATGCAAGCGGTAAACTGAAGTTGGCTGCAATAGGAAGGAACCATGGTTCAATGAGCAGCGGACCGAAGTCGGCAGCAATCAAAAAGATAAACAGAGTGTCGGCGGCGGCGTGGCAGCAAGGAGCGACTTGAGGATCACGATGGGTGAGTGGCAGTATCGTTTGAAAAAATTAAATATGGTCAGCGGAATCTAATTACTGAAATTGGTATAAAGCCCAATTTTAATATTGTTTAATGGTTTTAGCAGTAAATTTCCAGTCACATCATCATGTTTAGCGCCACCCTCTCTTCCACTACATCTAGTCTTATAATTTTTGGTGTGTTTACGGGTGGAAGAGAACATTAACTGAACGGAACTCTATACCTCCTAGCATGCCACTCATGTGCCTCATCATTTAACGCAAAAATTTAACCGGTTTATATTTTTTGGACCATGGTTAATAGATAAGTGACTATATATGCAATTTTTAAATATTAATATATTATGAATGTATCCAATTATCGATCCAAACCACATAGTTATCCATGTAATTTACTCAGATAGTGAAACATAGTTAATTCGATAGACAACGGGAAACTAGCATTACGTTGTCATATAGCTAGGAACGATTATAGAGGCCGGTGTTTGAGACTTAGAGCTAGGTGCTGAATGATATAAAAATAAGCTGATCATAAATATCATTTTGACTATGTATCGGATATGTCAAAGAAATAAAGTAGTCAAGGAATATGTGCACACGATAACTCTAGGTGCCGGTTTGGTCTAATAAGATGACTTGTAACAACTTGAATGATATCTGACCCAACATACCTTAGTGTCAACATATATTAATGTCAAATGGTTGACTTCTTACTTTGCTAGGTTTCTTAACTCATGATATGAAGTTTTTGGGTTTGAAATGGATTGAGTCAATTTCGGATCGGCAGACACGTTTATCTAAACGGGTCGTGTTCGTATCAACCCAACTAGCCATGAGTTGACTCGTTTAATCTGTCTTCTTACTTTTTTTTATCATTTTAAAATGTTTGTTTTTATAACAACTTAAACTACATACATGTTTTTATGACGAAATTCAAGTTGAAAAAAAATGGCTTAGTTTAAAGATATTTCCTTAAAAATAAAAATAGCATGTATATTTCAAAGTAATGATAAAAATCAGGTTAAACAGGTCGTGTGCATGTCAATACTTAAGTCCACTTGTCACGGTCGAGCTCTGTAACATCCTAATTTCGATTTCATTAATAGAATAAATATCGTCTATTTTATAGTGGGTCGTTATCGGTTAGAGAAATAGAATACGAGTTGGGCTAGTGTTGGGTTAAATGGATATGGATTATGAACTTGGATTATGAAAGAAAGAGGAAAGGACCATGGGCCTAAGCCCATGATCCATAATTATATAAACCATTATCCCACATTTAATTCATTCTCACACATTCCATACACCACCCAAAACACACACTTAAGATTCTCTCTCTAGTTCTCTCTCTCTAAACCGATATCAAGAAGGAAACCGAGAACCGACCCGAGGTAATGATAGTATTTTATTGTTTGAGCTTAAATCCGTTAGATATAATCATGAAACGACGAGCCGACACCGTTAAACCGTTTAAGTCATGAGATCCGGGTGGATTCGGGTATAAACCGAACCTATGATGAGCTTAGGAGTCACCCAGCTCAGATCTGGATTGAACGGGGCGAAAAACGGTGAAAAAACTGGCTAAAACCCGTTTTTCCGGCGAAATCGCGTTTTTCCGGCGGCCTTCCGGCAATGACGGCGCCGGAAAAGATTGGTACGAGGTTAGCAATGTCAGGGAATGTTCTGACATTCCCTGACCTAACCCTAATTCGCTAAGGATAATTAGCGAAGTATGTGTGATTCGCCAGCCGATTCGCTAAGGAAAGATTAGCGAACTAGCATGTCATTCGTTAGGGAAATAAGGGCGAACTAAGGCCATTCGCAAAGGCCATTCGCTAAAGGAGGGACGAATGAACCCCCTTCGTTATAGGGTTCATTAGTTGACCAGATCAGTTCGTTAAAGTCCAATTCGCTATAAGGACCAGTTCGTTAAGATGCCTGATTCGTTACAAAGGCAGATTCGCTATAATGGCTAATTCGTTATGAATTCCCATTCGTTAAGAACTGAGTGACGAATTAGAACTTTGAAAGAATGACAGAACAGTCCCTGAACTTAGAAAGAATGATTTAATTACAAATAAGCCCTTAAACTTTTAAGTAGCATATTATTTAATGATTCAAAATGCTAATGGAAAATGTGTTAAGACAGTTAATGAAAATAAAATTTTTCCAAGCTGACCTGGCAGCTTAACCCCAGCCAGGGGCTCAGCCCCTTGGACCCCGCTAGGAGCTGCCGCCCCTAGAACCCCGCTGCCAGGGGCGCTGCCCCCGGACCCCCGTTCGTTGCGGGTAATGAATAAACTAGAAAGACGATATGTGTAGTGATAGTTTATTGATACATATAATTATTATACAGTTAGTCGCGCACAGCTCAAGAAGGGAATAACCGTAAACGGTGAACGCAACCGCATTAAGGTGAGTTTCTAGCCCCACTTCCTTGTTATGTTTTCGGGGCTGTGTGCATACTCGATGTGATAGTGAATACACTTATCTTAAGTGATAAGTGTATGCCTTGTATGATTTACGTATGATGATTGCTTGACGGTGCGTGACGATCTTCGGATATTGCATGAACCGTCAGGTGGTAGTTAAGATATGATTGATAAGTATGATGAGAGATATGATGTATGTATGAATATATGATGTATGCATAATGTATGTATGTTATGACGATGGTACGTGAACGCTCTTCGGAGATTGCACGTATTGTCAAGGAAAGCATGTATGAACAGGTAGGGTACAGTTACACGAAACAAAGGGACCAGACCCTTATAATATCTGTGATGTTAGGGACCAGACCCTTATAATATCTGTGATGTTAGGGACCAGACCCTTATAATATCTGTGAGGTTATAGGGCGAAAGGCTCTTTAAAACGTATGATTATGTATGTAAAGAAAGTATGAAAGTAAGAATGAAAGTATATGCACTTATGTGTGTATGAAAGAAAGTTAAGAGGTTAAGTATGAAATGTAAGAAGGTATTGTATGATTATGTGATTAACTAGAACTCACTCAGCATAGCTGACTTTTAGTATGCACGCAGGTGAGTAGAATGAGGCAGGTAGCTTGAGGAGGACACATGGCAGAGTTGGACGAAGCTGGCATCTGAAGATTTTGCTATGATGTTTTATTTTAAAAGACTATGTCTTGTTTTTAAATGACTATGAATGCTCGATAAGACCAGAATTATGGTTATGGAATGTAATGGTATGAATGTTTTTAATGTTCGGCGAATGTTTTAATTAACTCTGATAATTAGAACTGTGTTTATGAGTAAATCCAACACGAAAGTAGGGCCACCGGTAACGGGGCCTTACAAGCTCATGCATATAATATGTTTTTTCGATTCCTATCTGGTTCAAACCTCCCGCGTGCACAATGATGATTTCACTTAATGATCACTGAATTCAGTATTTGTTCAAACTTTAATTTATTACCAACGACTTGAGGCTTTACTAGTTCTAAAATTCAGTAGAGGTTGGATCAACATCACATTCTCAGTTAATAAAATATCGCTAGGAGTCTTCATCAACATTGAACGCGTCCACCTTCTTGATCCGCCGGATGTTCCTTCTCTTATTCCTCCGTAAACTGTATATATGCAAGTCATCAAAGTGCAACGGTGAGCTAAAAGGATTACGGGGTCAATGGTTTTCGAGATTTGTAATAATTAAGTGATTTATGTTAAAACACGCCTATCTAAACTTAAGTAATAATATGACTGACTACGCTTAATTCCCACTTGTTTTGGTCATTTGGTACCGTGTTTTGGTTAATCTAACTACACTATTAAAACAATAGACTTTAACTCAACATGGCCTCTTCCTATTGGTGTATTTTTAAACTTTCTATATTTATCCACCACTTCTCTATTTTTCATGTGAATAAAAAAAATTCTAAAATAAATTAAAATACAGACAATTAATGATTATTAATAACTCATGTGATTAAAAAAATTATAAAATAAATTAAAATACTAGAAAATCAATGATTATTATAATTATTATATATTTTTAAAATTTGGTCAAACATCATAATTAACCTATTAATGTAATTATGATATTAATTATTCCAATTATTATAAGAATTCAAAAACTTACTAAATCATCTCATTTACATTATATAAATCTCAAGATTACAAACCCAAACCATTTTAATCTCTCTCTCTCTCTCTCTCTCTATCTCTCTTTCCTCCCTCTTTCGGCTTATTCATTCACCGTCTCCTATATTCTGGTAATGACCGATTTTGTTATATGTTTTTCCGATAAGGTTATATTGTTTTTCGGTAAGGTTTTTCAGGAAATCTTTTATATTTATTTTAATTGTTATATGATTTTTTTATACTATCTTTAGGTTATAAATCAAAATCCAAGATTGAATTGATATGTTGAAATTATTACGTTTTTCCGGTAACGTTTTCCTGTAAGGTTTTATATTTATTTTAATTTTTATATTACTTTGTTATAATATCTTTAGATTATATATCAAAATCCAAGATTGAATTGATATGATGAGGTTATTATGGTTTTTCGGTAGGGTTTTATATTTATTTTAATTGTTATATGGTTTTGTTATAATCTCTTTAGGTTGTATATCAAAATCCAAGATTTAATTTATATGTTGAAGTTATTACGGTTTTCCAGTATTATTTTATTTGATACTATATCATATTATTTCTAATGTTATTCCGATAATTATATGTCATACTCTATTTGAGACTCTTATCATATTATTCCGGTAAGGTTTTATATCAATTACAATTTTTTTGTTTTATGTTTTTGTTTGTATTTATATTAATAATTAAATAATTTTTTCTTATAATCTCTTTAGGTTATATCAAAATCGAAGATTCAATAGAGATTTTCCCTATTTCGTTTTTCGGGTAACGTGATTCAAATTTCCGGTTGTAAATTATAACATCAATTTTAGATTTTTTCAAAGATTCAAATCTTCCATAATTTATAGTTTATTTATTATGTGATATTAATAATAATATTTAATTTTATTATTTTAGGTTATTGTCCTCAACTTGATATAGCTAATTTCAGGGATAGAGGAATGTTTAATAAGATGTCTTTTTATTTTTGTCAGTATTGATGTATATTTCTGTTAGTATTCATGTATTTATTTATTTTTTACAATTTATGTAATTCAATTAATTATTATATAATCCGGAAATAAAATAGTTGATTATTCTATAAGACATTAAATTATCTATAGTAAGATAATCAATCTTATATTGTTACAAAAATATGTTATAGAGTTTTAATTTCATCATTTGTTAAAAAATCGAATTTGAATAAATTAACGATTTGACTCAATTTAACCATTTATATTGAATAGAATTAAATAACATTTACATATTTAAACATAATTCTCATTTATAATTTGATTAATTTTTTTCAACCCTTTCTAATTTTTTGAATACCATCCATAATTATAAACCCATTTCATAATTATTCAATATTCATGCCTTAAATAAAAAAAATATTAGTTTCTTCTAAATATTTCAAGTTATTATGAATATAATGTCAATTTCAACTAAATCCCTTAAGTGAATAATAA
Source organism: Bidens hawaiensis (assembly GCF_021521415.1). NCBI lineage: Eukaryota > Viridiplantae > Streptophyta > Magnoliopsida > Asterales > Asteraceae > Bidens > Bidens hawaiensis. Next base: position 122,242 of record NW_027491734.1, read on the forward strand.
AAAATATTTATTTAAACCATTTTGAAATTCGAATTCTTGACCACTTATATGAAGTTTACAGAAATAGGTTATACAGTTGGATTATGACCATATTTTCACAAACCGAATTTTAAGAGGTTAACCATTTGACTGAATTTGACTTTTTTTATTAATATTATTTGACTCTTATTTTGGTAAATTTGGACATTATTATAATTTTAATAATAATAATAATATATTCTCATTTCTATTTATATGAATTTTTACAAAAAAAAAAAGTTAAATAATTTATACTATATAATCAATACATTTATTCTCATTGTTTTCATCAATTTATATATTGATGTAAACTTATATGTATCTAACCGATTTTCAAATTCGAATTCTCAACATTTATATGAAGTTTACAAAAATATGTTGGATTTTGACTATATTTTAAAAAAACTAAATTTGAATAAATGTTTTAAATGTTTGTTTTTTAGATGTTATTAATACCACTTTTATTCTTATTCACTAAGAGGTTATGTTAAATATTTTTTTTAAGTTTTAGTTTAACACTTTTTGACGTTTGTATCTTAATTTAATCTTAATATTCATAACACATTTAAACCTAATTAAATACGGAATTTTATCAATTAGCTTTAAATTTTTATAGCTTTATATACTTTTCAATCTTAACAATCCTTTTCATTTTCTTATATTTGACCATTTTATTAATTATGCATAAATGTCAAAATTAATGTTTAAAATAAACACACCATTTTATTATTTCAAAAATAATAAAACTTTTCATATTTTTTGGAAGTTGACTAATTAACCAATTTGATTTTAAAATTTTTATACTTATGTCGAAATTATCTATTACAATATTTTTTTTGGAAATTTACTAATTTGTTTTATTCATAAAAGTGAACCATAGCTTTGGATTTAATGGATCTAACTATAAAGTCATTGAATGTCTCTTATACAAAAGTTAAAATAAAAATTCTTTTATAATAATTCGTATACTTATTGATTACAGTTTTATATGATTATATGTTTTTGTTCATATACAAAGCATGTGTGTATGTTTTACTTCATTTAAAATTTTATTAACAATTATGATTTGTCAAATTCTAACAATATAATCTAATTGTAGTAGTATCCCAATATCAACAAACATTATTTGACCAATTCTCAATGACATCTAAAAGATTTTGATGATTTACAATCACATGAAAGTTATCAATTTTTATATTTGACCAATTTATAATTATGTTTAAATGTCAAGATGCATGTCTAAAATAAACTACACATATTTTCGATAGTCATTTTTTAATCATAGCTCATTGTCTCTTGAAACTAACAAAATTCAAATACGAGCCAATCATGAGCAATCTTTAAAAAAAAAACTAGCACAAAAGAAAGTGTATGGAATATGTATAGTTTACCGAAACAAATATAACCTTTTAAAGTTAAAAGTTAGACATTTTAATTAAAAATTGATTTTTTTTCTTGATGGTAAATTACTAACTATATATTTCTTTTCCAGCTTGACATTTGTTAGAATAATTCGAATTTGCAGCAGCCAAGTCCAAGAGATTCGCAATACAAAGTTTATCATTCATTTTAAAGTTTATACCGTTTGGATAAATGAGACGAATGTTGTGGGTTATTAGTTTAGTTGTAATCTTCTTTGTATTTACACATATAATCTTAGATATTCACTATAATAGATTATTTATGCTAAATAATCATCATCTTTAATTTTAATGATACATTCCAATCATTTATACATTTATTTATTTCTTTTTTTAAGAATCAATTTTGACAACTCTTTTGTAGTTTATAATAGTCTCCTATCTTAACAAAGTTTTCATATTTTATATTTGAACAATTTTTAATTACACATAAATGTCAAGATTATTGTATACAATTAAAAAAAGAATTATATAATGAAATTAATTTTAAATAAAGTAATGATGTTAAAGAGCTTGAAAGATAATTACTGCAGATTGTAGTCACTTTAATAAAAATTTTAATTAGGGAATGACTTTTATGTAATAAAATTAAAATTAATCGATTTAATTTTAATTATCTCTATATTATTTTAGTTACACTTAGTTAGTGAAATTAGTAGAATTAAACTTTATTGGTTCGATTTAAGTTAATACATTTAACTAAAAGGTCTTTGAATCGAAATAAAATAAAAGTTTAATTACAAAATAATTTATAATAAAATATACATTTATTTATATATTAATGTTGAAATGAAACTCATAATACCTTAAGACTTTAGTTGTATATTTACTCAGGTTGCTATGATTTTTTTTTATATTATGAAGCAAAATGACTTTTTTTTTGTGAAATGTCGAAGAAGTTGATGATGGGCTAATATGATGATAGCATGTTCATGTCTTCGTTTGGTTTTTTAATTTAGGTGTATAGTAAGTTTGTGTAAGTATTAACTTTTTATGTACAAAATCTAAATGTTTAATATTTTGGTTCCAAACTTATGTTAAATATTTGTGTTAGTTTAATATGTTAGTCATGAAATTTTATGGTTGTCTATATTTATAAGGTTGTTTCTATGTTTTCAACCCATGTATAACATGGGCTACTATTATAGAAATATATTGGTGCGTTAGATACTTTTACAAATGAATTTCTGATCATTAATGTCGATTCAACTTAGCCAATAGTCTTCATATCCAGTTGAGTAAGTTGTGTTATTGTTGTTTCCTGTGTAATATTTCTAATTTTCATGTCTTTAATATCTCCATGAACACCAAATATAAATAACCTACAATTGTCACTAAAGTTAATAATACTTGGTTTCTTGGTTTTCTAATTTTTCTGTTTTGTGTATTAAAATTCTTCATTAAGTCAGCAAGATTGAAACATCATGTTCTATAAAATTTTATTTTTATATTTTTGTCGTTCATCTTTTTCATATACTAACCATATTATATTCTATTATAGATGTCTCCAAAATTAAAGAAAAGTATTTTTTTGGTTAATCAACGTCTTCTAATAAGAGGGGTAATTTAAAAGGTTAGTCAGTTTAATATTTTTTAGTTACCCTTTACATGTTTGTTTAAGAATGCATTTTTTTTTGTAAACGCGCTTCAACGCCAAGAGAACTACTTACTAGCATTTTGAACGGTAACATTTTATTTTAAACGCGTTAATACACTATATTGTATTAAAATATATTTTTTTATTAACTAAAATATAGTAATTAAAAATTAATATGTTATTAACTAAAATTAGGCACATGTAACAGAAAATTATAAACGATTTTTAATATATTTATTATTAACTAGATTATACCTTTTTGATAAACAAATTTTTAATAACACTAAATGCATGTTTACATTTTTTTTTCTATTTTCTTTTTTAGAAATGATAAGAAACATAATTTTCAGTTATCCAATACTATTTTATTTTTTTAAAACCAATTAAAATATATGTTTTAATTAAGATGTGTATACGAATCAGTTTATGTTAATTAGAGGAGGCGCAAAGTTATTTCTCCATTATTTTTTTTACTTATATTAGGTTAACCCAATTTATATTGTTTCCATACTTTGCAACAAAATTCACAAATTTAGTTGTGGTTCATATAAAAAATTAGTTTTTTTGTTTTTAAGTAAGATCATACCAATTAATTTGAACTAAAATTTTCATAAACACATTATGCTAAATAGAATCAAAAAGACCAAAATTATTTTGACTCATAGATTGTTTCTAAAAGTCGGTGTGTCAATAATGTTATTAAGGAATATGGATCAGAAGAACAGTTTGTGTGATGAAACTAGATTGCGAGTAATTAATTTGGAAGACGTTTTGTTGTAGTAAAAGTTATTTCAGGTACTAATACTGGTTATCGCATTTATATAATTCGTTGTGGTTTAACACCTTCTTATAAGAAACTTTCGTTTAAATTTAAGAGAATGTAGTTTTTTTCCAGTTGTATTCTGTTTTGTAATGACCATTAACAAAAGTGAAGGTCAATCTCTAGCAAGAGTTGACATATATCTCAGAGACCCGGTGTTTACACATAGACAACTTTATGTAGCTTTATCAAGACCAAAGAGTGGTGTTAAAATTCTTATATTAAACAAGGAGACAAAGTTACAAATAAAGAATAAATATGGTTTATAAGGAAGTCTTTTTATTAGCTTATGAATTTTACATTTTTAACTTTTGATTATGTTTTCAAATATTGTAATTTGAATGTTCTTTGGGTTTATCTTTGTATTTCACAATCATTGGTTTTCGTACCAATATTATTTACAACTTAAAGTATGTTGTCGTCCTGAATAACATATAACGACTTATGTTGCTCTTCCAAATGACATGTGTTTGTTCGAAAATTTAAATATTTCCACTCGTGTCGTACACGGGTTAATAACCTAGTTTCTAAATAAATGAAGTTTATTATGATTGAGATTATTTTGACTAGATCTATTGATTTTCAATCATAGTTTCACCTCACCTTAATCATTATTTTATGAACGAGTCAACTTGTATTCTAGCTCTTCACTTAATCCTTTTTTGTAATAGAGAGCAAGCATAATCCTGAAAAACTTCCTGCCACCACCTCCATTACCCACCACCCTAACCCACCACCTCCATCTCCGCCTCACAGCTCCACCGTAACCCTCCCTTTCCGTCTCCGCCTCTCACCCACCACCGCCACTGCTGTTACCCCCCCCCCCCCCACATCTCCACCTCACTGCTCCACCCTTATTTTGCCACCGTCATCACTCATTCTCGGTTTTTGCTTATTTGGTCTTCTAGCATTTCATTTTCTAGGCGATTTGTCTTGAATGGCACTAGTTTGGAGGTTTCGCTAGTAATGCCCACCAGGTGTTTGATTAAATGCCAACACCAAATTTTATTTTAATTTCCTTTGTTTCCATAAACAAAAAAAAGTTTTAATTTCTTAAGTGATTTATGAGGGCATGCGGTGGAGAGCCCGGTCCTAGCTCGGGCACGGGGATTTGGCGTTGCCCCTTTAAAAATTTTCATGTTTGCAAAGATGGTATCCCGGGATACAAGGGGTACCCTAGGTTACTCATGCATTTTCAGCGGGATCACTTCAATGTAAAGGAAAGGAGAGATCAGTTAAAAGAGCGTCTTTCTTCGGACTTGGAACTCTACAATGACGTTGTCGAAACCTTGCGCTTGCTTAAGAACTGGTTATGCGGGGAGTGCATGGCCCTGCATGCCTTGAATAGGCCTTGTCTGCACGGAAAAGAAGTTGTTAAATGCACCCCGCGTGCAGGAGGCGACTTTGATTTTATTGTGGGGATCCCTCAACCCCGCGATTCGCAGGTGGAACTTGGGAGTGGTCAGTCTGAGACGTTTGTGGTAGATGTCGCTCTCCTTGAGCGCGTCCTCGCCATTCCTATTGCCACTGTCAAGAGTATCCCGCCCACGTGTCGCATGGCTTTTGCCCAGGGTTTATCAGGGGGGCTCCGTAAAGTGGTGGATGCCCCGAGGTCTATTGAGGCTTGGGTTAAACTTTTGTTGTTGCCTCGTTGCACGTTACGTGTTGTCAAACCGGCTACTAGGCAAGAACGAAGGTCCGGTAACAGAAAATCGCTTCAATGTAGCTCCATTATGCGGGCTTTGGCTGTTTGGAAAGATGGGGCAGGTTTAGAAGAGTTGGTGCTACCGCTCCTTGAACTTCCAGTGATGTGGGATAGCCAACATAAAGAAGAGGAAGAGGGCAATATCAAGCAGTGCCTCCGGAAGGTAACGGACGGCCATTACACAGCGGCGATCAAAGTCCTGTGTTCATCCGGGGTCGCGCCTGCCAGGGGGGATACTTTGAGAGCATTGATTGATAAACATCCTGTGGTGGACCCCCCGACCATGCCCTCCGTCGTTCCATCGGAACCTGCCTTGCAGGTGGACGGTGATTGTGTGTTGGAATGTATTAAAACCTTCCCGAAAGGTACATCTTGTGGGAGGGATGGTTTGCGGGCCCAACATATTTTAGACGCTTTCTGTGGCCAGGGGTCTCCGACCGCCTCCGGGCTCTTAAATGCCATCACTGATGTTGTCAACTTGTGGCTTGGGAGGCTTTGTCCAAAAGTTCTAGCGGAGTTCATTGCTTCGGCACCGTTGACCCCCCTGTTGAAGCCTGACAATGGAATTAGACCCATCGCAGTGGGGGCCATTTGGAGAAGATTGGTGTCGAAAGTCGCTATGAGTAAAATAGGGAAAAAGGTTGCTGCTTATCTAAGGGATTTCCAATTCGGGGTTGGGATCCCTAATGGGGCAGAAGCGGTATTGCATAGTGCTAACAGATTTTTGAGCGCGTTTCATTCTGACGGGTCCCTGGCTATGCTCATTATTGATTTTTCTAACGCTTTCAACGAGGTGGATCGGACGACCATTCTCAGGGAAGTTAGCTGCATATGTCCATCCATCTTCCCATAGGTCCACTTTTTATATGCCCGCCCCGCCCGTTTATATGTGGGGGATACTCATATCGGGGCTTTTACTGGGGTGCAGCAAGGGGACCCCCTTGGCCCTCTTCTTTTTGCGTTGGTCCTTCATCCGCTCATCCTTAGGGTGCAGGGGACCTGTCCCTTGCCCTTCCATGCTTGGTATTTAGACGATGGCACTATTATTGGTAAGGCTGAGGAGGTCGCTAGAGCGTTGGGCATTATTCGCTCAGAGGGGGCGTCTCTAGGGCTTAGGCTTAATATTCGAAAAACAGAGGTTTTTTGGCCGTCATGTGATGATTCGAAGAAAGTGTCGAGTTTATTCCCTGGAGAGATTAGCAGGCCTGCGATGGGAGTTAAACTCTTGGGGGGAGCGGTTAATCGGGATGCAAGGTTTATTCGGTCTTTGGCAACTAAAAGAGCTTTGAGGGCGGTTGAACTTATGAAAAGCCTGCCGGACCTGAGAGACCCCTAAAGTGAGCTCCTTTTGTTACGCTCGTGCATGGGGGTTGCTAAGTTAGTGTTTGGGCTCCGGACCTGTCAACCTGAACATGTCAAAGAGGCTGTGTCCATCTTTGATGCGGCCCTGCGGGGGACAATTGAAGATATTGTTATGTGTGGAGGACCGCATTTCGGGGACCTCCAGTGGAGGTTGGCTTCCTTCCCTATGCGTTGCGGAGGCTTAGGAATTTTCTCGGCTGAGGATGTCTCCGCATATGCATTTGTGGCTTCCAGGTCTCAGTCGTGGAAATTGCAAGGCCACGTCCTGCTAAACGCTGGTGTTACGGGGGTAGATCCTGACTACTCTTTTGCACTTGGTAATATTGGAACAACTCTCCCGAACCTTGATATAAGCAGTTTTACTGATAAGGAGACGGCCCCCAAGAAACCTCAACAAACCTTGGCGAGTGCTCTTTATGGTAAACACGTACATGATTTGGAGGAGCGATTCGATATGACCCGGAGACAAAAGGCAGTTTTAGCTTGTCTCAAGGGGGCTCATGCCCAGGATTTTATGACTGTTGTGCCCATTGAAGGTCTTGGGCAACGGATGTCGGCAGTTGAATACAGAGCCATCCTTAAATACCGGCTTATGATTCCCCTTTTCCCTCCAGATGAATTATGCCCCATTTGTAAAAAAGCTTGTTTGGATAGATTCGTTGAGCATGCCCTCCACTGTAAGGAATTGCCGGGATTCAAGTATCGTCATGACTGGGTTAGAGATGTGTTATGGGATGTGCTTAGACGTGCCGGAATCTCAGCCAAGAAAGAGGCACCTGTTAACTTTTTAACTGATCCGCGTGAGGGAAGATATACCCTGCGTCATGCGGATGTTCTTGTGTTTGGCTGGGCAGGGGGTAAGCATGCGTGTGTTGACCGCACTGGGGTGTCCCCGTTGGTGGGGCTGAGAGACAGTGGCTTCGTACCGGGACAGGCGGTTTTGAGAGCGGAGTCTAGGAAGGTTTCTAAGCATGAGACATTGTGTTTGGAGAATCAGCACGTGTTCATTCCATTTGCCTTCGACACTTTTGGATCCCTAGCTCCCGAGGCGGTTCGCTTCTTGGAGCGGGTGCAGAAGGTGGTCCACAGTGACTCGCAGAGCCCGAGGAACCAAGGATTTATATTTAGTAGAATAGGCTTTGCGATTCAAAAGGGGATAGCGGCGCAACTTGTTGCTCGCTTACCCATTATCCAGATGTAGTTCGGTTTGTGTTATATATAAAAGAATCAAGCCTTTTCCATAAACATTTTCTGTTGTTCCTAAAAAACGTCATTACCAAAAAGAAAATAACAGATTTGATCATTATTTACACTTACATTTTTTATTGTTTACTTTTCCTTTATGGTATAGATGTCTTCAGATCTACCTTTGTAGCACCACAATCACGGCCAAAGGATGTTCGTGAGCCGACATGAGAGCGTGTGGCATGGAGAGGCTGTAGATGTTATCACTTTTCAAAATAAAAGACAGTTCCACTAACAGTCCTCTAAGTATAAAATATTTTTTTTTTGTTAGAGAGGGAAGATAGAGGAAGAAATGTATTTGACGGTCCTTGGAGGTGGTTTCTGACTTCCCGTAAACAACATAAACATATATACATGAAAACTAAGCGTGCAATAACCACTAATGTGAGAGATTATCCTTTATGTGAGGTAATTGTGTTTTCAAATTTGTTCATTCAGTTTTCAAACAAACTAAAAACCTACTAACCCCCCCCCCCCCCCCCCCCGAAGAAGACGAGTCTATCACTACAAGAAATTGAAGTTATTGCAACCTCGCTAAAAGGCTGCATTAAGCTTTGAAAATGTTGCATTAGGCCTAATGCAACATTTTATCAAGGGCTGCATTAGGTGAAGTTGCATTAGACATAATGCAACATTTTTCTTAAATAATACAACCTTTTTTGAAATGTTTGCATCTACTAATAAATGCAACCTTTTTAAATTGCAACCTTTTTAACATGCTAATGCAACGTGTCTAACACACAAATGCAACCTTGGTTTTCTCAAATGCAACCTTTCCTATTTTCTAATGCAACCATTATTATCTTTTCATTAGAAAAATGCAACCTTTTTTTACATCAAATGCAACACTTTTATTAAGATTTTAGTTACACCAAATAAATATATATTATTGGCAATGCAAATTTGTAGCTCATTGTTAAAGAACTCAAATTTCCATTAACTTCACATATGTCCAATCTCAAATAATTTTGTCAATTACAATTATAAAAGATAACGAAAATCTCCTACTCATCTTCTTTAAGTATTCTGTAGGTAGCTTTTCCATAACATTCCGCAGTGTAGCTTTAAAATCTGTTCGTTGGCTGCCAAAATCCCACATAATAACTTGTAGCTCAACTTTTTTCCTTTGATGGCCCTTTTCAATTTCTTCACATTTCAGGCAATTGTGTTTTTCTTTAACTTCAAGACTCGATTAAACAATTCCCTAAATCAAAATTATACCTCCAAAAGTAAATTAATCAAGGTGTTGCTTAAGTAAAAAATCATTTCACAAGAACACATGACTAACTTCTAAACTTTGAGCATTAAGTTTAACTTGTCAACTCAGTTTAATTAAACAATATAAACCTGAGAACAAACCTTGGTACAATCAAAACCGATACTAAATGTATCTGCCTTCCTTGAAAACAACAATCCGTAAGCACCCAAAAGCCAGCTTAGACCCATCCTCATCGTACAATCTAAGATTCTGTTTTCATAATTAGATAGTTATTGAGTACGTAGAATAAACATATAATTTGGAATTAAAATGGTTAATTACTTACAATATCCCATGAAGAGATGAGGAGATTGTTGAATGTCATAGCCAACCTGATTTTGGATACAGCTCGTTTGTTTCAAAACTTTACACATTTTATTCATAATCATTAACTGAAAAGAGCTAAAGTCAGTGAGCCAGAAAGGTACACAAGTGTTTGAATTCACCAAGAACGCATAAACACAAATAAGTAATAACCTGACGTCATATATTTTGTGTTGGTTCAGTTCAAATTTCCGCAAGAACAAAATCAATAAATAAAATCACTAATGTTAAAATGAAAATCAACAACTTCAATCAAGTCTCACAACTAAAACTAATTTCAAGTTTAAAGTTGAACAAGACATAGATAAACTAACCGTGCTTGGAGTTTCCTTTTTCCAGACCCACCATTTGCATATTCTAGAGCCACATATCAATACAAAGTGAGTCAAATTATGAAACCACTTAATTCCGGCTATTGATTTCTATATCAAATATGATTTCTTAACTGGTCGATTTTTTAAAGCTACATGGTTTAGCAGTTACCAAATCAATAAAGCCCTACCGATGGCGGACACTTGCTAAACCATATCCAAATGAACACCATCATCAACTAAAATATATTGCAAACAATAAGAAAAAAAAAAGCATTTGATGGATGAATTAAACCCGATGAACTGGACAGCGTGACAAGGAATTTTGGGGTTGGGAAGAGAAATTTAACAGACCTTTGCGTACAACGAGAGATCGAATCGGTGATGATAGATTGAGGAGAGGGGGAAGCACACACTGATGATCGATTGGATTTTATGAGATGTGCGTGTAGTTTAGAGTTAGTGGAGGAAGTTAATTTGGGTGTGGGGAAATCAAAATATATGCTAGGAAGGAGCGGGAACTTAATTGTGGGAACTTTTGGCATTAAAAAGTTTAATATTCTGATCTTTATTTATGAAAGAATTATGTAATCCAACTAATACTCATTTAAAATTATGATATATTATCTTTAGAAAATAAATGTTTAAATGTCATAAGAAATCTAGAAAAAACTTAAAATTTGTAGAAAACTTATCATTCTAGTTTCTTGATCGAGAAATTAATAATAATAAAAAAAACTAATTCTAATTTTTAATTACATAAAGTATGATTAAATAATAAGTACTTTAGTATAGAAATAAAATTATAACCAATTGGATGATGGTTCATCGGTAAAGGCAAAACCTTAAAACTTTTGGGTTTAGGAGAGGCCGAGGGATGTCTTTGGATCAAGTCCCACACACGACATTAATTAAAAACAAATTTTGTCATTAAAAAAGTAATAGTATATTATTATAAAAGTTACAATTTTTAGTAAAATTATCAACTTTTAAATAAAAAGAATGCAACTTTTATTAAAAAGGTTGCAATTTCAATAAGATTTTGCAACTTTTAAGTAAAAAGGTTGCAATTTCATCAAAATTTTGCAACTTTTTATATGCAAAAAGTTGCATTATATATTCTAGTGCAACCTTCATGTTAAAAAAAAGTTGCATTAGAGTCAAATGCAACACAATTGAAAAGGTTGCATTTAAAAAGTTGCATTAGCCTTATTTTCTAGTAGTGTATGCCACAGCGTCATAACATGTATCATTAGTGGTGATCAAACCTTATTTACCTTAGCATAATCAGGATTAGCCAAAGTTAGGAAAATTACCCAAAACTCATACATAAGTGTGAATTGATGGACCTTTCAATGCTCAATCACTATTTATACTAAAGACTAGAATGTAGTTTCTAGAAACCCCACGAGTTCTCTATATGGTAGTTTAGTCACGATAAGTTTATAAACCCTAATTTGAATAAATTTTCTACAATCCCAAAGTTGTTAATCTAAGATACGTGAGAATACTAGCAAAGAGAAGCCACGCATACAAAATTTCGTTACTATAAGCTAACCACTAAAAAATAGCATTGAAACACCAACTAATTAAACACAATTTCAATAGAGTTAAGTTCTTCATGATGGTTGCTCATATTAACTACTTGAGTATTGTTATATCCTAGCATGTATTCTATAAATTATAACTTTTTTCGTCATTTTTCTAACTTCATTAGATCTTTGTTGATCAACACGTGTGCATCCACTCATGCTCATAAAAAAAAAGTTAGTCAAAGACAAATTTGTTGCTACAAAAGTTCATCTTAATTAGTTATTTCTCTCTTTAGGTTTCTCATTTTTTTCTCTCTTAAACATCAAAAGTGGAGATGGTAAAATGAATGTTTGAATACCAAATCACTATGTAACTAACTTAGCAAGAAGCGGTGGTATGAAAAATATGGGTTATAATATACAACCCCTCATTTATAAACAAGGTCTTTATTCATCATGCCTTCCTCAATTACAGTCTTTTCATAAAATAAAAATACGCTAACATGAACTTGATCAACTGTTTGGCACAAATGGCTTGGTCATTCATATAAATGTCGTTTTCGCTTCATATTTTTTAGTTTTTCCATTGAAAGATAATTCTAGAATATAATTGTATGGTTTCACTAAACAAAAGTGTGCTATTTTGTTCTCTTACTACTCCATGTTGTAAGTGAGAATATGTTTAGCGCCTAAAGACAATTATATTCTAGATATAATTATAGGATTCTTAATGTGCACTCAAAGTGAAAATATGGTGCATATGTACAAAGACTTTGTGATTAGATAGAAAGTCCTTTTCAAGGTCAAATCTTGGAAATGTAACTTCACATAGATTAAGTGGTTATGGATTACGTAATGAGATTATATATAACATAACCTCTCTTCTTTTTTCTTAATTTAATTCATGTTTTTCTTTGTTTTTCTAAGGTCCAAAAGAATATTACATACTCAACTTCACATAGATTAAGTGGTTATGGATTACGTAATGAGATTATATATAACATAACCTCTCTTCTTTTTTCTTAATTAAATTCATGTTTTTCTTTGTTTTTCTAAGGTCCAAAAGAATATTACATACTCGCACAATTCATCAAGCTAACACGATACTCGTTAATACGTGCTCACACATGAATGCTAACGCATGTTATTGTGTTCAGTAACATATAGTTCCTAAGTCCTAACAGATGTGTACTAAGGGCGAAGCTTCTAAGGGAACCCGGGGGGGGGGGGGGGGGGTAGCTTAGGTAAAATGAGGAAGTATGTTTAGGCACACTCATACCAAAGGGCTTCTTGTCTACTGGTTATGTGTATCATGGTGTTTATAGTTACATATTTTTCTATGAGGTTGATGATTTGAATCTTATAATGAACGTAGGCGTAGATTAGGATTAAGTTTATAGATGTGTTTGTGTGTGTTTTTGTCATTATAAAAAGAATTTAGACATGCTCGTTTTTAATGACAAACTTTTATAAACATTAATACTATTATTTTGAACTTATAATCTAATAAAATGTTAACTGATGGGTTTCAAACTAGATCTTTGACGTTCCAACAAGATTTGTAAATCTATTAGTCAAATATAAATGATTGTTGATCCTAAAGTTAAGGTATTCCTGATACAGAAATAAGTCAATAGCATGTGATAGTCAATGTTGAGCTTCAAAAAATCATATACGATAATTCTTATTATTAAAACTTGTTAATCTTTTACTAAACATGTTCATCATGGATCCAATGTACACATGATCCAAGATCCAATGGTTATTAATGATAAAGTAGACAGTTATAAAAGTCCACATGGCATGTATCTGATGTTAGGATAAAACAATGGCAATCCCACATTCCCACTAAAGATGGCAATTTATTTTAAGCCTATTTTCTTACTCTTTCTTGGATTTAAACGTAGGAACTTTGGATGATTAAGATGTTTTGTCTTTGTCGATTCAAATTCATTTGTATTACTGGATCTGTTAGATAAAAACTTTATCCACACATACCTACCTTGTAGAGAATTTGGAACATGCCGGTATATCTTAATAAAAAACAATAACGTCTATTTGGCAATTTTGTGCAGAACCATTAAGTGGTCAGACTGATTAAGAGGTATCATCTGAATCATTTAGCATGTCTTTAAACTTAACAATTAAAAGACTTCATTAACCATTAAGAAATGATTTTTTATCAAACCAAACACGCTCTACTTCTGACCAACTTAGTGGCCTTTTAATGAAATCGTTAAGATACTACTAAATAGCCCTTAAGTGTTTTAATAATAATAAAGTATTAATTATCAATGTATTTGGTCTTAAGAGAAAACTATAGGGTTGTGAGTTGTGTGACAAATACATGTGGTATGGCTCCCACAGTCTCTAGGGATTCCATACCATCACATGTGACCTCTCTTTTTGTTTCCCACTTTCACATCTTAGAAAATTTTATTAGCAAATTTCTTGCTGGCATTTGGGTTAAGTGCTTATCTTTTCGTTTTTAGAACTGACATATATAAAAAGTCAATTATTTATAATTTATTATCCAGGGAATATGGCTTTAACTTGTGAGTGGTAATTAAATACTTAGTTAATTACATAAATATTTGTTGTAACCACATGATAAGGAACATATTTAATAACTTACAGGAGTGTAAGAAAATAGAGAACGGGAGTAATGGGAAATGTATTAGTTTGAAATTTTTAAATAAAAATAGCTTGAAACAAGAACAATTATAACAAATTAATTGTTTATTAAAATTTCTGGATTAATATAAATATATTAATATAAAATAAATATTATAATGAATAGCTTTGATAACTATTAATTCACACTAAATATATATATTAATATAAAAATAAATTATCTTAAATGAGTGAAAATAGCAAGGGATCATAAAACGTGACGAAATAGAAAAAAAAATAATTTACTGGAAAAAAAACCATACATACATATCAACACATACATGTATATAATTTTATTGGCTTTGCCCTGATTTTTAGCGACCCACACTTTCTAGTAAAACCCTAAATCTCTTGCTCTTAATAGCCGCAGCATGAGTTGCACGTCCACTTTCGGTTATACCGGAATTCTCTTAGGTCATTATGACCACTTCAAAAATACAACAGGCATTTGACATTATCTAATAAGACAACTTCGACTATTGAAGCGATCCATATATACACCCATTATAAAGAAGTCACCAAAGACATGATCATATGGATAGCTAACTAAAAGTATTATTATGGTACCCAAATTACTTCTATCGATAACCATAAAAGCTTAGAAACTAATATGCAAAAAACGTTATGTAGAAAAAGTCTTTGTCAAACATGCAACAACGTAGTTTAATGATAAAGTCTAGACTAGATAAAGTGCTTTTGTTAATAATGACAAGTTAAGAATCATATGTGAAGTGATCTCCTTATCTTTATTAACTTGTATGTACAATTCTTAAACTTATATGATAAAATGGTCTATCTTTAATAATTGCATCCATAAAAACAATAATCTAATCTACATAGCAAATAGTATCGAAAGAACACTCAAAATCCTAGATATAAATCTTATTAAATCAATCATGGAATCGAGAAATTGACTGAGGGTTTTAGAACATGAACAAAATGAAACGAATAACAACTTGAACTACAAAAAATGAAAACAAACTGCAAAAGATTAAGAGTGGCCGTTGTGATGAGAGCATGCTCAGCTCATCCCCTATAATTATGTGAGTGGAATTGGTAAATTATATGGAAGAGAGAGAAATGTATTGATTTTTTATAAATTTGAGAAAATTATGTATGTCCCTATTTATTTTTTAATATTTGTTGAATTGATTGTGAGTGGAGGAGTGAGAAAACTGTAATGATAAAAACATAAAAAAATTATTTAATTAAACAGGAAAGAGAAATATAGTGTTAGTGTAATTATAGATATGAAGATGAGGGACGTGCTATGAATGCTCTGAAAGCCTTTTAACCTCATTTCGAATCAACTAACAACCAAGTTCTATAATTGTTACATTACGCCCCTCTACTTTTTAAGTTGTAAGAAAACAACTCAAACTTCAATCTAACACACTTAAATGAACTATCATGTTATCATCAAATTACCCTACAGTTTTTAATTCACTATTAAACTGTTTTTGACAAACATAATAGCAAAGTGTTTCAATAATTTTAATGGAGTAAATGCTTGTGTTTGTTTGCCCTGCGAGGTTTAGAGATGTCCATAACAGTTTGTCAAACTTTTACATACGTCATGAGTTAATCTAAAATACTAACTATGATAAAATATGAAAACTGAAACAAAAAGGAAACGTAAAAAAATGTCAAGTATGAATTTTAAACTTTAAGAATGTAATTTGAAAGTAGTGAAAAACGTTAGGGGTAAATTTTGTATTTTTGTTAAAAATTAATTATTTTTTATTGATAGATTGAAGATTTAAGGAAAGGTCACTTTCCTATTGTAAAGATAAAAAAATTAATTAATACAAACAAAAAGGTAAGGAAAACTGGAAAAGTAACATTGTAATCTCCATTCGCTCATCGGAGCGTGGATTTTGTGTATTCTCACGTCAAGATAAACGGACCCATGTGGTGGTGACATGTCAGAAGTTGGATAAACCAAGGAAGAAAATGAACACCCACGATGCAAATTTTAACATATATTTTACACTAAGACCTTACTCTTGATGTCATCGACCAATGGTCCAATATGATGATTTTTTTATTTCTTTTTTTAAAATGCCCTAATTTGCTTTTTCCGTTTGCAAGAATTTAAACTCATCATCTTCATTTTAAAAGGATAGATATTATTATCACTAAATTATTAGGCCACAGATGCAATATCATGAAAACTGTTATTTTAATTATTCTTATAACGGCTAACGAATAAAATTCTAGCTACATGGGGTAACCCAACGACAAAATACAACCTCATACATCTGCAATCACAAATAGTGTTTTGTAGCCCAAGCCCGTTATCTCCATTTCCGGGAAATAAGGTCCACTGTGGTAAAACCTTATTGGGATCGATTCATACTTGTGACCTTCTGGTCTCTAGCTCAAATCTTTACTTCCCCTCCAAGCCAGTTGAGCTCATTGGTTTTAGTTTCTTTTATTAAAACGGCTTTGGTGAAGAAGCAAAAAGGACTTGGCATTTATGCAGTTTTGTTCAACTTTTTTAGAATACAATTTACAAATTACTACAAGAAAGTACAATGTATTATTTAAATATCTAGCTTATAAGCGTAGGTTTGGCCTTAAACATTTACACACATTGATCTAAAAAACATAAAGGATGAGCAACCAGTCACATATGACATCCCAAACCGTTAGGCATGTGTAACGCGACCACGCCCCTTGTCACATCGGACAAAGAGACTAGTCATCCTTTACGCACATGACATTTTTGAGGTGTGTGAGGCGAAAGCGTGAAGTGAGAGCCGGACTTGATAAAAGCTTTATAAAAAGTTTGATATTTAAAGTTCAAAACATGATTACACTATATTTAGATATACATGTGTGTGCATATTTGGTTAATAGCACGCTATATTGTTCTAAAAGCTACTTATTAACGCCTTTGAATACCTTGCTAGTTTTTAAGTCCTATCTTTGCTGGTTTTGAAAGTAAAGATTGAGTTATAGCGCTAATTGGTGTTTAGTTTGTGCTTTCAAAATAAAAGCTTAGAATGAAACTGATCAAGCTATTTATTTAATCTAACTCCATGATAATAACTAATACAATAATAATGACGAATATTCCTAACCCAAGTTGATAATTTGAAGGTGTATTATTAAATTGTTAAATAATTATAGTTATTTTAATGATTTTTTAATCATTATTATGTTGAGCAATCCTAGGATAAACATACAAAAACAGGTTACATTTTATATTAATGAAAATTCTTAAAAAGAATAGCTTTAAATGACATATGTCGACGATTTTCTTGTGTGTTAGGTCACTGTATCTTTTTAATTTGGAGAGTTTCGTTGTCTCACTCTGGCTAGACCATGTTGTTTTAATTGGGCTCATGCTTGCTTCATATTTTGGTTTAGGCATTCCCCTAGGAAATCATACTGTCGGCTGCCACTTGACAACCGTTATATCACCTCAAGATTAGAACTTTCTGGCGTAACACGCGTTGGGACTAAAACTAGGTTGGCTCGGGATTCGAACTAACAACCTCATAAGGAATCGAATTTTCAATATTCACTTAAAGTGTCATCAATGGAATCGAATTTGAGTCTCTATTGAAAAACCTAAAACTTCTACCACTAGGTCAAAAGTGGTGGATACATTCAAACTAATATTTAAAACAGAAGTTCTTGATAATATTTACAAAATCAAAATTTTAATAGATATAAATATTTTTAAAACAGAATTTTTTTTAAAAATTGCTTACGTCAGCTATTAAACTGTATTTGCACTTAAATAATTGTTTTAAAAATTATGGTATGTTAATATATTTCAAACTATATATTACATATACTAGCTTTAGAAACTCGTGTATCACACATGATAAATTAATGTATGAATTACAATAAATAATTTAATATAAATAAAAAAAAGATAGCTAAGCCGCTTTATATTATGTAAAAAAATGTATTACAAATATAGTCGTATTATATCATCAAATATATTTGACTTTTAAATCGAGAATGGGTTGTTCTACAATCGGTATATGATAATGAAGCAATGTCACCGAAGGAAAATTTAAAACAATGAGGCCTTTCGATGTGAAAGATATAGCTAAAGTCTTTCACAAATTTTCAATATTTAATAAACATAGATTTTTCAATATCACCAAGTATGTTGTGAAATATATTCTAACAATGTACATTAGTATAATGTGTAAATATTTATTTGTATAAAAATGTATAGATATAATACAAATAAAGTTTAAATAAAAGTGAATAATTTAATTAGATATAATATGAATAGAGTGTAAAAGGAAAGTGAATAATTTTTTATATTTGTCATATATAAGTTTTGGAGGGAAAAAAATTGTAAGGATTAACCACAAACTGACACGTGTCCCACAACTATTTTATTTTATTAGAATAGGTAGATTTCAAAGTATATATACGACATCGTTGGTTAAGTTCACAGCAAAGTTGTTAAATGCATATGTGGTTATACGGGCAAACTAAGATTATAAATACACACATATACAAACATTCGAGTCCAATCGAGCTCGTTTGAGCTTTGCTTCGTCTTGTTTACGTACACGCTAGTTGATGCAGATGGTACAAGTCACGTTAGGATATATATTCATATGCCTTCAAAATAGATGTTGAATTTTTTATTTTAATATTTATTAAGGTGTTGTTTGTTTTTGCAGACATAAACTGTCTGCAAGCTGATTTCATCTGTTTTCATGTCTGCAACTGAAGATGTGGTCTGAATATCTGCAAGCTGAAAATATAAGACTGTTTGTTTTTATAAGCTGATACTGTCTGCATAACTGTCAAACTTATCTCACAAGATAGAAGTCATTTATTCAAGTTACATAGAAAATATAATAATAAAATTGTGGCGGCGGACGGTGGGTAGTGGCGATGGATGGTGGTGGTGGACAGTGGGTGGTGGTAATGGACGGTTTTGGTGGGTGGTGGACGGTGGTAGTTGACGGTGATGGCGTCCGACAGTGGGTGGTGGTGGTGATGAACGGTTGTGGTGGGTGGTGGACGGTGGTGATTGGTGGTGGCTGTGATGGATGGTGGTGGTGGTGGTGGTGGCGGACGATGGGTAGTGGTGGTGGATGCTGGTAGTGGCGGCGGACGGTGGGTAGTGGCGGTGGATGGTGGTGGACGGTGGCAGTGGGGGATGGTGGTGGTGGCGTACGGTGGGTGGTGGTGGCGGACGGTGGTGGGAGGAGTGGATGAGAGGGTGGCTTCAAAGGGATAAGAGTATGATTTTTTTGCGAAGATGTTTTAAGCAAGATTTCTTTGCTTTTCTTTTAAGATGAAAGAAGATAACTTAAGATCTGTTTTAAGAAAAAAAACAAACAGTCTTCAAGGGTAATGTCTGCGCGCGTGCAGACATTAGCTCCCTTGAAGATGTTTGAAGAAAAAACAAACACCCCCTAAGTAATGACAACCTTCTTGCATGCTATGATATTATTGTTTGGTGGCGTTGGCACACGAAAGGGAAATTACAAAAATAAAGACATTTTATTAATATGAAAGTAACTCGTAATTTAGGTATTAATAAGTTTTCCTTTACAGTAAAAGATCAATATGTTGTAAAAATCAGTGCACCGAATGACCGAATACCCAGTTGGAGTATTCGTAGACGTAACAGCAAACTATCATATTAGGTATCCATAGTGTCACGAATATTTTTTGTATTTAAAGTAATATAAATTTATAAACCAACTACTCTTGAACAATTGAACGAGTAGAGAAATTTGGGAGGGGGTTACAAAGA
Source organism: Bidens hawaiensis (assembly GCF_021521415.1). Lineage (NCBI taxonomy): Eukaryota > Viridiplantae > Streptophyta > Magnoliopsida > Asterales > Asteraceae > Bidens > Bidens hawaiensis. The sequence goes on from NW_027491734.1 coordinate 142,257, forward strand.
CGAGTAACAATAAGTTAAGAAAACGATAATAAATATGTTATATTTCAACCAAGTATAAGTTAAGAAAACAATTATAAAAGGTTTTGTCACCATGATCCATGCCCGAGTTAGGCTTTAAGTTTTGATTCAGGATTAAAATTAGTCAGCTCTCCAATAAATAATGTATATTAACTATTAGTATTTGTAAAAGATAATTCTACCCCTTAAATGGTTTTCATTAATTAAAATGAATGCATCAGGTGTTGTATTATATATATCAAATGCTGTAAAACTATTATACTTATAAAATTCTTTTTTTTTTTTCGGAACAACTAAAATCTTATACACACTCACCCTCAAAGAGATCGAGCCCAAGACCTTCATATTTACAATAAACCACTTTTGCCATCACACCAAAGTGTTTAGGGGTGCTTATAAAATGTTAAAATGTCCTTTCTACTTTTGTTTTACAAAATTCTTAAATTATCATTCTCAAATGTTTTATAAATACAATATATATTATAAGTTTTTATATAATGTTAAAATGTCATTTCTACTTTTGTAACACGGTAAGATGGTTAAAGTATAGACTAATAGAATATGATATTAGAGATTCAATACTCGTAGGATGTAACGTTTATTTGAAATAACCCTTCAAATAAAGAAGGTGATTATCATATACCCCTCTCACCATACCTATTCATTAGGCCCGCCCTACAATCATTTAGCCCGAAGAAGTTTTCTCTCAAGTCACTGAAAAAGTTAAGAAACAGCCTATAAAAATTAATACTCTCTAAGGCTATGTGTAGTGGAGGGGCTACAATTGGGGGTGAATTGTGGCACGTGGTGCTCAGTCAGCAAAGGAGGCGAATTTGTTTTTAGGGTGTAATGGTGTAGGGGTTACAAGTTGGGCCCACAATATCTTTTTTTAATATTTTCTTTTTATAATTAAACTAATCAAATAAAACCAATTTATTTAAATAATTAAATAAAAATGCATTAAAATTAAAAAGAAATACCAAAAAAAATAACTAAAAATATAAAAAAACATATAGCTCGGTTGGCGTACATGTTTAGGTTCGGGTCGAGAAATTGAAACAGTTAGCTCGGTTGGTTTAGGTTCATCGGGTTCCATTGTATGTTCACGTTCGGTTGGTTTTGCGAACCATGGTGTTGACCGAAAGGAGGGAATAGGTGGTTCGGTTGGTTCGGGTTGTTTCTAGGATTCATTTTGCATATACATATATACACACACAACATATATACATATACATATACATATACATATACATATACATATACATATATATATCACACACAACATATATACATATACAAATACATATATATATACACACACAACACATATACATACATACATATATATATATATCTCACACACAACATATATACATATATATATATATACAATAGTAATATAATAATAATATATAATATAATAATAATCTTCATCTCTTCCGGGCAACAAACTAACCTCGCCCCCGCCCATAATCTCCCAAATATCGCCCCCCGGGACGGTGTTTGCGCCCTTTGTCACCCCTTCTCACCCCAAATCGTAGCACAGGCCTAATTTCTATGAACATATTCTCATAATGCTACAAAATAAAAATTAAATGCCCCCAAATGTAGGGCACCCTACAACAGAAAATTGTCCCGTTAAAACTCTTAGCTGGCCACCCTGCCCCCAGTTAGGACACTACGCCGTTTCCCAGGCGCGTGAGGTCCACAGCAGCCACTCTGCTAATTGCTAAATCTGTTCAAGCAGCCTAAGTGGTCATCTTATAATAGTTTTAATGTCATCCCCTCAATTTTTGCATATGTCAAAACTAGCCTTTAATATTCAAAACCATCATTTGCTTCCAAATTTATTTCATCTCATAGTTGTGCCAAGTGTTTTTTCGTTTTTAAGACGTAGTTTTAGCTTAATTTATTAGACATATATAACTATAGGTATGACTTTATGATTACAACAGTTATATGTTCTATTTCACTTAATTATATTTGCTAATGCCACCACTAAAAATCAATGTTTTTGTAACCAAAGGCAATTCTAAGATAGGTCATCTTACTTGTTCACGGGTTGAACCTGTCCGACTATCTTAAAAACTAAATTACATCAAAACTAATTTGAATTTTTACAAAGTTATATTTATAGTTAAAACAAGATATGAAACAATGTTATCTTTTGGTGTACATTTACGATACAAAACATGAAATTTGAAATAAACTAATAGATGTAAAAATGAGTCAAAGTTAAAGAAAGATTTCCCAATTCCCATTGATGTTGTTGGCGGTATTGATCCAACCTGAATGACTGGCTGACCAAAACCGGTCAACACTGTAACCAAAGGGTCTAAAACACCCGGCTTGCTGTTTTACACATTAGTAGTCTTGATTAGATAAGGTCTATTATCGGTCCGAATGGATTCTAAACCGAGAACGTGTCTAAAAATAAATGTAGGTGCAAGTTAATGTATATTATGTTTCTGCTTGCTTATTCAACTATCCAATTGAAAATTGTGATGTGTGCCTAAGTTGTTTTAGTTGATTCTCTCATTCTTATCTAGGCTTGTTGTTTCTTCATAAATGATCTATAATTTAAAGATGGTTACAACTCAATATATTATCAAAACTAACACGTGAAGAAATCAATTTCAAAATAAGTAGATCATCTATATAAATAAACACATAAAAACTTTATTTTATAATTACAAAAATACCAATATAACTAGAGAAAACAATTTTGGATTAACGAAAAATTCGGATTCCCAGATATCATTTATATATAGCTTGATAACCCAATCAAGTTCATGTTGATATGTTTAACTAAATATGCCGACCCACAAAATTGTTTAAATGTAAATATGCATTTAACTTAATTATTAAAGCCCCTTAACTTGTCAGACACGTTTAGAAAAATTAATTCACATGGCTCATGTTCAGTAACAGCAACACAAGAAACATGTTAATACTATTTTGAAAACCAACCGTTATGCATTGGTCAAACTATATGGTAAGATGGACGGTGAATTAAGCTGACTCGATCACTTTATCAAATCAAGAAACACGTGAAATACAACGTCACACAATGTCACAACTGACACTTTCGGTCAAATATCTTGATAATCAACTTTTACAAGGACCAAAAACACAAACTCCCAAAACTCAAAGATCCAAATTGTTATTCTTCAATTCTTCATCCCCACATCCAATGGTTTTGACTGTCAAAAAAGCATAACCCACATACCAAAAGCTGACTTGGCCATCCCTGTGCCAGCTCATCACCAATTTCATCTTCCATAACAAGAAACAGAGTACTCTGCCACCCCATAAATACCCCTCACCATTCTCCAATCTCCTTCAACTTTCTCTCTCTAAAAACCCATAATAAAAATGGTGCATTATCAAAGATACATCCAACTAAGAAAGGGTGTCACAGTAGCAGCAACTTATGTTGATGAAGAAGATGCATGTGTTCATTTGAGTGGGTGTAACAAGAAATCAAAACCCAAGCTTTTGTTCTTTCTTTTGTTTTGCACACTTCTTTCTTCTTGTTTGATTCTTGCCCCACATCTTCTTCCTTTCCCCACACCCACTCTCTCTCTTTTATGTAAGCTTTCTCTCTCTAAAACCAACACTTTGCTTATGTTTTGTTCTTTTGTTATAAGTTAATAACACTATGTTTCTTTGTCATGTGTTTCAGATCCATCTGGTGAACAACAAGACTCGCTTTCTGATTCAAACACTAATATTTGTTCATCTGTCTCAAATGGTTAGTTTCCGAAAATTGGATTTTAATAATCCAAACTGTGACATATTGGCCGATAATAATCCATACTGTTAATTTAATTATTGTTGGTCCTAACTTTCACTTTTATCGCTCAGCATAGTTCTAGCAGCATAACACCATTAATTTACATTTGATTTTGACTCGATTCCGCTAAAAAAAACATACAAGCGAAAATCGGGTGTAAATCAATTGTATATTTACCATTATTATGCTACCATGATTGCGCTTGACAATGAAAGTAAAAGTCATGACTGTCAACAGTTATATTGATACTACGGATTATTATTGAGTGTGTCTGTTTTTTTTTTTAATTTCAAATGTTGCCCATTTAAGTGCCACTTTATTGCAATCATTTTGATATTAATGAGAAATCTTTATAATTTATTTTTTTTCAATTCGATTTACAGGAACTATGTGTTGTGACCGAACTAGTATCCGAACAGATGTGTGTTACATGAAAGGCGATATAAGAACACACTCATCTTCATTCTCGGTGTTTCTTTACAATACCAAGAACTCCGGCGCCGGCGAGGAGCAACTCCGGCGAGAAAAAATCCGGCCGTACACTCGGAAATGGGAGGCATCAACCATGGCAACTATTGACGAACTTACCCTTATTGTCAAGAACTCAAATACTTCAACCATTGATCACAAATGTGATGTGAATCATGATGTTCCGGCGGTGTTCTTTTCCACCGGAGGGTACACCGGGAACGTTTATCACGAGTTTAATGACGGGTTGATTCCGCTTTATATTACGTCCCAGAAGTATAACAAGAAGGTTGTGTTTGTGATTCTTGAGTATCATGATTGGTGGATAACGAAATACTCGAATATCTTTACGCATTTGTCGGATTACGAACCGATCGATTTTAGCGGAGATAAGCGAACACATTGTTTCCTGGAGTCGGTTATCGGGTTGCGTATTCACGATGAGCTCACGGTGGATTCGTCGTTAACGGGTGGTAAAACGATTAATGATTTTCGTGATATTTTGGATAAAGGGTATAGGCCGAGAATCGAGGGTTTAATTCAAGAAGAGCGGGAAAATTCGGGGTCGAGAAACCCGATTGGGATGGTTGGAAGGCCCGAGAAACCGAAGCTGGTGATCATTTCACGAAACGGGTCACGGGCTATAATGAACGAGAACGCGCTAGTGAAAATGGCTTCGAAAATCGGGTTTTTGGTTACGGTGCTAAAGCCGGAGAGGACTTCCGAGCTTGCGAAAATTTATCGGGAACTTAACTCGAGTGATGTCATGATTGGGGTCCACGGGGCTGCAATGACTCATTTCTTGTTTATGAAACCGGGATCGGTTTTTATTCAAGTTGTACCTTTGGGTACAAATTGGGCTGCGAAAACTTATTATGGTGAGCCCGCTAAGAAGCTCGGGTTGAGATATATTGGGTATGAGATTCTTCCTCGAGAGAGCTCATTGTATGATGAATATGAAAGTAATGACCCGGTTTTAAGAGACCCGAATAGCGTGAACGATCGAGGGTGGGAATTCACGAAAAAATTTTATCTTGATCGACAAAAGGTGAGGTTAAATCTCGTGCGATTTAGAAAGCGCTTGGTTCGTTCGTATATTCATACGATGTCGAAGAGGAATGAGATGGTCCGGTCACAATAACAAGATCAAGAAGATTGCAACACAACGAAAGTAGTAGGGTGGAATTGGAACCCAATGTATAAGTTTAGGGGGTTGAATGATTGTATATGAGTATATTGTAGGAAAAATAGATAAAACGTTACTATATTTTTTAATTCTTTTATTTCATGTTTGAGTAAGAACATTCTTTTACTAATACATGTATTTACATACAATGAAAGTATTCATGTTTAGTAATTGATTTCAAGCATAGTGTCACTGAAAACTAAGATCAGGCACCGTGTGTTCGATTATCCAAGTGTTAATTATTTCATCATGTTATTGTGTATTAATATGAATCACTAATTTTATTCCGTTATTGACTAATTAGAGTATGACCTCATCTGTCGACCACAGTCAAGCTACTCTAACCCAATTTTAAATCATGTAATGTCCAGGTTGACGTGCACATCAAACTATAAGAAACATGATTTAAAATAAAGGGACAATAATATATTTTCCTTCTAAATGTGTTTATCTCCAAATGATGCGTAAAGAGCATTGTATATCATGCATTAAAAACATGTATTTCGGGTACCACTCAATCCCTATATAATAAATATACGTGTAGTTAATCCGTCTACATAGTAGTCCATTTACAACCATCAAAGAAATATAATTTATCAACACGTTTAACTTGTTTACGTAAGTGGATTAGATGATTCATGTGTCCATATTATAGTTTAGTTTTTTTTTTTTTGTAAGTTTTTTTTGTATTAAACAGAGTTTGATTTAATCTCATCAATTAAGAATTACATAAAACAAATAAAATGATCCAATTATAATAGTGAGACATGTAAACGGGAAAGAAGTTGCGTCGCCACCCCCCCCCCTTTTAAATGACAAAACCGATATCGCTGAATATAAAGTTATCGTTCTTCGGCGTCGTTGAGTTACTGTGCACGACTCGCTAAACTCTTTTCAGAAACGTAGCAGCATCGGGAACAGGAGACCAAAATGTATCGAAAGCAAAAGGAATGAAGGCGTGTTAATTCTCAACACACGCCTTTCCGCTCGTTTTAACACATCACAAAGGACATCCTTGATCAAATCATGTTTATATTTAAACCCCAAGAGTTCTTTGCAATGAACCGCGTGTTCACCAAAATTATCTAAACAAACTTTACGACAGACTGGGCATGGCTCATCAACTGGGAACATGGGAATCATTAAACGATATTTAAGAATGGTATGACACTCAACTGCTGACATGTGCTGGTCTCACCCTTCGATTAGAGTGACAGTCAAAAAGTCTTGAGCATGAGAAACATAAAGACATTCTAATACCGCTCTCGTGCCAAACTTAAAGTTTTAACACAACTAACTATCAAAATCACGCGTCGTACTTCGTTGTTTTTGATGCATTGTGTTACCTAATCTTAATAAAACTAACATAGATAACGACGTTTTAAAAAGAAAATATTAAAATATGTCATTTGTATGCAACATGATGTTGTTCTTTGTGCATTCTAAATTGTAATTTGTTTGGTCGCTTTGATGACAAAGAATCTTATTATTATTGTTGATAAAAACAATTGGGTTTGAGCTGGTTTTAGATTCCAGGGAAAAAGGGGATTGTACTTTATGCTTCGTTAGTTGTGTCCCATTGGTTGGTTTGGAAGTGGGGTGTCATTGTTTTTTTCTTCTTTATCTGGTTTTTGTGAACGTTACTATGCACAGCTTTTTCTATTTTTTTTTAACTTTAAAGACAAATATCTTTTTCTAGTTACAACTTTTTTCCTCTTAAATTTCTTCGTTCCTAGTACATCTGAACAGTCTTAATCTAAACTAGCTATTTCATTGAAGAAACACTAAGCGATCCCGGCAGATTACGGATAATCTTAGGGTTAAGTAGATGTTTCCCACGAGGGTTAGGTCCAGCAAAGATGGTTATTCTTCTGATGACCTGCAAAACAGACACCGTAAGCTCGTCACTGAGAAGGGGGGGGGTTCCTCCTTGTGATCACCCTCCGGCGTGAGAATCAGACTAGATTGCTCTGAATATAAGTATATATTAAGAGAAATAGCTAGAGAAGGTAAGATAATATCAAATGATATATGATAATGTAAGATAATGATACCGTTCCAAGGTGTTGGAGTATTTATAGCCGAAGGTAGGTTTCCAAGCAGGTACGGCCAACTGTATAATATTCCTTTTCCACCAACTACAGGCTACGCACGTGCCACGATGGGAGTTGGTGAGTAGGCAGCGGCTGATAGTGACATGACCAGCTGTATAATATTCCTTTTTCACCAACCATAGGCTATGTACGTGCCACGATGGGAGTTGGTGGGTAGGCAGCGGCTGATAGTGACATTTTGTACTAGAGCGTGCTCCTCCTCGTACTGTTGTCGGTGAGCTGTCACCCTGTGATTGGTTCATGGGCTGCTTTGGTCAGATCTTGTCTATTTTGTCCATACCTTGGCAGGTATAGTACAAAAGATCTTCCAGAAGCGTACGGACTGGCTCATTTGGGCGGGAGTATTCCCGCCTTGCTCATTCATTCTTCAGGTGACATTACTGAATTATTAAGAGTTAGTGCCTTGTGCGTGTAGCCTTACTATTAGTGCGGGTAGCCTTCCCTCATGGCTTGTATCCGCAGCTGCGGGAACAGGCGGGGTACTTTACCATTGGGAGGCTTTTCCTGCGGGAACAGCTGGCATACTATGCGTAAGGTCTTCATCTCTCTGAGCATGGTGGGTCCTGCGGATCCAGTTGGTCTTTGCGCAGACGTCCCTCTTCAAGGTGAGTCTTGCGGGTCCAACTGGGTTCTGCTGGGACCTACCTCTTCCCGACTTTGCGCAAACTTCCCGACTTTTCTGCCTGATCATTGGTTATGATGCGGGTAGGTGTTTAACCCCTTCGCACGTCGGGAGCGTTGAGTTTCACTTGCATAGATTCTTCACGAGGTTTTGGTAGTTTTGGACATAGTGATCAGTTATATTAAACTACCAATTCCATCTTGAAGCTTCAAACAATCTAATTCTCAACGTTCCCGTCATGCGGAGGTGTTATTTCTATATTTTTATATATAATTTTTTCCTAACTGTTTTTTGTTTTTGCAGTTTCGGACTCCAATGAGGTGTATGTTCCACGGTGGAACATCCGCCGGGAAACAACCCTTCGAACGGCTGTGGACTGCGTCGAATGGGCGCGCCATGCCGCCCCCAGCGGTGCATTGGGGGAGGCAATGGCTAGCTACCAGGAGGGTAGGCTAACCAACGAGCTCCGAATACTCCTTGCCCGGATGCAGCCGCGCGTCGAGTTGCTCTGTCGTGAAAACGACAAGTTAAAGACGGCGCGTATCCTGGAAGTGGCTCAGGCGCGAGCGATCCGGGAGGAGAATAAGAGACTTGCCGCCACTGCCGCAGAGAAGGAGAAGGCCTTCAAGGACCTCGAGGTCGAGGTTCAGGCTCGGCACGAGGCTCGCTCCAAGGCTACCCAAGCTGTTAACGAACAGATTCGGTTGGCCAAGGAAACCGCACGGAACGCGACCGAGAGGGCCACCAAGGCTGAAGCTGTTGCTGAGCCTCTACGCACTGAAAACGAAGAACTTAAAGCCAAATTAGAGAAGCTCCAGCAGGCTCATGATGCCTTGGCCTTAGAAGACGCCAAGAAGCTCCAAGAGCTCCTGGACCAGAAGGGTACGCTTGACCGCACTGAGCGTAAGCTGAAGGGCGTTGAAGAGGCTGCTGCTAAGGAAGTGTTGCTTGCCAACCTTAACAAAAATGAAGCCGAACGCGCCCGTGACCAAGCTCAAGCTGCCTTCCAGGAAGCTCTGAATACCAAGGAATGGCTTCTACGAGAAGCGTTGTCGCAGGTATGCGTAGCTTCATAATATCTTTACGCTTTTCTTTATACTTAGAAAAGTTTTTGATATATATATATATATATATATATATATATATATATATATATATATATATATATATATATATATATATATATATATATTTGTAGGTTGTGCATCGGATCTTCACGAACACATCATATGACGATGCTATGAGCGCAGCCCTCAACGCTTCTCATGAGGATGGGGAAAAGGCTGGTTTCCTGCTTGGTCTGGGGTTTGTTGAGCAAGGCATCCCGCCTTCCAACTTCCCTCTTTATGACGTGGACACTGAAGCTGCTTACGACCAAGCAGTGAACCAGTATGCTGCCTTCCCGCATCCGGTGGTGGAGAAGGTGAACGAGATTGTTGCTGCTGATGATGGGCTAACTATTCTCAAGGCTTTCCTTGAACCGCCACAGCCAACTGATGGTGCGGGTTCAAGTGGGTTTGGAGGGAGTGGTCCTGAAGTTTGAACCTTGAGAACCCTTCCCACCATTAAGATAGATTTATATTTTGTAGGCGGGTAAATACTTGGTCATTCTTGTAATGTTTGAATTTTTTATGAAATATAAATGTTTGTGCGGGTAGGACCGTCACTTTCACTTAATGACTTGCTTTATAAACGTTATATGACTTGCTCATGCATATTATAGTTTAATTTGGCACTTGTTTTGCCTCATAAACAATATATGATTTGCTCATGCATACTTTAGTTTAACTTAGCAATTTTCTAAGTGTTTTGAATAAGTTAACCTTTCGACGCGTGGTTGTCAATAGGTTAGTGTTCAGTTTCCTCTATCATGATTGTGCGGGTAGGACCGTCACTTTCACTTCGGATGACCAAACTTCACCTACAACTGACCTGCGTGAAGGTTTTCCTCATCTTTTTAGAAATTTTCTAAGTGTTTTGAATAAGTTAACCTTTCGACGCGTGGTTGTCAATAAGTTAATGTTCAGTTTCCTCTATCATGATTGTGCGGGTAGGACCGTCACTTTCACTTAGGATGACCAAACTTCACCTACAACTGACCTGCGTGAAGGTTTTCCTCATCTTTTTAGAAATTTTCTAAGTGTTTTGAATAAGTTAACCTTTCGACGCGTGGTTGTCAATCGGTTAATGTTCGGTTTCCTCTATCATGATTGTGCAGGTAGGACCGTCACTTTCATTTAGTGGGATGACCAAACTTCACCTATAACTGACCTGCGTGAAGGTTTTCCTCATCTTTTCCTTAGAAATTTTTACCGTTTTTTGTGTTTATGCGGGTTTTGCCGCCTTCCACACGCAACGACTTACTTCCCCACTTATTTATGCGGTGAATACCAGCATATCAGTGTGGTCAGATCATAAGTATAAATGTAAGACCATCAGCGTCAATGTGATAAGGAGAATCATTTCCATTAGAAGTGGCTCTAGGCCTTTTCTTTACAAGTTTGGAATTGATCTACATGCAGCCTGTGTAATTGAGTTCCCTTCCATGTTCTTGGGATGGGGGTGTCATCGAGCCTTTCGAGCCGATATGCACCTGGTTCGGAATCTCGTTGTTTACGCAGTATGTAGTCTCCAACATTGAAGCTGCAGTTTCATCCGTGTTTTCCCCAACTGGGGTTCTACACGCATTAGCCTGCTTAGCGTCCATTACGCCACGAGGTTAGTGAGTTTCCCATCTCTGACGAATGCTTCGACGACGTCCTTCAAGGATACGCATTCCTCCGTGGTGTGGCCTTTTGTCCTGTGGAAGTCACAGGATTTGCTTTGATCAGCGTTTAGACGCTGTCGGATTATTGGAGCCTCTGACCATGGGAGCCTCTCGGTGGCAAATATCTCAGTGACGCTTTTGGTGAGTGGCGTCCATCTGGAGTTCCGGTTCGACGACTGCATGTTATCCCTTCCGCCTAACCGAGGGTGCGAGCCGGATGAGGTGTCAAAGTTTACCCTTGACTGCCAAATACCAAGCTTCCTCTTTTTGTTTTGTCGGGCGGTAAGGACGTTGTTTTCTCTTGTTTTCTGAGTGTAGAGGTTTGTGCTCTGGGGAAGATCTCTACCCAGTTGCTTTTCCGTTTCTGCGAAGCGTTTAGCTCCTGTCATGATGACATCCCACATGGATGGCATGCCATCTTTACCAGTCAAGGTGCGGATGAGCTCTGGGTCTTCCGCGTCCTGGATGAAAGCAGCGCGAACAAGATCTTCGCTAATAGTGCCCAGACTTAGCTTCTTTGAATTGAAGCGCGTGATGAAGTCTAGTAAAAACTCATCTTCCTCTCGGATGCAGTTGAGGATCGTCCATTGCTCTTCGGTATACTTTCTTTGTTGACTGAAGTGTTGGCTGAACTTCTGTTGGAAGTCTGCCCAATCGTAGATGTGGTGGACCGGTAGACGGTCAAACCACACTCTGGCTGCCCCAACAAGTGTCATTTGGAACATGTAACACCACGTGGGTTCCGTCCAATTGCTGATGGTTGCCCCCGCTATGAATATGTTCAAATGATCGTCTGGGTCAGATATACCATCATATGTGCCTATGTTGGACATCTGTTTGGCACTTTTCGGGGCAATTGCTTCCGCAATGTCCCTTGCAAATTTGGACGTTCCCGCATTTGCAACAGTTGGTCTGAAGGTTTTAGAGAAGTCACGTGGGTTTCCACCCGCGTTTTTTGGTTTAAAGGCTTCTCCAAAATTTCTTTGGTGGAAATCTGCTTGTTTACGCTTCCCTTTCGCCCTATGGCGCGGGTTTGCGTCACTGTCAGATTCTTCCCAATCTTCATCATACTCGCACTCATTACTCATGTTGAGCTGTTGAGTGTTTCCGAACTCGTTATTGGCATGTTGGAGTGAACGTAAACGTTCATCCAACTCGGCTTGGAATTCTCTTTGACGTGCCTCCGCCCAAGCTTTAACTTGGTCTAATGTTTGACGGAGGAGCCTCGTCTGTTTTTCCACCTGGGTATCGATGAATCTCAGGGGAAGATTGTTTACTGCACTTGCCCCGGCTTGGGTAACCGGGGTAGTGTTCGTAACATTCGTATACTCGCTGGTGTTCCTCCCAGTGGCTGGGGTTGTGGTTACCGGAGTTTCTTGGTTACCCGGTGGCTTTGGCATCGGAGTAATGTTAACCATCTTTCCAGAGGTTTTGAAAAAACTGAAAAAAGGAAGATTAAGTTCTAGCTTAATGCACGGATGGCGCCAATGAAGAAACACTGAGTGACCCCGGCAGATTACGGATAATCTTAGGGTTAAGTAGATGTTTCCCACGAGGGTTAGGTCCGGCAAAGATGGTTATTCTTCTGATGACCTGCAAAACAGACACCGTAAGCTCGTCACTGAGAAGAGGGGGGGGTTCCTCCTTGTGACCACCCTCCGGCGTGAGAATCAGACTAGATTGCTCTGAATATAAGTATATATTAAGATAAATAGCTAGAGAAGGTAAGATAATATCAAATGATATATGATAATGTAAGATAATGATACCGTTCCAAGGTGTTGGAGTATTTATAGCCGAAGGTAGGTTTCCAAGCAGGTACGGCCAACTGTATAATATTCCTTTTCCACCAACTACAGGCTACGCACGTGCCACGATGGGAGTTGGTGAGTAGGCAGCGGCTGATAGTGACATGGCCAGCTGTATAATATTCCTTTTTCACCAACCATGGGCTATGTACGTGCCACGATGGGAGTTGGTGGGTAGGCAGCGGCTGATAGTGACATTTTGTACTAGAGCGTGCTCCTCCTCGTACTGTTGTCGGTGAGCTGTCACCCTGTGATTGGTTCATGGGCTGCTTTGGTCAGATCTTGTCTATTTTGTCCATACCTTGGCAGGTATAGTACAAAAGATCTTCCAGAAGCGTACGGACTGGCTCATTTGGGCGGGAGTATTCCCGCCTTGCTCATTCCTTCTTCAGGTGACATTACTGAATTATTAAGAGTTAGTGCCTTGTGCGTGTAGCCTTACTATTAGTGCGGGTAGCCTTCCCTCATGGCTTGTATCCGCAGCTGCGGGAACAGGCGGGGTACTTTACCATTGGGAGGCTTTTCCTGCGGGAACAGCTGGCATACTATGCGTAAGGTCTTCATCTCTCTGAGCATGGTAGGTCCTGCGGATCCAGTTGGTCTTTGCGCAGACGTCCCTCTTCAAGGTGAGTCTTGCGGGTCCAACTGGGTTCTGCTGGGACATACCTCTTCCCGACTTTGCGCAAACTTCCCGACTTTTCTGCCTGATCATTGGTTATGATGCGGGTAGGTGTTTAACCCCTTCGCACGTCGGGAGCGTTGAGTTTCACTTGCATAGATTCTTCACGAGGTTTTGGTAGTTTTGGACATAGTGATCAGTTATGTTAAACTACCAATTCCATCTTAAAGCTTCAAACAGTCTAATTCTCAACGTTCCCGTCATGCGGAGGTGTTATTTCTCTTTCCGCAAGCATGGTCCATAAGATCCTTCTTGGCTTCAATTCCCTGCAAGTGCTAAGTATGTGAAGGGTTTCGCCTTGACGCTGTACCCGCACTTGTCTTACGGTTTCTTGTTTCCCAAAGTATCTTGTTAGCTTTGATTCCCTGCAAGTGCTAACTATGTGAAGGGTTTCGCCTTGACACTGTACACGCACTCGTCTTATGGTTTCTCGCTTTCCAAGGTAAGGGGGTATATTCCCTCTTATTTTTGAATCTTTGAATCTTTTTGAAATTCGAAGAGTTGGTGAAAGGATAAGAACAGTTCAAACTGTTGAAGGGACGTTAGCGTCGTCCGACTGTTTCTTCTGACAGTTTCAGGACGTGCAGGAAGTTATGGCGACGTGACAGTATATGGTCATTCCATACGCTTTTTCAGGCGCGTGGGCTTGAGTTTTACGGCACGCGTCCTGTCGACAGCTGTTGCCAGCTTGCTTTCCACGTGTCGTCGTCTCATTGCGCCTGCGCTTTTCTCTCTCCCCTGCATTAAATTCATCGCATTCATTGCGATGGGTATATAAAGGGGGAAGAGGATGCATCTCAACTTACACCTTCACCTCCTTCTTCTTCTAAGCGATTTCCGGCGAATACTCTACTTTTTTTTTTTGTCGAGCATTCTCCTGAAATCGTTCTTTACATCCAAAACATGTCTTCCATTCATGATCCTGAGGCTACTGCCGAGGAGTCTGACGTGTACACCGAGAACCCGACGTCCACGTCTGACAAGGACGATAAGAGTACTGCTGGCGAGTGCCAGTGTGCTCTTTCCGTCGACCTGTATCACTACATCGTGAAGAAGTTCATGCTCGAGCCCTTCGAGCCTGAGTTTCCAGAGCCTCCTCATCAGACGGTGTATGATGCCCCCAAGGGCAAGATAGGGGTTTATGCCTCCTTCTTCATGTATGGGAATCTCAGATTCCCATTGACGAAGTTTGTATACCGTGTGTTGGAGAAACACGGTGTACACTTGACGGAGGTACACCCAATGGTGATCGCTAAGGTTCGCCACTTTGAATAGGTGTGCCACATTCTGGGCGTTGAGCCCCGCGTCGACCGCCTGATGACCTTCTACTCCTGGAGGTGCATCCAGGGCTGGTATACCTTGGTCACTCGGATCAAGGGTTTGAAGATCTGTGCTACCGAGCCCAGTCTTCGGTCTTGGAAGCGGGAGTTTTTCTATATCTCCGCTCGCGTCGTCCCCATAGCGATGACGTTCAAGAACGGGAGAGCACTCCCCAACCTTCACGCCTCCAACTACCAGAAGACTGAATGGTTTACCAAGATCTCCCGGATCCAGACTCCGGTTTACCGCTTTGCGGAGTCTGGGATGGTGATGCTCGGGATGAGCCGGGTATGGAAGGATGCCGGTTCTGGGACGCCGCAAGTACCTATCATCCTTGAATTCGGTTCGAATTCTATTCCCTATGGTATGCTCCATCTCTTTTTGCTGATTTAGGGTTTTTCTTCTAACTGTTTATGTTTATTTTCAGAGGGGAACAACTTGCAATCGCTTCTGCAACCGCGGGAAACTGGTGGTCCCGCTCGACTGGGTACTCGTGATCTCGACGAGAACGAGTTGCCCATTTTAGAGCAAACGGCGGATAGGTTCGTGGAGGTGTACCCGCTGGGCCACGAGATTTTGAGCGCCACGCGGCCAGGTAAGGGATTCTTTAATCCTCGCCCACTGCATGCTTAGACTTCTGCTGGAGTTCCTCTAATTTTGTCTTCTGATGAGGAATCCGCAGATGGGCCTGTCTTCGTGAGGAAGAAAAAAGCTGCCGCTGTGAAGGGCAAGGCGAAGGTTACCTCCGCCGTCGACCTAGGAGATCAGTCTGACTCCGAGACTGAAAGAGAGGGGGCGGCGGGGAACCCTGGTGGTGGTGAGACAACTGTCTCGGAGGTTGAGACAGCTGTCACCTCCGACCAACCAAGTTCTACGACGGTGACTGGCATGAAGAGGCCAGTTCCATCGGGTTCGTCCCCGCCCGTCAGAACCTTCAAGATTAAGAAAACCCGTTAGTATACTTATTTATCTTAACCGCATTTCTTTCCGCCATTATATTTAATATCTTGTCTTCATGCAGGCGTGGAAGCAACCACATTCCAAAGTGGTACGGGAAGGAGCAGTTCTGGACCCACGACGGTAGGTTTGGTCAACCTACCCGAGGCGATGAACCAGGCGGCTGCGCCTCTTTCAAGTGTTGGTTCAGTTGCTCACCCCGTTGAGGCAACTGTTCCAATTGTGACGTCATCTCCGCCGGCTGTCAGTGCCATCTTCACCGCATCCTTCACTGAGCCGGCGGTGATTTTTTCTGCGGGCTCTTTCGCAGCGGCGGCCACGGTTGTGAGTTCACCTCCAATGAGTTCACCTCCGATGGTCTCTACCGCGGCGGCTTCAACCATGCCTCCTCCGGCACCGGCTACTACCTCGTCCCTGGCCGGTTCATCAGGTATGTTCAGGGTTGGGGCTTCTAGCCAATCTCTGCCTCCTTCCCATCTCCCTGACCTCTTGGATGGATATCCCTTAGGTTCGGGTGACGGGTTTGGCGACTACCGGCCTGTTGTCGACCCTACAGGTGCGTAGGGTTATTTTGGCCTATATATATATATATATATATATATATATTTATATATAATTTTTTCCTAACTGTTTTTTGTTTTTGCAGTTTCGGACTCCAATGAGGTGTATGTTCCACGGTGGAACATCCGCCGGGGAACAACCCTTCGAACGGCTGTGGACTACGTCGAATGGGCGCGCCATGCCACCCCCAGCGGTGCATTGGGGGAGGCAATGGCTAGCTACCAGGAGGGTAGGCTAACCAACGAGCTCCGAATACTCCTTGCCCGGATGCAGCCGCGCGTCGAGTTGCTCTGTCGTGAAAACGACAAGTTAAAGACGGCGCGTATCCTGGAAGTGGCTCAGGCGCGAGCGATCCGGGAGGAGAATAAGAGACTTGCCGCCACTGCCGCAGAGAAGGAGAAGGCCTTCAAGGACCTCGAGGTCGAGGTTCAGGCTCGGCACGAGGCTCGCTCCAAGGCTACCCAAGCTGTTAACGAACAGCTTCGGTTGGCCAAGGAAACCGCACGGAACGCGACCGAGAGGGCCACCAAGGCTGAAGCTGTTGCTGAGCCTCTACGCACTGAAAACGAAGAACTTAAAGCCAAATTAGAGAAGCTCCAGCAGGCTCATGATGCCTTGGCCTTAGAAGACGCCAAGAAGCTCCAAGAGCTCCTGGACCAGAAGGGTACGCTTGACCGCACTGAGCGTAAGCTGAAGGGCGTTGAAGAGGCTGCTGCTAAGGAAGTGTTGCTTGCCAACCTTAACAAAAATGAAGCCGAACGCGCCCGTGACCAAGCTCAAGCTGCCTTCCAGGAAGCTCTGATTACCAAGGAATGGCTTCTACGAGAAGCGTTGTCGCAGGTATGCGTAGCTTCATAATATCTTTACGCTTTTCTTTATACTTAGAAAAGTTTTTGATATATATATATATATTTTTTTTTTGTAGGTTGTGCATCGGATCTTCACGAACACATCATATGACGATGCTATGAGCGCAGCCCTCAACGCTTCTCATGAGGATGGGGAAAATGCTGGTTTCCTGCTTGGTCTGGGGTTTGTTGAGCAAGGCATCCCGCCTTCCAACTTCCCTCTTTATGACGTGGACACTGAAGCTGCTTACGACCAAGCAGTGAACCAGTATGCTGCCTTCCCGCATCCGGTAGTGGAGAAGGTGAACGAGATTGCTGCTGCTGATGATGGGCTAACTATTCTCAAGGCTTTCCTTGAACCGCCACAGCCAACTGATGGTGCGGGTTCAAGTGGGTTTGGAGGGAGTGGTCCTGAAGTTTGAACCTTGAGATCCCTTCCCACCATTAGAATAGATTTATATTTTGTAGGCGGGTAAATACCTGGTCATTCTTGTAATGTTTGAATTTTTTATGAAATATAAATGTTTGTGCGGGTAGGACCGTCACTTTCACTTAATGACTTGCTTTATAAACGTTATATGACTTGCTCATGCATATTATAGTTTAATTTGGCACTTGTTTTGCCTCATAAACAATATATGATTTGCTCATGCATACTTTAGTTTAACTTAGCAATTTTCCAAGTGTTTTGAATAAGTTAACCTTTCGACGCGTGGTTGTCAATAGGTTAGTGTTCAGTTTCCTCTATTATGATTGTGCGGGTAGGACCGTCACTTTCACTTCGGATGACCAAACTTCACCTACAACTGACCTGCGTGAAGGTTTTCCTCATCTTTTTAGAAATTTTCTAAGTGTTTTGAATAAGTTAACCTTTCGACGCGTGGTTGTCAATAGGTTAATGTTCAGTTTCCTCTATCATGATTGTGCGGGTAGGACCGTCACTTTCACTTAGGATGACCAAACTTCACCTACAACTGACCTGCGTGAAGGTTTTTCTCTTATGTTTAGAAATTTTCTAAGTGTTTTGAATAAGTGAACCTTTCGACGCGTGGTTGTCAATAGGTTAATGTTCAGTTTCCTCTATCATGATTGTGCGGGTAGGATCGTCACTTTCACTTAGGATGACCAAACTTCACCTACAACTGACCTGCGTGAAGGTTTTCCTCATCTTTTTAGAAATTTTCTAAGTGTTTTGAATAAGTTAACCTTTCGACGCGTGGTTGTCAATAGGTTAATGTTCGGTTTCCTCTATCATGATTGTGCGGGTAGGACCGTCACTTTCATTTAGTGGGATGACCAAACTTCACCTATAACTGACCTGCGTGAAGGTTTTCCTCATCTTTTCCTTAGAAATTTTTACCGTTTTTTGTGTTTATGCGGGTTTTGCCGCCTTCCACACGCAACGACTTACTTCCCCACTTATTTATGCGGTGAATACCAGCATATCAGTGTGGTCAGATCATAAGTATAAATGTAAGACCATCAGCGTCAATGTGATAAGGAGAATCATTTCCATTAGAAGTGGCTCTAGGCCTTTTCTTTACAAGTTTGGAATTGATCTACATGCAGCCTGTGTAATTGAGCTCCCTACCATGTTCTTGGGATGGGGGTGTCATCGAGCCTTTCGAGCCGATATGCACCTGGTTCGGAATCTCGTTGTTTACGCAGTATGTAGTCTCCAACATTGAAGCTGCAGTTTCATCCGTGTTTTCCCCAACTGGGGTTCTACACGCATTAGCCTGCTTAGCGTCCATTACGCCACGAGGTGATTGAGTTTCCCATCTCTGACGAATGCTTCGACGACGTCCTTCAAGGATACGCATTCCTCCATGGTGTGGCCTTTTGTCCTGTGGAAGTCACAGGATTTGCTTTGATCAGCGTTTAGACGCTGTCGGATTATTGGAGCCTCTGACCATGGGAGCCTCTCGGTGGCAAATATTTCGGTGACGCTTTTGGTGAGTGGCGTCCATCTGGAGTTCCGGTTCGACGACTACATGTTATCCCTTCCGCCTAACCGAGGGTGCGAGCTGGATGAGGTGTCAAAGTTTACCCTTGACTGCCAAATACCAAGCTTCCTCTTTTTGTTTTGTCGGGCGGTAAGGACATTGTTTTCTCTTGTTTTCTGAGTGTAGAGGTTTGTGCTCTGGGGAAGATCTCTACCCAGTTGCTTTTCCGTTTCCGAGAAGTGTTTAGCTGCTGTCATGATGGCATCCCACGTGGATGGCATGCCATCTTTACCAGTCAAGGTGCGGATGAGCTCTGGGTCTTCCGCGTCCTGGATGAAAGCAGCGCGAACAAGATCTTCGCTAATAGTGCCCAGACTTAGCTTCTTTGAATTGAAGCGCGTGATGAAGTTTAGTAAAGACTCATCTTCCTCTCGGATGCAGTTGAGGATCGTCCATTGCTCTTCGGTATACTTTCTTTGTTGACTGAAGTGTTGGCTGAACTTCTGTTGGAAGTCTGCCCAATCGTAGATGTGGTGGACCGGTAGACGGTCAAACCACGCTCTGGCTGCCCCAACAAGTGTCATTTGGAACATGTAACACCACGTGGGTTCCGTCCAATTGCTGACGGTTGCCCCCGCTATGAATCTGTTCAAATGATCGTCTGGGTCAGATATACCATCATATGTGCCTATGTTGGACATCTGTTTGGCACTTTTCGGGGCAATTGCTTCCGCAATGTCCCTTGCAAATTTGGACGTTCCCGCATTTGCAACAGTTGGTCTGAAGGTTTTAGAGAAGTCACGTGGGTTTCCACCCGCGTTTTTTGGTTTAAAGGCTTCTCCAAAATTTCTTTGGTGGAAATCTGCTTGTTTACGCTTCCTTTTCGCCCTATGGCGCGGGTTTGCGTCACTGTCAGATTCTTCCCAATCTTCATCATACTCGCACTCATTACTCATGTTGAGCTGTTGAGTGTTTCCGAACTCGTTATTGGCCTGTTGGAGTGAACGTAAACGTTCATCCAACTCGGCTTGGAATTCTCTTTGACGTGCCTCCGCCCAAGATTTAACTTGGTCTAATGTTTGGCGGGGGAGCCTCGTCTGTTTTTCCACCTGGGTATCGATGAATCTCAGGGGAAGATTGTTTACTGCACTTGCCCCGGCTTGGGTAACCGGGGTAGTGTTCGTAACATTCGTATACTCGCTGGTGTTCCTCCCAGTGGCTAGGGTTGTGGTTACCGGAGTTTCTTGGTTACCCGGTGGCTTTGGCATCGGAGTAACGTAAACCATCTTTCCAGAGGTTTTGAAAAGACTGAAAAAAGGAAGATTAAGTTCTAGCTTAATGCACGGATGGCGCCAATGAAGAAACACTGAGTGACCCCGGCAGATTACGCATAATCTTAGGGTTAAGTAGATGTTTCCCACGAGGGTTAGGTCCGGCAAAGATGGTTATTCTTCTGATGACCTGAGAAGGGGGGGTTCCTCCTTGTGACCACCCTCCGGCGTGAGAATCAGACTAGATTGCTCTGAATATAAGTATATATTAAGAGAAATAGCTAGAGAAGGTAAGATAATATCAAATGATATATGATAATGTAAGATAATGATACCGTTCCAAGGTGTTGGAGTATTTATAGCCGAAGGTAGGTTTCCAAGCAGGTACGGCCAACTGTATAATATTCCTTTTCCACCAACTACAGGCTACGCACGTGCCACGATGGGAGTTGGTGAGTATGCAGCGGCTGATAGTGACATGGCCAGCTGTATAATATTCCTTTTTCACCAACCATGGGCTATGTACGTGCCACGATGGGAGTTGGTGGGTAGGCAGCGGCTGATAGTGACATTTTGTACTAGAGCGTGCTCCTCCTCGTACTGTTGTCGGTGAGCTGTCACCCTGTGATTGGTTCATGGGCTGCTTTGGTCAGATCTTGTCTATTTTGTCCATACCTTGGCAGGTATAGTACAAAAGATCTTCCAGAAGCGTACGGACTGGCTCATTTGGGCGGGAGTATTCCCGCCTTACTCATTCCTTCTTCAGGTGACATTACTGAATTATTAAGAGTTAGTGCCTTGTGCGTGTAGCCTTACTATTAGTGCGGGTAACCTTCC
Source organism: Bidens hawaiensis (assembly GCF_021521415.1). NCBI lineage: Eukaryota > Viridiplantae > Streptophyta > Magnoliopsida > Asterales > Asteraceae > Bidens > Bidens hawaiensis. Next base: position 163,455 of record NW_027491734.1, read on the forward strand.
CTCATGGCTTGTATCCGCAGCTGCGGGAACAGGCGGGGTACTTTACCATTGGGAGGCTTTTCCTGCGGGAATAGCTGGCATACTATGCGTAAGGTCTTCATCTCTCTGAGCATGGTGGGTCCTGCGGATCCAGTTGGTCTTTGCGCAGACGTCCCTCTTCAAGGTGAGTCTTGCGGGTCCAACTGGGTTCTGCTGGGACCTACCTCTTCATTGTCATTGAATCGGTTGAATCGCATCTATTGTCATTGTCAGTGTCAGTGTCAGACCCAAACTTTTTTGTTATAATGATGATAGAGAGCTTAACACTAATTTTAAGGGATGATCGGGGTTTTTTTACATACAAATAGCTAAAAGAAAAGAAAAAAAGTGAGCGGCCGCCCCGGGAAACACATGATGTCCACCCTTGTCTAGAGTTGGACCGGAGTTTCAATATTGTAATTATTTTTTTCATACTTTATTTTGTTTGTACTATATTTTGTACTTTACAAACTTTATTCTACATATTTAGTTTTGTAAACCAGGGTTGATTTGGTAACCAGTTTTTATATACTCTTTGGAACAAACTGATAAACTTGTACTTCATTAAGTAGTAGTGTTTACATTCAGGGGCGGATCCAGTGTTGAGTCAGGGGAGCGTATGCACCCACTCAAATCTCTAGTTAATGTTTTAACCTTCTAATATATTAAGCATAACGATTCATACGCCCCATCCTTATCATTTTTAGTGCCCCAACCCCAACATTTTGAACTCAACTTTCCAAGTCTTAATTTTATTTTGTTTTGTAAAACGACATGTCCGAATTACTTAATTGTCTAACTACATAATAAATTGAAATTTGAAAAATGCAAGTTATATGGTAGTGAGAGATGAAAATATTTTCAAATTTGATCAGGTATATGTCGTTCATTTTTTTTGGGATTTTGGTTTCTTGTTTTATTTTGAAATACGAGATACGCTCATAATTTTTTTTTATTTTAATTTCCGTTGGTTTCATTTTGATTTGATTGTTTACATGTTTCTTGAAAATTTAAAAGACATAAATTTTTTTTGTCATTTGAGGAACGATGATTTGAGTTCTAGGTTTTTAAAACATTCTAGCTAATTCAGAGTTTAATATGACTGTTATAATAATTAGAACAAAATTTGAATTTATTAATAGTATCATCTTTTATAATGATTAATAATTCTACACTATTTTAAGAAAAAAACACTTAGAGCCTTGCAGGTGTTAGTAATTAACCGTTTTCAAAAGATAAAATTACGTAAATTTCTATACATAGTTTTTTTAATGTAATATTTTTACCCGCCCCATTTTGGTTTGACCCGGCCCATCTTGGGTTGACCCGTTTTAATTTGAATAGAACCATTTAGGTTAACCTTGTTGCACCCACTGACTAATATTTCTGGATCCGCCACTGTTTACATCTAGTGACATGGATAAATATTTTGTTCAATATTATACATTTCAATAAAATAAAATAAAATAATGCATCACGGGTCAGAATGTATCATGGAGGATGCATCTCTCTTTTAAGTCGGGCTTAAAAGCACAGCACATGTTAGGTCTTTCTTTTCCTCTTAAAATAGTTCTTTTTCCCTGTTATAAAAGTTTTTATTTTTTTCACTCTTTTAACTAGTTTATGGGAATCTATATAAAGTTATAATATCGCATGACTAAAAGACAGAGAGTTTTAACTACATATATTTAATATAACAATTAGTTTATATGTAGTAATACTTTAAATCAATATATATTTACTAAATTATAAGTTGTAAGGGTCTAAGTTATTCTAAAATGATAAAAATAAGAAGGATGAAAATGATTTGTGGCAAAAAAGAACCCTAAAAAATTAATCAAAAAAATCATAACTCAAAATTAAAAAAAAAAACAATAATGTTTCTCTCGTCTTGCGCATTCTTAAAAAACAAAGTCGAGGAACAAAGATGATTGTGTCTTTTTGTTTATTAATGTGTTTTTTGTTTATTTTCTTTATTGATTGTGTATTTTCCTTAACATTATGTCATTTTTTCTTAATATTATGCACTCAACATTGTGTTATATTTTGCTCGGTATTGTATTATATTTTGTTTTTTTATTTATCATTTTGTTTTTTGTTTATTTTTGTCATTATGTCTTTTTCGGGGCTTTTTTTATTAACTCAAAGGACGGGGGGAAGCACTTTAGTTTTTTTATTATTCTTTTGTTTTTTAATTATATTTTGAGTTATAAATTATTTTTTATCATTTTTTAGATTTTATTTAAAGTTTTTTTGTGTGAGCATAAATTCTTCTCACATTTTTCATTATTTGATAGGTTATTTTGATAATATTTTCAAATTATTGTATAAAATTTGAATTTCATATCTGTATGTTTCACGTTAAAATTAAATTAAATGGTTTATTTAACATTTATTGTATTATATTTTGTGATATATTGTGTTTTTTTAATTTATCATTTTGTTTTTTGTTTATTTTTTTCATTGTGTCTTTTCTGGGGCTTTTTTTTATTAACTCAAAGGACGGGGTGAAGCACTTTAGTTTTTTAATTATTTTTTGGTTATTTAATTATATTTTGAGTTATATTTTTTTTATCATTTTTTAGATTTTTTTTAAAGTTTTTTTGTGTGAGCATAAATTCTTCTCACATTTTTCATTATTTGATAGGTTATTTTGATAATCTTTTCAAATTATTGTATAAAATTTGAATTTAATATCTGTATGTTTCACGTTAAATTAAATTAAATGGTTTATTTAACATTTATTTTTTAGTATTTGCAACTTAACATTTTTAAGAGTTTGAATCACTAATTTAGCTTACCCTTTTAATAAATTAATTTCAAATTCAATACTTTAGTTTAATATTTAGTATTTGAGTAATATTTAATTTTCTAAATGAACTTGCTAATTCACTTTATAAATGATTATAATTCAAGTCACCGTATATACTTCAGCAGTAATGCTATGATAAATTGATAAAACTTACATAAGTTCATTAATAATATTATGTTTAATTTATGTCGTAATGACGGTGTTATAAAATCAACTAAATGACTATATAAACAAGGATTAATGTTCACATGCCCGTGTGATTTTAAAACTCCATTTTCGTCTAAGACTTCCATTTTCAACTTTTAGTGATTTTAATTTTTAAATTCCTAGTTAAATTATATAAACCCGAAGCCTAGTGTGCTGATGGCATTGGTGATTGTCTCTTCGGGTTCAAATATGTGCAAATGCCGTTTGAATAGACGGCATTTAGAAAGAAAAAATTTTAAAAGATTAAAAAAATAAAAGAAAAGAAAAGTCAAATAAACATCAAGAAAAGGTCCCCAAACAAAATAACATTTCTAACCATCTTTGTATTACCGAGCGTTCTACTTTCTTTCATTATACATGGTAAATACCATACTCTACTTTTTTTAGGAATTAGTATCTTGATCAAGATACTAGGCAAACATTCCCAACTTTTCGCTCTTCAAATCACCAATTTTTACTTTTGTTAGATTTACCTTTTTAACCTGATAAGTTTATATAAACTAAACTCTAAATTGCTTCAATAACATATTTTGATAATTCTATTAATTTTTAAATATATCATACACGATCCTGTTTATATCTAAAATAAATTTTTAAATATATCATGTTATACACGATCCTATTCATTCTTCATATATTCATACTATGTTAGGAACCCATGTATTACACGGGTTGGACAATGAAAACAGTATAATTGATAAATCTTTAAATACTCTATATGATTAAAATTACGTATTACATATAATATTGAAAAATGAAAAGTTCATAAATCTCTAAATTACAAATAAGTTACATGTTTTATATATACAAATAATTGCTACAGTTTTGCCGAAACATTAACATAGCAACAAAGCATATACAAATCATATACAATTTTTTTATTTGAATTAATTGCTAGTTTTCCTAACCATTGATGAGGTCATCTGATGTCCAATTATTGTTTCTACTATTACCTGCAATTCACAACAAAAAATAACCAAACTAACCATGATTTAATACCCAACACTTGTCTTATTTATTCAGTTTAATTTGTACATTCATAATTAGTCAAATATATCGAAAGAGAGAGAAAAGAAAAGGAAGATTGGCTAAATTCATTTAAGCTCGATTTCAAAATAATAAGGCTTTTGTATTCATATGTGACACCCATATTGCTAATCAAAATACTGGACAAGGAGTGTTCCGGTTTCAACTGGTCCATACCAAATTAGTCACTTTAACCTTCTACCCAACCCGCTTATGTTTTTGATCTTGTAAATAAGGTTTTTTTTTTATCAAAATAACATAGAATAATCTGATCAATTGGTTTCTACCCAACTCGCTAAGGTTTCTGATCATGTTTTTATCATGGTAACATCCAAATTTGTCATTGACAAAGGGGATCTATTACACACAACTTGGAACAAAATATAAACCAAGAGTGAATATATTTCAGGTTTGTGAGAAGAGTAAATAAGTCATTTGGGCAATCATAATCAATAAAAGGGGTGGTGCAATGAACATGACTTTATAATATGAATCAAACTCTTTTAGTTGTATTCCACAATAAAGCTAGATAAGGAATGAATGAGATAATGATAAAGCTAGATAATGAATGTATTAAATTTTAATTAAATTTTAGTTTTAAATTAATAAATTTTATTAAAAATTATATGTTAATACATGAGAGTGCAACTTGGCAAACTATTAGGCCAACTAAGGGGTTTGTGGTTCAACCAACATTTTTGTTTATTATAATAGTAGATATCTAAAATAAATACCCAATATCTTATAACTCAAGCAATGCGTTTTGCCTTTTCCGAGAGGTGTGGTTCCCCCATCATGATGGAAACGATGGGCACAAACATCGCCACACACCGGGCACAAAAAGGGACGGGGCACAGTGCTAGCAATAGGCGTGAGACTAAGGGCATGGTTATTTTTGTTTATTTTGTTTTCATATTAAATATATATAATCTATTCATTTATTTGTATTTCATCTTAGTATCACATTTCAAATTTCAACCCAATACAACATATGTTCTTAGGTGTAAAATGTGATACCATCCAATCAACACCTACGTGATGTTTTTTTCTTTTCATCTTTTCACATGTAACCCTTTTACTGTAGCTGACGGCCTAACATTTTTAAATCTTAGAAGGCCACTTCATATTTAAAGTTTAAAATTTTATGTTTTTTAATCAGCAAACAACTAAGATAGCATTCATATCTCATTCTTATTTGTATCATTAAAAACTAAGGAAATCATTCTAAAACGCAACTTCAATATGACACCTCCTCCCTAAAATTTAAGAGAAACATGGCCATCCCCCAAAATTGGGGGTTCAATATTCATCCCCCAAATTCGTCTCATCCAATTAAATGTTGATATATATATATATATATATATATATATATATATATATATATATATATATATAGGGGCAGGTTAAAATAAAAAGAGATAATTTCCTAGGAATAATAAGAATAAATCATAGCCATTGAATCATGTTAATCAATGGTTGAGATTTAAAATCACCAATAACCGACATAGTTTCCTAGAATTACTCTTTAATCATTATAACCGACATAGTTTTATAGAATTATTCTTTCATTATCATTTGTAATGCCAAATGTAAAAAATTGATTGGCTCTTACCATTCCTAAGAAACTCTTTATTCTTATTTGAACTCTTTTATATATATATATATATATATATATATATTTTAAATTATATGGAAAAAGGATAGCTAAAAAGAGAATATATAGGGATGAGTACGGGAGTAAGATGTGAGAGGTTTTAAAGCTAGTTGTTATAACTTTAAGCACTAATAACTTGTAACTAAACTATAAGGACTAGGATAAAGAATGTGGCGTAAATGCTAGTAAAAGCTAGTGTTGATTTAGTAACTTGTGATCATATCAACATAAAATAATAATAGATTATTCGGCGCCATCTATCATGTGCCATGATCCGTGAGTCAATGACATAACTCGGGTACATTATTATAAAACTAGAGATTCACGTTTGAGTAAAATATTTGTAACATGCTAAGTAAATCTATCATAATATAAAAAACATTATCTCATCACACACACTTTATATGTAAATTTCTGATAAGGTTAAGAACAGTGTAATTGAGGCAATGAGAAGTGACAACATGTGCGGATGCCTCCATCTAGTTTAATAACTTCAAGATAACCAACTTATATTTTTTTCTATTTCCTTTTTTCTTTTATTAATTACTTTGAAGAGAAAACTGAAACCAAAGATGACAAAAGAGATGCCCGGGATTCTATGAAGTATAAACTGACACCCACTTGACATTATCCACACAATATATATATTTATTTTACAACAATATTATTCACATACCCTTTTTGATATTTATATATCCTTTTTAATACACATTTTATTTTTTTATACATCCTTTTTAAAGAAGTAAGGATGTATGAATAACATCTTCATTATTTTACTTATAAATTCTGATAACTATGCAAAAAAACACTACCTTGAATTAGCTTAGATAGTGGATCATTAATACTGTTATTAATAGGCCACGCCCTTGCCATTAGGGCTCAAGTCAGGAGGTTGGGAGGTATTTATTTAGGCTATGTGTAATGGAGGGATTATAAAATGAGTGTTTTAAGTCATATAGTGCCCAGTCAGCAAAGGATGAGTTTTTATTTTTGAGTTGTAATGGTATTGTATCCCAATATATATACATATACATATATACCACACACAATCCATTATAATAATAATAAAATCAAAATGGAAGCAGCGAAAAAAACCTTACCCCCCATCGCCCCACAATTTGGGAGGGGGGGGGGTGTTGTCGCCGGAGTTCGCCGGATTTCGCCCTAAGACCAAGCCCACTACGGGTGGCCTTAGGGGTCTCCTCCTGTGATGGTTTTGGGTATGAATTTTTGAATCGTCAAAACTAATAATAGATGTTTAAAATTGTTGGTAATTTTAGTGTTATCAACATGTATTGTAGTATATTATATTAACTAACTTGTCAATTCAGGAAGTAACGTTAAAGATTAAACGAATTACCGGGAAGTCAACACTAAACACACCGTTAGAAAAGAAAAAAAATTCAATTCCTTTGAGGTGAAGGATAAAGACTAAAGAGCTAACGGAGCATTCGACCTAGAACCGGGTGGCCCGCTTCTTAAGAATTTAGAGTCTGTGATGGTCTTATTATATTCATCACTGATTTTATTATATTCATAGTTTCTTTTTATGTTACCTTTTATATTAATGAATTAAAATTTTTGATTAATTTATTTTTTTTATAGGATTCTCCTCTTCTTGGGAGTGTAAAGAATAATATGATTGGTGCTGGGAATAACGTTTTTTTTAAACAAAGGTTAAATTGCCCTTGTTTTTGACAACATTACCATCCATTGGACCATGGGGTTTATTCCAAAATGCTATGCAAACTACTCTCTGACATCTTGTTACTGATGCTTCACTGTTATATAGATAAGATTCTATAGCAACTTGACTTTTTTTTTTTGTAGATTCACACAGGTGATTTAAAAAATGAAATATATATAAATAGATAACTTCAAACATATTGAAGAGTGAAGACCCATGGAATCAAATAGGTTAGTTTGTCTGGACGTCACGTATCACATCGTAAAAAAATTATCTATTTCTGTTGGTTGTGAAATGAAAGAGAATCATTGGAAACTAAGCTGTATCTATTATTGCTCAATTGTGTATTAATACGCTAACAACTAAGTAATCAAATGTTTGTTGGATGTTACAAGAGTTACAAAATAGTCCCCAGAATTTATAACTTTCATTTATAGTTCTAGACTATTTATGATTGTAACAATACTCCCTCTATATATGATTCTTGTCCTCCAGAATCAAAATGAGTGAATCGCAACTTCAACCTGTCATTCGAATTTGTATCTTCATCCTTAGAAAAGAAAAAAAAGTGCTTTAGTAAATCTTTATATATTGAGATTCATTATTCACATGTCTCAAGTCCCCAACATCACGGTTTGAAGAGAGATAAATTATAATAAAAGAATAAAGATAAAGGATGATATGCATGAGTTTAAACCACATTGAGAGAGACGTGATTTTTAGAGATGTAAATGAATGGACCCAACTGGAATTCTCTTTGAATATGCGGTATGAATCACTTCATGCTAGACATCACTCTATGACATATCAACGTCACATCATATTCCACTCTCCTTCACTCATGATCGATTCATATTAGATACACTTTAGTATATATTATTTCGTTGATTAAATGCGTTAACATGATAACATCATTACAAATTAATTTATTAGTACTTGTTTGAAGAAAGTCAAGAAACCGTGAGCTAAGCCAACAAATTTGCATTAAAAAATAAAAACACGTTTAGTGATTGATTGTCTGGTTGAATATAACTTTGAAACAAATTAATTCACTTAAATTGTGGATTAAATGGTGAAAATATTTTTGCTACAAAGTCAATAGGAAGATAACGTAGTCAAATGGAATTCGAGTTAATAGTAGAGGTGCAAAAAAAACCCGTACCCGGAACCAGACCCGAAAAAAATACCCGGAACCGGTTTTTTTATACCCGGGTATTCAATACCCGAAACCGGAACCGACCCTACCCGTAGGGTATGGATAGGGTATGCTTTTTGAGCTCAATACCCGTACCCGGAACCGTACCCGATTTATACCCATAAATACCCGGAACCGGTCATACCCTATACCCATACCCGGTTATACCCGATACCCGATACCAATTTTCTAATATCCGAAATAATACATGAGTTTTTATAGTATATTTTTATGTTTACTTCACAACTTTTATGTTTAAGTTGTTTTAAAATGCATATTATTAAGTAAATATTTGTACTTAATTGGATTTATGGTTTTTGTAGTATAGTTTAATTATTATTATAAATTACAAAGCAAATTTAAATTTTAAACAAATTTAAAATGAATAAAAAAATTACAAATTCAAAACCGGGTATTAATACTCGGTCGTACCCGGACACATACCCGGTTCCAATACCCGGTTATACCCGAACCCGATCATACCCTACCCGGGTGCATAGGGTTGAGTTTTTCTCCCCAAATACCCTACACGAACCCTACCCGATTTCTCTCAATACCCGATTTTCCAATACCCGATCATACTTAAAACCGGTCCATACCCAAACCCGGGTATTACAAAAAACCCGATTTGTGCACCTCTAGTTAATAGTATTAACTTATATTAATCGCCATTTGCAGGTAGAGGTGCACAAAAAACCTGAACCCGGAACCGGACCCGAAATAAATACCCGGAACCGGTTTTTCTAATACCCGGGTTTTTTATACCCGAACCCAACCCTACCCGTAGGGTACGGATAGGGTATGCATTTTGGCACTAAAACCCGAACCCGAACCGGACCCGATTTGTACCCGGTAATACCCGAAAACCCGATTTGTACCCGGTAATACCCGAACCCGGAACCGAGGTTTTCCAATACCCGAAACCGGGTATTTCAAATACCCGATGTATACCTGAAAAATACCTTAAAAATACCCGAATAATACCCCTAAAAAGTGTAAACTTTTAAAAAATCCAATCTATATAAAAAAATACCGGAAAAAAACCCGAAAAAAACCCGTAAATAGAGTTTTTTCAATACCCGATAATAGGGTATTTAAATACCCGGTTCTATACCCGACCCGACCCGAACCCGATGCATAGGGTATGATTTTTAGAGACAATACCCGACCCGAACCCTACCTGATTATTACCAATACCTGGTCATACCCGTACCCGGTCATACCCGAACCCAGTTCTATACCAGAACCTGGGTATTTAGAAAACCCGATTTGTGCACCTCTATTTGCAGGTAATCTGGAAGTGGGCTGATAACTTGCTACAAGAATTATTATGGAAGATGGCCCACAACTGCCCACAAGAACATGGCTGGCCCGAAAAGAACATGGTTGCACTGCCAATCGAGCCGGACAAAAACGCAACCTCGTTGGTTACCGGTTCACATGAAAGAGTTTGTTTACACGTTTAGTCATTGAACATTTGTTTATTAACTATTTAACTATGGTGAAGAATTTAATAATTACAGTATCCAATTTGTATATAATTATTACTACCACTCAATTGTTCTTTGTGATCATAATTGGGTGTATGTTTTGGTTATGCAAGTGTGCTAAAAACTTGAGTAATAAATGATGTGAATGTGTCATTTAGGGTTTGTGTTTATTTTTATATTTATTATTATTTTTTTTGAAGAAAATATTAGTTTTAGCTGAATCTATTGGCGACTAGGTCCTAGTGTTTTTTTCATAATCACCAACAATTGTTTTCCGGATCTCATATTGTACAAACTGTTTATCATTGAGACGACATCCTAGTACATGTTCATATTCGATTGCGGATCGTTATGTCAACACGGCCAGATTTCTTGTCTTGTGTTAATCCTTTACAATGTTTCATCAATGTTTTGTCTATTTAACGTTTTAATCCACTCTTTGAAACAAGGTATCTCTATGTAGTTTTTATCACTTGGTAAATAAACTGGGTTATACATAGTGTGATAGTACCACCAAATCAGACCTGAATGCACTTGTTTCTCGTATGATATTTTTGTGTGCCTTTTATTTGTCATTCTTGTTGTGATAGTCCAAACTATTTTTTCTGTTTTTCCTAAAACTAAATATGCCACATTTGGATGTAACTAACCTCTCATTAACAATCGATTTTACAAGAAAATGTACCATCATTTAGTATTATGGGCTGTTTGTTTACATCTGAATGGAACCATTCAGATGTAAACATCTGATTCATTTAGACTTCAGACTGTTTGGTTCCAAACAGAAAAACATCTGAATGGCTAAAATTAGGTCTGAATCATTCAGACTTATTGTTGTTGCTGAATGAGACAGGGGCTCATTCAGATCTGACTCATTTAGATCTGAATGAACCAAACAGCCCCTTAATATCAAATATTGGTCTTGGTTATAAACAACGGGAACTTTGACGGATTCAATGTACAAGTGGGGGGCAAGGCCCTGTACAGGCTAGAGGTGCACAAATCGGGTTTTTTCTAATACCCGGGTTCGGGTATGAAACCCGTTTCGGGTATGATCGAGTATTGAAAAATCGGGTAGGGTTCGGGTAGGGTATTGAGGAAAAAAACTCAACCCTATGTACCCGGGTAGGGTATGATCGGGTTCGGGTATTGGAACCGGGTACGATCGGGTATTAATACCCGGTTTTGAATTTGTACTTTTTTTATACATTGTTAATTTGTTTAAAATTTAAATTTGCTTTGTAATGTATAAAAATAATTAAACTATATAACAAAAACCATAAATCCACTTAATTACAAATTATTTACTTAGTAACATGCATTTTACAAAAACTTATACATAAAAGTTGTGAAGTAACATAAAAATATACTATAAAAACTCATGTATTATTTCGGGTATTAGAAAATTGGTATCGGGTATAACCGGGTATCGGGTATAGGGTATGACCGGGTCCGGGTATTTACGGGTATAAATCGGCTACGGTTCTGGCTACGGGTATTGACCTCAAAATGCATACCCTATCCATACCCTACGGGTAGGGTCGGTTCCGGTTTCGGGTAAAGAATACCCGCGTATAAAAAAACCGGTTCCGGGTATTTTTTCGGGTCCGGTTCCGGATACGGGTTTTTTGTGCACCTCTAGTACAGGCCACCAACAAGGCTTTAAAGTTGGTTTTTCTGTCCAAAGGTTAGCCCAATTTTTCATAGTAGATGGGGCTCACATACTTTATCTAGGCTCATGTGGGCCTGTGGGGTTGGTTAGACTGGGTTTTTGTGTGGACCAGTAGCATTTCAGGCGGCCCAGATTCAAAGAATCTTCTCACTGTTTAATCTCTAAGCATATGAGCCGCTTGTCCAGTTGTCCTCTCCCAGGTTCAAAGATTTTTCCTTTTTGTTTTATTGATTGAAACTTATATGATATTTAATTAACTATTTATATGAGACTTGTACTTGTTAGTTAGTAACTAACATTGGTGTGGTGATTTGCTTATCTACTTTTAACTTAATTAACATATTAATTATAATATTTTATAGTAGAAATAAAAGTGTTTATGTTAATCACTTAATTTATGCCGTCAGGTATGGTTTTCGGGTTATAGAACCCGTTGGCCTTTAACGAAATATAGCCATTCAACGGTTATATTTCACATTTATTACCCCATTTTTGTTATTAAATACCCTATCTCTTTCATTTTTTACACACTCTCTAAAAAAACACCACATTTCTACTTAAATTTTAGACACTCTCTATAACCATTCCTAAACTATTTTTCTCAAAAACATCACTTTGTCGAACAACCAATCCCGAACCGAGAATTAGGAGAGGGCTATGAACATGGAGATATGAAAAAGAAGTATCGTTAGTAAAGGCATGGGTTTACGTTTTCAAAGTTTTGGATCACGTGAACTAATAAACGTCGGGTTTTTTGCAATGAGTTTGAAACTATTTTCTCGTTAGAGAGAGGATCAAGCGATCATACCATGCATCAGTGTTTTCGAAATGACTAAATATAATGAGACAAATTACCGCTTGCAATAACGGCGTGTTTGAAGAGAGAACAAAGTCGAAAGCTGACGGAACTAGGAGTGCTATTTTTATGTATTCTTTTAATTGACTTAGTATTGTTTAATTTATAATTTTATGTACCATTATTTATTTTTGTGTTTTTTTAATTCTAATATATTAGTAACTTTTAATTAAATATTATTTTTTTAGGGTAGTTTTAGGTAGCGCCGTCACCCCTTATAGTAGTGCCCTTATAGTAGTGCAGGGTAGTTCAGGATAAAAATAAGGTGACTATGTAAGATTGGTCGGATTTTAGGGTAGTTTAAAATTGTTATGGTTGTGCCCCCTTCACCATTACCCTTATGGGTTAATACTTTATATAAGGACTTGACAACTATGAAATACTCCTGAAAAAATAAATGTTATATATAAGTGAAAGCCAATCTTATAATATTTCCCGTCTTATCTTTACTCGTATGTCGAAACTAGTTATTTGGGTAGATCTCCCTTAATCTCGTTGAAAGAAGAAAAAAAATTTATATATCAAATGTAATATAAAATATTAAAATTTGCTAGCTATAATCGTATATAGAGAAGTATACATTTTTTTTTAAAAGTCTTGTTAAATTATTTCGTGTTTTTTGCCCTGATCTATTTTTTCCCGGTCACAGAAGTCCATGGAATCACTATTATAAGATACAATAAATCTTTAAATCTTTCGATTGTCTAAGGTTTAATCTATGCTACAAACATTCTTTTTTTCTAATTCATCCAAAGTTCATTTTGTGAAATCTATACTAGTGGGTTATTTAACTGTCATTACTCTTAAGTGAGAGTCCTCCACAACACACATATGAAGGTATTAAATACCAAAGGGCATTTGAGCTAATCGCATTAAGGTTTTTGATAACGTTTTTTTTTCTTTCTAATTGTTGAGGCTTCAAGTCATGTGGTTGTAAATGTGTAATTTATGAGCGGATTAGAGAGTGTGAGAGTTTCCGTTCTAAAAATAAATAATTATCGTTATTCTTAATTATTTGATAATTCAATGAATGTCATACCAAATCAATATGTTACAAGATGCATATACAAAATAATAAATCACATTACAATTTATGATACTATGCTCAACAAACCATCAAAATCATTGATTGTAACATATATTTCGTCAACTAAAGTTCGAAACTAACACGTAAACGTGTTTCGTGTGGTTTTGAACAGAATTATGCAAAGTTTGGGATGTAACAAGTTTCATTCTACTTTTGTGTTGGTATAATTTCTTCATTTTACAAGTTTCCATCTTTTGCTCCTCTTTTACATTTTTCTTATTATTATCTTAAATATTAAACTAATTGTTTACATTAAGAAATAAAATACTAGAATATTAAGTAAACTTAGAAAATTAAAATTCTTCAATTTAGGTTTGATTTCTAAAACAGGAAACGTGTGGTAAGAAAACTGAATGTATTTAAAGTGTGGCATCCTTGCAATAAATATGAATGATGGCCGAATATTTCTTCCTTGAGAATTCATATATTTCCATTAATAGTTAATTAGCTATAAAAATGGGAAATACCCAATGACCAACCTTGTAAATTTGTAATGGGGACACACCAAAATGGTATATTTATATTTTATATATAATTTAATTTTGATGATGAGAATGGCATTTTTCCAATTATAGTAACCACATCGCTTCCTTTCTATCATATGTTTCCAAATTTAGCAACTATTACCCTTTAAAAGAGATCACTTCAAAGTAGTAGAGCTCATATAGAAGTTCTTAAAGTTAAATGCCCACTAAGGTTTCCATGATCATGTGTGGTTCTTCTTCATCCTCTTCATCCTCTAGTGGTGGTGGTGGAGAGGAGAGGACGAGAAAGACGATGGGTCGGGGGCGGATTGAAATAAAGAAGATTGAAAATGTGAGTAGTCGACAAGTGACGTTTTCAAAACGTCGGGCTGGCCTTATGAAGAAGGCTAAAGAGTTGGCGATTTTGTGTGATGCCGAGGTGGGTGTTATTATTTTCTCGAGCACTGGAAAACTCTACGATTTTGCTAGTTCTCGGTAAGTATAAGTTTTAATGTTTTGTTTAGAGGTTTGTTGGACAAAAGTTTACACTGATTGGTTGGTCCTGATTCAGAATGCTGGAACATATGGGGCCATTATAATTTTGATAGATATATTAGTTTAGACTTCTTATGAATATATGATTAAACAGATATAAGTTAAAACCGGAATAAATATATTAAAAAAAAAAATTAATTGCGTTATACCTTTGCTTGGGCTTTAGGAAAAGCGCAAACCAAAGTTTACTTAATCTAAAAGCTAATAAATTAAAGTAATGGAAAACTGGAAACCCACAAGAGATATTTGGGCCTACAAGAGAATGTTAGTAAGCCTTTTAGCCTAAGTCTACTAGAATCGCTGTTGTTAAGCCCACAAAAGATATTTGGGCCCAAAAGGTTTATAGGTGGACATGGACTCTACTCTCTAGTACTCTACTCATTATCTTTGTATAGTGATTTTTTTTTTATCTACATGAGCACTTTCTAATTCTTTTTTATTTTTTTTGTTAATAGAAGCCTGTGATTTATGATATTTGATTTATTTTTCTAGTTTGACTCATCATAAAGGGTCCTACACCGATCAATCTAACAAACAAATGAGTTATTCGACAACCAATATGTGACGAATTTTTAACAGTGATGTCTAACTTCATAAGCTGACTTAAAAAACATTTAATTCAATGCTTAATACTAATATGTGGGTTAAAAAGTTTCACTAGCAATTTCATGACTTTCTAATAGTGGGTTACAAATGAACTTTTTTGTATTTGATAGCATACATCAATTAATAAATTACCAATCGATATACACTAATCGTAAGTTCGTAACATTCGAGTTCTTATATTTAAAAAGTTATACGTATCTTTCTTAACTAATTGTTGCCTCCTAGATAAACTTGTTTTTTCCATTTATTTTGTAGGTTGCAAAATATCATCTCAAGATATGAAAGAAGTTCGAATGGTTGGAATGACCCGGTCTCTGGGACACAGGTATCCGCTGCCAATTAGTTATAACTTATAACAGTATTCATGTCATTTCATTAGTAATTAGTTTATATGATTATTTAATTTTGTTAATTAAAATATCCAAACAACATAATTCACTTCATGAGTATGTATATTTAATTTTGTTAATTAAAAATATCCAAAGAAAGTATCTGATCTAATCTACATTATAATGCGGTATACACAAATTTTATTTTTGTAATTCTTAATTAATTTATATTTTAAAATAATCAGGAGGTTAACTGTATGTATCATTTTTAATATTTTAAGCAAGAAGCGAACAATGAGGTAGAAGCTTTGAAGGCTGAAATCGTGAAGCTACGGAAGGGGCAGAGGTGACTCTATATATAATATTATTATAATAGTTTTTTTCTGAGATAAAAGTGTATATATGTTTAATTGTTTATTAAAAAATACATACAATATTTGAAGGTTGATGATGGGAAAAGAGTTGGAAGGGTTAAACTACAAGGAGCTTGAAAACTTGGAGCGTCAACTCCATGATGGCATGTTAGCCATCAAGAATCGGAAGGTAACATGTATATATATTCAAGGGTCGGATACGTATGCTACAATAAGGACAATTAGGGGGTGTTTGTTAGAGGGATTTGATTGGGGAGAAATGGAATTAGAAATATTTCTTTTGTTTGTTTTCCACTTTTCATTTCTATTTCTCTTTCTATTTCTCTAAAACTAGAGAATTCCATTTCTCTTTAAAACAAAGAGAAATCCATTTCTCAGCAGCTTCCTCATAGCATGTCACCACCTCGTCTCCGGCCACCACCCCGTCTCCGGCCACCACCCCGTCTCCGGCCACCACCTCGTCTCCAAGTCTGCAACCGCCACCTCGTCTCCAAGTCTGCAACCACCACCCCGTCTCCGCCGTTCGCAGTGGTGAACACAGAGATGGTAACCGGTTGATTGTGGTCGCAGGTGGGTGACAGTGGTGGTGGAAATCGGCGGTGGTTGCAGGTGGCTTCTGATTATCATCATCATCGCCACCACAACCACCACAAAATCTCCAAAGAGGCAGTGATGACAGATCTGAGCCTCCTTTTTCTATATCTTATGTTCCAAAAATTTGAATCTTTTTAATTTCTTGTGTACTGTGGTTGAAGAAGGGGGTTTGGTGGCGGCAGCCGGTGGTGGTGGGCTGTGGTTGAAGAAAGGGCTGTGGTGGTGGTGCTGGTGGTGTGGGGCTGTGGTGGTGGGGCTGGTGGTGGTGGTGGGGCTGTGGTGGTGGTGCTGTGGTGGTGGGGCTGCGGTGGTGAGTGGTGTCAGGTTGGGTGGAGGTGGGGTTGGGTATGGTAGAGTTCTCTGTTTATTTTCTCGTGTACCAAACAAGAGAAATGATTCTCATTCTCCATACCAATTCTCTTTCTCTACAATTCCATTTCCATTTCTATTTTCTCTCCATTTCCATTCTTTGTACCAAACACCCCCTAAACCTTAGAAGATACTATATAACACATAAAAAAAAAAGTTAATTATCCGGTGTCATGTGACACCAGACTCTTGTATGTTTGTACGTCACAACGAAGTATTTCTTTCTTTATATTTTAAACTTATATTACTAAGTAGTCTTTTTATGTTTCAGGATATGGCATTATTGGAAGAAATTGAACAAATAAAACTGAGGGTAAATTACTTTTTGATGCAAAAACCTTTTTGTGTTGAATATTTGATGAGTTTCGTCTCCTAAGATTAATATTAATCTGTTAAATTTTGTTAATAAGGAGCAAAAGACCATGAAGGAAAATGAAGCTTTGAAGAAAGAGGTACCTATTACTCGTATAAAGTTACATGTCCTACACCCATTTATACACTTTCTAAGAATTTGGAAAAACCGAATCTTTGTAGATTGCAAAGCATCTATATAAATCAACAAGCGGTCATGAAATATGTCTAGTAGGGCGAAAGAGTCCTTTCGTAAGGCCGAGCGCAGTCACATATCTTGGTCCGGATAATGGAGATGCCGGCATTTCTTTGCATTTAGGGTATGTGACATATGCAATAATTATTTTCTGCTTAATGGTGTTTCTAATAGTTATAAAAAGTTTATGTTGGCATCCCCGGCCCTTTTTGTAATGTTTGCAGGTTATCACAACGTGACGATCATCCAAAGCGAAAAATTCCAAAAGCAGAGCATGATCCATAAGTTTTGAAGAGTACGACGAAACTATTCCATTGAATTTCAATTCTATAAGTGTTATGTACAAAATGCTAAGCGAATTGCTCTTTATGATCTAAAAATCATCTTGTTTTACTTTTGGTCGTGTTTTAATGTTGATTATCGTAAGTGTACGTTTATTATACTAATGACGTATAACGCATCTTACACGACGATGTGTGTAATAGGCGAAAGCTCAAAAACAAAAAGAGTATGGATTACACGTAATGTTTATCGGGTTTGCTTTATCAACTTTAAGCTCAAATGAATAATTATCGATTATATTTGCATCGTTATTTGATTCATTGCCAAAGTTGTACATTGTGATGCACATGGATTATAATCCTAGGGAGTTTAGCACTCTAGACGATTTAAAGGTTGTTGCTCGAAGTGAAATCTGTAAAAATTATTCGAGGCCATGAAGATTGAGGTGCTACGCGTATTGACTAAGTATAGAATTTGATAGGATAGCTTGCTTAATAAAAAGATGATATACATATAATGTGAGTTCTTATGACTTATTGAAGATGCTTCGAGTTATAATTACCTTGTTAATGTAAACTCATGGTTGTTCATATAGCCGATTCCAATAATGTTTTTCATAGTTTGCATTTTCAAAAGCAATAGATATTTCTGCACCCAATTGCAAATCAACAAACTATGTGAAAAAAAAAATACATGTAAAATTGACTAATTTGTCTTTTATGACAAAAATTAAAATAGTCATGATATGATTACGATGAGATCCAAATGGTATACAACTGAAAGAAAACAAATCTTCCCCATGCTACAACAATGTGGTATTATGATAATATTGGGATTAGCACGGTACCATACCGGTACCGATACCGAAAATACCGATCCTGAAAATCAGAAATTCTTGGTATCGGTACCGAAATATTCGGTTCGGTACTGGTAGGTACCGGGATAGTACCGGTAACAAGGGTAAAAAATCGGGAAATACCGGTACCGTACCGATCCCGAAACTTAAAACTTTGGTACCGATTCGGTACCAGTACGGTATCGGTACCAATTGGTACCGGTACCGATTTTGCTCATATACCAAATATCCCTTTTGATAAGCAGACTAGCAGATAATGGTGTAAGCGAGACGAGTCGGCTGTGAGCTATTCAAGATCGACAAGCTAAAAGCATGTATTTGTTCGAGCTTAATTGAACCCAAACATAAGCTTATATTCACGCTCATTAAATCAACAATTCCAAGCCTGAGCTTTAGATACCCATATTATTTTTATAAACTTTTATTTAATTAATTAAGTCTGTATATATAATTTAATTATTATATATAATTTAGTTTTGAAACTTGTTTGCTATTCAGTGACATTTAAAAATAATAATATAAAAAGTTATATAATACAAACTTTGCTATAAATAAAAATTATTATTAGATATAACGTACCTGTAAATGTATACAAGTATAATTGTTAACTATATAAAAAAAATACTTATGAGCTGAGCAGAACTTGAGTAGTAATATAAGAGCTCTAAGCTAGCCGAGTTCATGCTTGGACAAGCCAAAGTTCTTCTAGTTGTCTAGTTTATATCTCTACTGATACATTAGTCTTTTTGTCTTTAAATTTAATATTGACCTAGAAAAAACTATAGATTGTCGAGCCCTAGAACGATCACCAAACACTGATACAACTAAGTCCTGAATAGAAATGGGCCTTAATAGGTCATATTAAGTTGTATGTGTTAGATGGTTGTAATGAGTAATACCATGTTGAAATGAGCTATAATGAGTTGCAATTAATGAGTATATAAGTCTTGAGTTAGACTAAGGGTAGTGGGGCGCGTATATGGGGGCGCGGACGACTTGGCCGTCGCGCACATCACTACCCCTTAGCCGTGGACGTGGGTGCGGACGGCTGGGGTGAGCCGGTCCACGGGGGAATATAGCCGTTGGGAGAAGGGGGTGGTGAATATAGCCGTTGGTTGGATCAAAAACTTGGGGGTGGATCAATCAAGCCCCACTACACCTTATGGGGCTTGATCATGTGTGATGACCGTCGTTTGAGTTATGCAAAAACCTAGTTAAACTATCTAGATAGGATAAGTAAGGTATCGTACCCACCATGAGTATGTGGTTAATGCAATTCGTGTAAACAAGTTCAATGTTATGAAGTAACTAGTTGTAGTGCTAATCACACAAGCAATGATTTGAATTTAGAGTTAAGTAAACAAACAAGTAAACAAGTTTCAATCAATTAATAAAAGCAAATCACAACGGGAATTCTAAGCAACCTACAGTGATCTCATGCAACCTAACAGATTAATTATTAATGGTTAACTACAGACTGATCAATCAGATGAAACCTTAGACATCAACAATCGCTTTACAGTTTACACACGGCACTGGTTATCAAACAGTCCCTACCAGTGTGACTCAGTTAAGGGTAATTATATGTTTTATCGTATTCAATCTAATCAAACAATCATATGATCAATTATCTAGCAACTGGTAACAAATCGTTCAGACCAACGTAGACCTAAACCGATTGAACACATAAAAATACCAAACATCAATAATCATATATCAACCATAAACAATTATACATAAGTGTTCTTAGTCACATGAGAAAACTGAAAAGATTACAACCTATACATTCCCAGGTGAGATTCTAGGAGATTAGCTAGCCTCGACATCATCGAATCGTCAATAATGATGATATGGATCATGTATATGGCCTTGGTACGATCTGGGATGATGGAATCAGTGCCTTCAAGCTCTTGAAATCACCTCTTGTGATAAAAACGAAGATAGGGTCGTTTATGATGAAAAAAATTGATTAAAACCCTAAGAACCCGTTTGCACACCCCATCGCGATACGCGATGGGGTCTTCACTGGTCCATCGCATATCGCGATGGACCAGAAAGTCAACAGTTTAATTTAAACCCATTGCTATACGCGATGGGCCTTCAGCCAAGCCCATCGGGTATCGCGATGGGACTTGCCACCAGCAAACTTCATAAATATTTCTCGTTTCGCGTGCTGAACATCCCGGGTCTTCAATACATGCATCAGCAGGTCCAAATTAAGTTCTTTAAAGTCTGTGACCTGAAATACAATAATACACGTATGAAGTATCGAAGTTTTTAATATAAACGATTAAAACTAATAATTAAACGAACTAAAGCATATACAAATTAACCAACCATCAATGTGTCACGTCAGCGCCTACGTGTCATACATATATTGGATCACTTGGGGCTTGATCAAGCCCCACTACCCTTAGCCTTATAACGGATGCAGTGGGCTTTATTATATATTACTATTACTGTACTAATATATATAAAAGACAGCTTTGGTGTCGTAGGTAGCCTATCGGGCCATTTGGCGGCACCGTATCGGTCGAGATTTTTTTTAGTTCAGTTACCATAATAAATGTAATGGAAACCTACCACACGTCAACTTTTTTTTTTTAATCCCGGTACCATAACAGACCTGAAAGAAACCAGTCGAGCTCGAGTAAACTCGCGGTTTTATTTAAAGCCCATGACAGACAACGCTCAAGTTTTACCAATGCGCAAGTTTACTAACCCCCCTCCCCAAATTGGTCATTGGTCCACTTCAATTTTTATATTTTTTTTCGTTTTTTAGTTCTGGTACTGTAACGTACGTTATCAAAACCGACTGAATTCGTGTGAAGTTACCGTCTCAATGCTCGGGATCGACAGCGCTTGGGTTTTGCCACCGCACGGGTTTGCCAACCAAAAAAACGGTGTCGTAAATATTTTTTCTTATATGTTAATGTTTTTATTCCATGTGAATTTGACGGATTAAAGTTTTTGGGTTTAACGTTTAAAATTTACTAATTGTGTCTATATCATAACGAACGCAATAGGTACTAACCGAATTTGTATCGAAACATTGTTGTAACGCTCGGGTTTCAAGACTGAGGTTTTGCCAGCTGCACAGGCGCAACACGCCGGGTAAGATAACTAGTATAGTATAATTAAAAGGTTTAATGCCACAAAAGATTTTTTTTGAATATTTTATTTTTTTTGTTTTAGGTAAATCATTTTGATCTATAACCAATTGTTATGTATTTGTGTGCTGGTTGTTATAATTTGTTAATGCTTTGAAGAAAACTAGAGAAGGATCCATGTTCGAGTTTTAGTTGAAGGCAGGAACTCCTAATGCTTATTATTTTTGGTTATCGAGACAAAATTAAAGGCAATAACTCTTAATGCTCATTTTATGTTATCGAGACACAGTTAAAACTCCTTGTGTTTGGATCGATTAGACCACCCGTAGTGGTGACGTGATGATGGCGTTTTGGCCCATAACGCTGGGGGCACATCAGCCCCTGGGCGTTTTGGGATGTGAATTTTGGTTTAGCGTTTTGAGGATAACGCTTGATTGGCACCATAACCAACACCAGACTGATGAGTCACACCTCCATGGGGCTTCCGACGAACATAGTTCTTGTACTCATTATCCAGAGCTTTTTCACCGTAAGCAGTGGGTTCAATATAAGAAGAGTAATTAGAGCTTTCATAGTCAAACCCAGATGAGGAAGTGGTGGCAGCAGGGTAGCATGTTTTCTCTGACGGTAGAAGAGGGCTGCCGTAGGTGAGTGCGATGTCATAGCCGCCGCCGTTTGAGGTGGGATCGTAATCGACGTCGTCTCCGGATTCGTAGTAGTGGCCTTTCAGGTAGTACGACATGATTGATTGGTGGCAAGTGAGTTGTTCGGATATTTTCGTATCATAATGGATTCAGATTAATACACTGTTTATATGATGAGTAGGACCTTGTACGACATCGTATGACTAAGTTTGACTTCTTGGTTCACTAAATATCGTCGGTGGGGAATTATTATTTAAATATGTAATGAATTATTATTTAAAAAAACAAAAATATGTAAAAGTGGCTAGGCGCCACGTGACGCATAATGCCCAGGGGTGAGACATTATGACTACGCATGGTCTTATATGGGTTTCCTTTTGAATTATTTTATTATTTTTAAGTATGTTAATTTATCGAAATTATTATTGGGTTTATTTATGACCGCGTAACAAAACTATCGGATACCCATTGAATTCAAGTTAATTCGTTGCCGCTTGCCGGCTAATTGAATGTCATTTTAATCATGTTATACGCTATACGAGTGCCGCTATTATAACAAATTCACGTAGGTTCACCACCTCAATGCTTGTTTTACCAACGATCGGGATCGACAACTGTCGTATTTTACCAACGCTTGAGTTTTATCGACTTATTCCATCTCAACTTTTATAACCTTTTTGTTTTATTTTTGGTATTAGTTTCAGT
The DNA here is from genome assembly GCF_021521415.1 of Bidens hawaiensis. Classification (NCBI taxonomy): domain Eukaryota; kingdom Viridiplantae; phylum Streptophyta; class Magnoliopsida; order Asterales; family Asteraceae; genus Bidens; species Bidens hawaiensis. The sequence goes on from NW_027491734.1 coordinate 186,594, forward strand.
ATTATAACGCACGAAACCGAAATAGATCAAATTTGTGTCAACAAACTGCCTCAACGTTTGAGTTTTACCACCAGCTAGCTTTACTGATTTTCCCTGACGCGTTCTAAAATCCTAGTTAAGTTTTTATAGCTACTTTTGCATGTCTTAATTAACCATACTAAATCTTGTTAGAGCTTTATTAAATTAATTTGTCCATGCATCAACTCGTTTTACAGAAGATAGAAGGAATTTACGTGGAAACATTGAATTTTAGGAGTTGTTTTTTTTTTCTATCCTTTTATATATAACACAAACCGAGCTACATCTAAATAATAGGTAAGCGAGCATCAAGCTGCGCCGCTATTCCCTTTTGAATCGCAAAACATATTCTACTAAATATAAATCCTTGGTTCCTCGGGCTCTGCGAGTCACTGTGGACCACCTTCTGCACCCGCTCCAAGAAGCGAACCGCCTCGGGAGCTAGGGATCCAAAAGTGTCGAAGGCAAATGGAATGAACACGTGCTGATTCTCCAAACACGATGTCTCATGCTTAACAACCTTCCTAGACTCCGCTCTCAAAACCGCCTGTCCCGGTACAAAGCCACTGTCTCTCAGCCCACCAACGGGGACACCCCAGTGAGGTCAACACACGCATGCTTACCCCCTGCCCAGCCAAACAGAAGAACATCCGCAGGACGCAAGGTAGATATTCCCTCTCGCGGATCAGTCAAAAAGTTAACAGGTACCTCTTTCTTGGCTGAGATCCCGGCAATTCTAAGCACATCCCATAAGACATCTCTAACCCATTCATGACGATACTTGAATCCCGACAATTCCTTACAGTGGAGGGCATGCTCACCAAATCTATCCAAACAAGCTTTTTTACAGAAGATGAAAACTATACGTCTAGTTATAATAGTTACAAAAAATTTAATAAATAGATTAAGGGAAAATTTCCAAAATAGCCCTTTTAGGAGAGAGAAATTAAAAAATAGCCCTAAATTTCAACATATTCCCAAAATAGCCCATCTAATTTGGACCGAGTAGACGAGATCTGAAAAAATCCTCCGGCCAATAAAATTTAGATAAGTGTCATAATCCGACGAGATTTTTAAAAATATTGGGGGACCAGTCCATATTTCCTATTAAAAGTTCTTGAATTAAACAGTCTTGCCAGACGGTCTTTTAATGTTTCCTAACGGGTCCCCACAACTTTCAAAAACATGGGAAAATGTGCCTTCAAATTCAGTCTTTCAAGACGCATTTAGGGTGAATTTGTACCAAGAAGACGAGTTTGTAGTTTATTTCTTATGTGTTTAAATTTAGTCTAGACCTTCAAAATTTATTTATATTCCGTCTATACCGACAATATAGTATGAGATTCCGCCTTTTCCGACATGATCATCAAAAGAATATACATGAGTTATCTTCATCATCTTCCACTTCATACCACCCTAAACCATCCTTTCATACCATTCAAAACCTTATCTTCCATGGATTTTGATAATGTTGTTTGTTATGGTGGTAATCGGCAAACCGGTAACGGAAGGTATAACAATATAGTATGAGATTCCGTCGAGATTATGTTGCCGTCATAATAGGATCCAACGAACCCGGGACCCATATCCATAACCTCCACTTGATCACCCCTCTTAAACTTCATGATTTGAAGAGTTAGAATTTGATGAAAATATGTGAATGAATGAGGATTGATGAAGATAGATATAATGTAAATATGGATGGACAAGTAAAAATATACTAAATACTCGTCTCCCTTGTACAAATTTTAAAGATTCGTGTCTTAAAAGACAAATTTTTGATACACATTTTTCCATATTTCAAAATATATAGGGTCGAGATAAGAAACTTAAAAATCCCGTCTGGCAAGACAACTTTTTAATATAAAGATTTTGTGAATAATATGGATGGGTACCACAATATTTTCAAAAATATGATCCCCTTAGTTCAAATTTTTCAAGTAAGTGTCTTGAAAGACAAAGTTGAATGGCACATTTTTTAATGAGTTTAAAATATATAGGGTTGAGATAAGAAACTTATATAACCTGTCTGGCAAGACAACTTTTTAATAGAAAGATTTTGTGAAGAATATGGACGAGTAACACAATATTTTCAAAAATATGATCCCCTTCGTTCAAAATTTTCAAGTAAGTGTCTTGAAAGACAAAGTTGAATGGCACGTTTTTTCATGTTTCAAAATATATAGGATCGAGATAAGAAACTTAAAAATCCCGTCTGGCAAGACAACTTTTTAATATAAAGATTTTGTGAAGAATATGAACGGGTACCACAATATTTTCAAAAATATGATCCCCTTCGTTCAAAATTTTCAAGTAAGTGTTTTGAAAGACAAAGTTTAATGGCACATTTTTCCATGAGTTTAAACTATATAGGGTCGAAATAAGAAACTTATATAACCCGTCTGGCAAGAACGCTTTGGAATATAAACTTTAGTTCAAAAATATAGAGGGATCCCTCAATATTTATAAATTTATGATCTTATTGGTACAAATTCACCCTAAATGCGTCTTGAAAGACTGAATTTGAAGACACATTTTCCCATGTTTTTGGAAGTTGTGGGGACCCGTTAGGAAACATTAAAAGACCGTTTGGCAAGACTGTTTATTTACAAGAACTTTTAATAGGAAATATGGACTGGTCCCCCAATATTTTTAAAACTCTCGTCGGATTTTGACACTTGTCTAAATTTTATTGGGAATCCCTCAATATTTATAAATTTATGATCTTATTGGTACAAATTCACCCTAAATGCGTCTTGAAAGACTGAATTTGAAGGCACATTTTCCCATGTTTTTGGAAGTTGTGGGGACCTGTTAGGAAACATTAAAAGACCATCTGGCAAGACTGTTTATTTACAAGAACTTTTAATAGGAAATATGGACTGGTCCCCCAATATTTTTAAAACTCTCGTCGGATTTTTGACACTTGTCTAAATATTATTGCCGAAGGATTTTTTCAGATCTCGTCAACTCAGTCCAAATTAGATAGACTATTTTAGGAATATGTTGAAATTTAGGGCTATTTTTCAATATCTCTCTAAAAAAAGGCTATTTTGAGAATTTTCCCATAGATTAATCGTGGTAATAATAATATGATTCGAAATTTCTTTTGTGGCTGGAGATATACACACCATCAATTTTGGGGTCCACCGGAGATATGACACGATCTGAAGTTTAACCAATATAGTTGTTTCTTCTGTCTGTAATGATTCATTGGGGATTATCATTTAAAGTTTAACATGCATATTTGTTTTTTCTGTGAAATATTCATTAAACATATTTTAATGCAAAAAACGAAATAAAGGTAATGCAAAAAATCTGGTTTTTTTCCACATAGCCATTACAATATTTATATTCTACATAATCTTAGTTTCCAAAGATTTAGGATGTGTTTGTGTTTTTGAAAAGTTGTTCTTGAATTTTTGTGTCTACTTCGCATAGACTACGAGCAGATGTCGAGGTATACAAACCTCACGTTTATATATGTAATTAGAGGATAAGTTTATCAAACTTGGGGATTACGTAATGCAGTTGTGGCAATTTGTGTTGTTGTTGATTATTATTTAGCATTGAATTGCATTAATAGATGATATTTTTTTATTCTTCTTTAGAATTGAATTGAGAAATGAAAAGTTATACTGTTTGGGTTAGAATTGAATTATTAGGGCTTTTGTTGATTATTATTTAGAATTGAATTGCATGATGCATATATAAAGATCATCTGTTTTGTTGAATAGTTCTTGTAGAAAATTTATTTATACAGTTTACAAACTTTAAAAAACAAAAATTATTTTTTTCACAAAATGTAGAAGTTTGGTCCACCTATTCCGCTATGTGGTCCGCAAAACTATAAACATTTTTCCTTTGGAAAAACAAATAACATTTTAGATAAGGTGGAGTTCCTCATAATTAGTACGTGGGGTTAAGTTTTATTTTGGGAAAAATCCATAGTAGGTTAGAGTTGTGAGTTTGCAGTATCTATGTATGTCGTCTATGCTATGTAACATTAATGATAGTTTTTAATTCCTTATAAAGTTTTGCTTGCGCATTGTGGTAACTTAGTTTTAAATATAATTTATATATATCGAAACATAAATAGAAGCAGGGACGCCACAACATTGAAATACATTAAGTTGGTGTGAAAAATAAAAAAAAAAACAAAAATTTATTATATTTTGACCCATGCATTTTGATCTATGGAGGATCGGTTTTGAATTAATTAAATTTATATCAAAAAATTCATAGAAACAACAAATACGAATAGATGTATTATATTTAAAGAAACAATAAGATGTGACAAAAAAAAAAGTGAAAGTGTATTATATTTGACAAGCATCGGTTTAAAAGGTATATATACCGAAACGCATATGTAATAATAAGCACGTTGTATCTATATATATATATAAACCTAAAAAATACATGTAATGGTAGATTCATCATTCGATATGTTTTACTATACTTAATATGCGTACATGTCTTAATAATTTTGATAAAATAAATTAAAATAATTGTATATCCTCATCATTTTAGATTATCTTAAAGATAATTGTGCATGAAATTATATTTGGACACTAGCATATCGGACTTATTCAAGGGTGATGAAGTTGATTTGAGAAAGACATGGTGAAAGGCGTAATTTGTTTGATAGCAAGGTCATCATCAAAAGCTTGATTAGGTGACCAAGAATTGATTAAAGAAATAAGGTTTTCATCATTGACTGGAACGACCATTTGTCGTCAGTATCCATGGCCTCGTGCTAGTAAAGTTGAGCTTGAATCATTATATAGAGGGTATCGTTAGGGGTCTTCATCGAATCGAATAACGAATTTTCAAGTTAATAGAATCGAATAATTCGAATAATTTATTTTTTTTCTGTTATTCGTATTCGATTCGTATTCGTTTAAAAGTTGAATTATTCGATTCGTATTCATATTCGTATTATATTCCATATTCGAAATTCGATTCTATTCGTATTTGAAACTCGAATTCGAATCGAATTCGAATAAATTCGAATTGATTCAAGTTCACCTATGTCAAAACTTCAAAAAACCATAATCATCAATGTAAAACATATAAATATAAGTTTCAAGTAGCTACAATACCTCATGATAATAAGTTCAATATTAAGTATTGACAAAATTAAGAAATATCAGTATGGGTTATTGGGATTAATTATTATGTTTTGGACCTTTATTATTTAGGGATTTGAAAAAAATTAATAAATTAAGTATATATATTAATAAATTATATAATTCGAATTTCGAATCGAATCGAATAAAAAATCATGAATTCGTATTCGATTCATATTCGATTACTATACTCGAATACGAATGGAATCGAATACGAATACGAATATTTTGAAATCGAATTCGAATCTTCATATTCGAATTCGAATCGAGTCGAATTTCGAATTTTTTGAATTCGAATCAAATTTTGAACACCCCTAGGTATTGTGCTAATAATTATAACTTATAAGTGACAAAAGTGTGCGGTTTGTCCGATTAATTGGTAAAGACTTGTTAATTTAGTTGAAATGAGTTGGATTTTAATATGAATCGGAAAAGGTTGGGTTGCTTTATTAAACCATTAACTTTTGTTTAGTTTATCACCACAAATATTTATTTCAAAATTGTTTACGAAGTTTCTTATTCTACATAGACTGTTTTTACCATGCTTTAGTTTCACATTTCTTAAACCATCACACACGTAATACGGCTAAAATAATATGTAACTACTTAGAGAGGATTCGTGGTTCATCCCCATCAATGGTAAAGCTTAGGCTAAATCATCGAGGATTTAGGGTCGGTAATTTGGTTTGGGTCTAGTCTGAGTGTTTTAATTATCGAGAAAGTGTTTCAGTTTTTCCAATACTTTTTCATCAAGTGCACGGCCTTCTCCGAGTTTTCCAATGCACAAGACAAATATAGAAAATGAACCTTATATAATTTGTTTACCAAGAACTAATTAAATTTCTTGGTTCGTCCGTCATTTGGTACAATTATATATATAGGGGTGGGTTATTGTACATTAATTGGTTATCGTACATTACGTACGCGACGTCCTGCACCACCGATTCTAATTGCAATTATTACTACGCAGTGGCATAATTGTAATTAACTTAAAAATACTTCACGCACACATCCTAAATTAGATCGCCATTTGCTTCAAGCCTTCAAGCATAATCAAATCATCGACAAAACAAAAACAAAATCAAAATCAAGCGTCCCATTATCGACATACTAATTGAATTTGCATGTCGTTATAGTTGAATTAATCATGTTTCGAAGAGTATTTCTTTGAATTAATTTGATTAAAAGGGTACGCTTTGAATTAATTCCACCATCATCATTATTACATATTTGCATCACTCGTATTCAAATAATTCATTTATGATCACCGCTCCGTGCCACTCATATGCTTTGAATTAGTTCAGTTAAAATTGCCACTACACTCTGATTAAAAAATGGACAATTACACTCCAATTATAAAGAGTATTGTATTTCTGCAACTTTACCTAGCTAGGTGATTTAACATAGTACATCATACGTTGAGCTTATTTGTAATACTCTATTGATTATGATGAATTAAAGCTTGAGTGTTAAAACTGTCACATCCCGATCAAAGACGGAACATGGCGGGGCGTAACGTATTAATTGGACAGTAGCGCAAAAGACACTAATTAAATTAACAATAATTATTTAGTTCATTAATATCAAAACAAGTACACAATTATAATAATCAAAGCAATTACATCATATTTACTGTTTGGATAAATATCCTAAGGTAAAAACTAATATCTTCAATCTTGATCAATGTAAATTACTTGTACTTGTTGCATATATAAAAATAGAGTTTGTCAACACGAATATTGGTGGGAATACATAAGTTTTAGTTGAGATACATATATAGATAAAAAAACCATAATTCATATGTTAATGATGAGTATTACAATTCTTATGAAAATGTAAACAACTAAATAGATGTTGAGCTGTTCTTATTGATACGAAATCAAAGTACTTGGATAAATGTATGATCATACTAGATGAGGATAGATGAGGATGACATACTGTCACACCCCGACCAAAGGCGGAACATGCCGGGGTGCAACGTGATTGGACAAATACACAAGACACTATTTAAAGTGATAATATTCATTTAACTCATTTTATTTCAACAAATCGATAAACAACACTTCTCGTATACACAAACAAACTGAATACAAGTAATAATTATATTGTTCGTTTTGCTAATATCCTAAAGGTCTTGGTAACGTTTTCCGTCAAGCACTCGAGTCAACAAAAGTCAAACCTGTAACATTTCATAAAATAAAGTTTGTCAACACAAAGGTTGGTGAGCAATTCATAAGTTTGAGCATATAAGTTTATAGTATGAAAATCCACAAAACTTGTATACAAAACAATAAATAAGAGCTATAAACTGGAATAAATAGTTATCACTAAACAAGTTAGCGACACCTAGCTATTGGCATTTAGTCTAGGATTTTATGACAGTTGCTAATAAGCTTACATTAGCACCACCTAGCTACAAGGGGATGCCGAGTAGTCTAGGATTTATAGTTATCGTTAATAGCATACGTTAACGACACCTTGCCATTGCCAAATGGTATAGGATTTATAGTTTCACCATCCAAAAGCTGTAAACACATAGTCCAATAAGCATACAACACCAAATCGAGCAATTATTCAAGTAAGGTATACAATCACGTTTGTGGGTTTAAGATGCAAGTAATTAAAGCATTTAGTTTGATAAGTATGAAATGTCACCCCAAAACGAAAGATGGAAAAAAGGGGTATGAAAGTACTCACCTCGATTGATGAATTGAGAACTAATTAATGGACATATAGAAAGCTTGTGAACAAAACGAACGAATCCGACTTGGAACGATAAACACCTTAGCTAAAAATAAATAATGTAATATATTAATGAACTTGAAACCATGATGAAACTATATTGGAAACAATGAACGATTAGGTTCGGTTGTTAATCGGACTACCGGTTAATTTGTTAATGATTAGAGACTCGCACTTAATTGATAATTTAAAACAAAATATTATTATTTTATTGAGCTTTTAAATAACTAAACCAATATCAAAATAGAAACAAGACGGACTTAATTTAAGAATTCGGTTCTATAAAAATGAATAAATAATGAAGTTTGTAATAATATTATTAATGATAAGATAGTAATGATAATAATAATTTTAAAAGATATGTTGGATATATATATATATATATAGATATATAAGATAATGATGTTAATAATAATAACAATAATTATTTTTAATAAAACTAATATAGTATAATAATTAAAACAATAATTATTATTAATAATACTAATATTAATAGTTATAGAATAGAAATATTGGTATTGTTAAAGTGTTGTTGATAATAATAATAATAATAAATATTGATAGTAAATAATGATACCATACTTGATGTTGGTTCGATTTCTAAATGAATTTACAAAATAAGTATAATAATATTATTGTTAATAAATAATGATAGAAATATGATTTTTAATAAATAATAATAATATGGTCTTTAATAATAATAATAACTTAAATATTTATAAGAATAATGATGATGATAATAATAATATGAATGATAAATAAATATAATAGTAAGTTATATGTAATAATACTAATAATAATCTTTACGTAGCGATATTAGTATTAATAGTAACAATAAATTTTATAGTATGAAAATATACTATCAAAACCGGGCTAGGATGAGACCCGAACCCGAGACCTCTAGCTTAATAATTAACGTACAAACCAAAACGAACCATGATAAAATTTGTTAACTTAAACCCATAAGGAATTTATATCCATTATCCGGTTGTTCGTCTTTTACCCAAATCAACCCAACTCCATACTCAACCAACCCGTTTCAAAGAATAAAACCGATAAACTAAACGATTATTAACCAATTTAAAACCTGAAATTCGATATATGAAATTTAATAACACTAACACCCAAATTAATTTACCTATTGGGTAAACACGAGTCGTCGGAGATGTAGGTTTACGGAGATGGAGAACAGCGGGTCGCCGGAGTTGATTCCGGCCGCCGGAAAACGTAACAGAGAGAGAGAGAGATGGGAAGAGAGAGAAAGACGGAGAGAGTGAGAGAGATACGAGAAAAAGAGAGACGGTGAGATAGAGAGAGACAGACGACGAGAGATAAAGAGAGAGAGAGTCACGGCGGTGCACGGCGGCCGGCTGTGGTAAGGTTACCGGGAAGACGAAAAGGGGAAAGAGGAAGTGGTGGTGGCTATGGGGTTACTGGAGAAACGAGCGGAGAAGAGGGAGGGATGCCTCCGGAGCTCGGCTTGCCGGAAAAACGGCTAGGGGTGGCGGCCAAGATGATGGTGATGCGATGGGAGGTGGTGACCGGGGGTGGTGTTGGCCGGTGTGCTCGCCGGAGGCGCCGTCTCCGGAAAACGGCTAGAAGAAGAAGATGGGTGTGGGTTAATATGTTAGGGTTAGGTTTTATGTGTTTATATATGTATGCATATTTTCACAAAATACCTCCAAGTTTCAGTCAAGCTTAAATACGAGTTTAAAGGTTCTTATAACTTGTAACGACTTTACGAAGATTAGTGTGGACCCGTTATGTTTTTCTTAACGACCCTAAAATGTGACAAACATCGTTTTATTTATGATCGAGGTCTAAAATATTATTATATAATAATTATATAAGGTTCCAAAAATGTTGAATCGGTTTACAAAAATAAAAGCTTACAAAACTAATATAACTCGAGGCTCAAATTTGACGAATGTCACACATACCAACCACTAAACCTAAAATAAACATTTAAGCACATAGAGCGTAGTCATAGACTTGCAATCATCACACATAAACATATAACGAATTGTGTTTGAAATAGATGTATAAATAAAACAAATGAGTAAAATTGAATAAGGTATACATGCTACCCCCATAATATAAAAGATGAAAAAGGGGTATGTAAACTCACCTTAACAAGAGGATTAACAAGGATGTGATGACGCTAAACAAAAATTAAGATAAAATCGGCAAGCTCCTCGGGAAACGTCAACGAAGGTTCCGGAAATGATGATGGATTAAGGGAGATCGATGAACTAGGGTTTGCGGCTCAAGTTTGAGGTTGATGAGGTTCGGGAAGGCTTCAAATGATGGAATTGACTTAGGGTTTATGGTTGTGAGGTAATGAGGGATGTGTGGGCATGTTTAATTGTAAAAGGATCGAGTTTATATAGTGTTTTAAGGATGGCTAAGCCGCGGTTCGTCATTAACGAGTCATAGCTGTCATTGGCTGTCAATTTGCCAAAGTTTCCATATAGATTGTTAGCGTGGAGGTTAAGAATCGATTAAAATAAACAAATCCCGGATTATACGGCCAATTTGGAGACAATCGCGAACGAGGGGGGGGGGGCTGATGATGGGTAACAGGGAAGAAGAAGAGGGGTTTGGTAAGTTGGCATAAGTGGTCCCTGACTTATGGCTATTATTTAAAAGTTAGATATGTTAAACTATGGGGGTGAAAATACACGAGTTAGATAGTCATAATATTTTATTAAATAAACGAAGCATTTACGAGTGATGTAATTTAAATAAATGATCAATGACCAACCAAACCAATAACTTATTGGTTTTAATACATAAACAAACATCCGGTTAATATTTATAAAAATTCAAACTGGTCAAATTTCGGGCTTGAAAAATAACGAATGTTACATGATTCACAACTTTTGGAAATTTCGTCCCGAAATTAAAGAAAACATAACATAAAGAAAGAAGGTAAGAGTCTAAGAAAGAAAAGATTTTTTTTTAAATATAACGCAGGCCTTCGAATGACCCAAATAGCGCTACAAATGAAAAATATGATAGGGACACTTATATATAGGATGTACCGGCGGCGTATCCACCATACCCTTATCATATCGACATTTGTATCGCTATCCAAAATCACCCTCGGTTCTGAGTTATGATACACAACCGTATTCACTATGAGTTCCATGCAAGGATTTCGATAATTATGCGTGCACTCATAATTATTTAGATCGTCGCATGATGCACATGGTTCGTCCCGTTGTGCGGATTTGAAAACAAGGGTAAAAGAAAACCTTTTTAAATCGATATCATTTGATCAAGAGCAATGAACTAAAAATTGAATGAAAATTGATGAACATAATTAACTAGTAAAATAATTCTAAAAAAATGACGAAACTGTTGAAGTTAACCATCGAGAGTAATAACAATAAAATGAAATATATAGACAAAGGAAAATTTTGAAATTATATAAGTAACTTACACATATGATGTAGAGAAAATACTTGAGATGATGCATGCAAATAATAAATAGGTTCACACAACAAACGAATCACATGGCTTATGAATATAATAAGCTTTGAAACCAAGATTATAAAATCGATGAGATGAGGTAAGAGTACTGTGAGAATATGGTGAGTTGGAGGGTTTGGGTAGTCATGTATTAAAATATCAAAATAAAATTTGTACATATGACACCTATTAGATAACTATGTACAATACATGCTCATAGTCCCAATTTCCAAAACGTTTGTAGGAAATCGATCATAAGTAGTTTATGATACAAATACGGTACTATTAGATAACTATGCACATCACCATGCACATAGTCCCGGTAAATAAACGGTCATAGACCACTTAAATCATGATAATAAATTGTGTAACAATATATAGTGCAATAAACGACAAAATAGGAATAAATGAGGGATTAAATACCATTATAAATAACCATAATTTTCATTCATAACAAAACTGGGGATTTAAGGAAGTCAATACATTAGATTTAAATGAAAGAAACGTCTTTTGCGTAGCATGTCTTCATAAAGGGTTAGGCTTAGACTTGGGAACTGTTGATGTAACACACTTGTCCTTGAGCACCTTGAGTGGCTTAGTTAACTTGAGATTGGTTGATTGGGATTTGGTTGACTTGAATTGGTTGAATGAGTTGGGCTTGAATTGCTTGGATGGGTGAGCTTGGATTGGCTGAAGTTGATTTATTTGGGCTTGGTAAGCTTGATATTGAGTGGTTTGAGTTGGGTAGGATTGAATTTGGTTCATGTGTGCGAGTCTTGGGCATGCATTGCGAAAATGGCTAGGGTCTCCACAATTGTAACAAGCTCTAATAGTTGAGGGTGCTTGAGTAAACGGTTGAACATAAGGTAAGGGTTGGGTAATAGGTGAGGTAAATGGTTGCATCAAAAGTTGGTCGCGTTCACGGCATGCGGTAAAGAGGTGATCAAATCGATTGCAATGGGTGTATTGTCGACACTTGAGGTTAGGCGAATGGTGAAAGTTACACGTATCACATAATGGGTGAGGTCCTGTGTAGGGTTTCTTGGTGAGTTAGGCTTGTGATTGGGCCAATACATAGTTTTGGGAATTGGACTTTCTTTTATGGTAATGAGGAGAGTTGCTGTGCTTGAAGGATTCGGGCTTAGAAGACTCGGGTTTGGGAGATTCGGGCTTGGGTTTTTTGGTGGGCTCGGATGCAGACTTATCATTGGGCTTCTTGGAATTTCTCCGCGTCAAGGTCCCGGTCTTAATGTGGTTTTCGGTGAGGGTACCGGCTAAGGTGATGGCATCATGGAGGGTTTGAGGGTCACGACTTAGGACGGAATCTTGGATTTGCATAGGCAAACCCGAGATGTACTTGTCGATTGAACGTTCAAGGGGAGTGACCATGTGAGGGATGAGAAGGCTCAGTTCGTGGAAACGATCGTTGTAGAAGGCCTCATTCCCACTTTCTTGTTTCAAATTTCAAAACTCCTCTTCCAACTTCCGAAGGTCATGTTTCGGGCAAAACTTCTTGAGCATGAGTTTCTTGAGGTCATCCCATGGCAAGGCCATGGCACCCTCAGCGCCAAGCGTGCGCTTCTCACCGTTCCTTCAATTAAGGGCATTCTTCTTGAGCATGCTCGAGGCGTAAGTGGTTTTCTTGTCCTCAGGACATTCACAATGGAGGAATATGCTCTCCATTTCTTCGAACCATTGGAGTATAATGGTAGCACCGTCGATACCGAAGTATTCGGGCGGGTTGTTACTCTTGAATTGTTTGATGGGGTAAGCAATTGGGTTCGGAGTTGTGGATGATGAAGAATCATTCACAGTTTGAAATTGAGAGATGATCGTTGGGAGGGCTTCCACGATGCCTTTTGCAATGCGGGACGACATGCTGCGGCCAGAGTTGCCGGTGCGACGGTTACGGTTGATGAGGCGAGAAGACATACCGCAGGGGTAAAAGGTGTAGAATTCGTAAGACTCGAGTGAATGTTGCAAGTATAATTAATTGACGAAATATAGTAATCGTACATTGAGGTTGTGATTGTGTTTGAGGTTGAGAATTTTCATTACTTACGAGACTTGATTATATAACATTTTATCATCTTTAACATTTTGAGAGAAAAATACATAAATATATATATAGCGACATAACTTGAATAAAAATACATGGGTTCATTTTCCGGTTAGGGCTTCATGAACCACCATGGGTCCTTCCAACAAATGAAAAATATCAAACACCAATTAAATAAAATCAATTGAAAATCGAATTGGGGGGGGGGGGTGTTAATGTAGATGGTTGAAGTAGTTCGGGAACCACCCCATTGTACATACTTCATCCATCCGATCAACAAAACACAATACGAAAAAACCGAGTTTAGCCATGAAGTACGTGAATTCGGTAATAAATATAAGGATGTGATCATCACATGACCACGTTGATACAATGAGGGTAGTAGATTCGGGTACGTTTGGTGTGATATGCTTTGGCCTAATAAGTTCCACACCCTTACCGAACACTCCAGGAAGTCAACCAGGTCTCGCGGTTGGTTGAGATTTATGCGCATTGCATTTCCTTAGGCTCGCAAGCCTTGGAGTCAAGGGTTCGGTAAACAAGTGTGTCCCTCTTACAGTTACTACATATCCGTCTCACGAATCATCCTCAAGGAGAGGGGAGAAAAAATGTGGGATTTCTTTAGGAATTTCCTGATTAAAAATAGTCCTAGAGTTTTGAAAACAATTTGAGAGTGAGGCATAGCCTCAGATTAAGTGTGTGCTTTTGTGTGCAAGAATAATATTAAATCATTAAATAGTATTTAAGTTACTGCAATCAATAGTATAATTCTGGGTGCAAACACGTGAAGACATATCACGTATTGGGACCCTAAGCATGCTACTAGGCCGTTGAATCTAACCACCTATCTTATAGCCTTCAGCTCTGATACCAATCTGTCACACCCCGACCAAAGTCGGAACATGCCGAGGCGTAACGTATTGAATGAACAGTAGCGCAAAAGACACTAATTAAAGTGACAATAATTATTTAATTCATTAATATCAAAACAAGTACACAATTATAATTATCAAAACAATTACATCATATTTATAGTTTGGATAAATATCCTAAGGTAAAAACTAATATATTCAATATTGATCAATGTAAATTACTTGTACCTGTAGCATGTATAAAAATAGAATGTGTCAACACGAATGTTGGTGAGAATACATAAGTTTTAGTTGAGATACATATATAGATAAAAAAACCACAATTCATATGTTAATGATGAGTATTGCAATTCTTATGAAAATGTAAACAACTAAATAGATGTGGACCCGTTCTTATTGATACAAAATCAAAGTACTTGGGTAAATGTATGATCATACTAGATGAGGATAGATGAGGATGACATACCAACCACCAAACATAAAATAAACATTTAAGCACATAGAGCATAGTCATAGACATTGCAATCATCACACATAAACATAAAATGAATTGTGTTTAAAATAGATGTATAAATAAAACAAATGAGTAAAATTGAATAAGGTATACATGCTACCTCCAAAATATAAAAGATGAAAAAGGGGTATGTAAACTCACCTTAACAAGATGATTAACAAGGATGGGATGACGCTAAACAAAAATTAAGATAAAATCGGCAAGCTCCTTGGGAAACGTCAATGAAGGTTTCGAAAATGATGATGGATTAAGGGAGATCGATGAACTAGGGTTTGCGGCTCAAGTTTGAGGTTGATGAGGGTCGGGAAGGCTTCAAATGATGGAATTGACTTAGGGTTTATGGTTGTGAGGTAATGAGGGATGTGTGGGAAAGTTTAATTGTAAAATGATCGAGTTTATATAGTGTTTTAAGGATGGCTAAGCCGTGGTTCATCATTAACGAGTCATTGCTGTCATTGGCTGTCAATTTGCCAAAGTTTCCATATAGATTGTTAGCGTGGAGGTTAAGAATCGATTAAAATAACCAAATCCCGGATTATACGGCCAATTTGGAGACAATCGCGAACGAGGGGGGGCTGACGATGGGTAACGGGGAAGAAGAAGAGGGGTTTGGTAAGTTGGCATAACTGGTCCCTGACTTATGGCTATTGTTTAAAAGTTAGATATGTTAAACTATGGGGGTGAAAATACACGAGTTAGATAGTCCTAATATTTTATTAAATAAACGAAGCATTTACGAGTGGTGTAATTTAAATAAATGATCAATGACCAACCAAACCAATAACTTATTGGTTTTAATACATAAACAAACGTCCGGTTAATATTAATAAAAATTCAAACGGGTCAAATTTCGAGCTTGAAAAATAACAAATGTTACAAAAACTAATATGATCAATACAAAATTGAAACAAAAAATTGACACGTACGGAACAAAAATGACACCAACAATTGATACATTCAAAACAAAATTAATACTTTCATAAGAAGAAAATGATACGTTCAAAACAAAATTAGGGTTTAGATAAGTTACTCTGAAACCAGATTGAACTTTCACAACAAAATTGATACGTTCAGAACAAAATACTGTTACGTTTAGAACAAAATTGATATACTTTCAAAACAAGATTAGGCTTTAGATGAAATACTCTAAAACAAAATTTAACCTTCATAACAAAATTGACACGTTCAGTACAAAATTAGGGTTCAAATGAATTACTCTGAAACAAAATTGAACCTTTAGAATAAAATTGATACGTTCATAAGAAAAAATTATATACGTTCGTAACAAAATTAGGGTTAAGGTGAATTAGTCTGAAACAAAATTGAACTTCATTATTGTTCGTTATGTTCAGTTGTTCGATTAGTCTAATTCTCAATCTTCAATTAGTTTGACTCCATGAACGAGAACAAGGATGGAGAACAGAAAACTATACGTCCATTTTCAATTTAAATTTGATTATGTGTCTGATCTTGGTCTGCAATATAGGAGTCGATTTATGATTTTGGTTTATGAGCGAAGGATTTAATTAAGGACGAAATCATATTTGAACAAAATTACAATTTTGTCACCGTATGTTTCCAGTATACGACTATCTATTATGTCGCGTACCTATTATACAATAACCAGTTATTGTATTTGATATATATATACACATACACACACGTAGGGAAAGTTAACGTACAAATTACTCTACTTAATTTTTACGTTTAGCACGTTAATTTCAATTGTATTTGATCCAAACCCTATACGCATATATATATTAAAAGACTTATGTTTGTATACGAGCTTGAGTTTACATCTACAATCGTATGATAGCTTACTATTTTTTTAACAATCAATGTATTACAAATATAAGAACGATTGAAAGTTTAACACTAGACTAAATAAAAGGATGAACTAACATATTAAAGAAAACATAAAATTCAGTTTTTAAAATTTGTTTGTATTCAAAATAATAATAATAATAATAATAATAATAATAATAATAATAATAATAATAATAATGGTTATATAGACTTTCCTTTTCTATTTTTATTGTAACTTTTATCTTCCTAAGATGAAAAACTAGTTGGTTTAAGACTATGGGTCATGGACTAAATTTAAAAAAAAAACAATATTATTAGTTAGGCCATCTTCTTCAGATTCTGAAGCCATTCTTTTGTTGTAGATCAGAGTCATGGTTGTCGATCGGAAGAAAAACCCAAGTAACTCAAAGTCAAATGATTGTAAATAACGTAAGCTGAATCTTGGGTGATCAATAGCTTGTTGGAGAAAATAATCAGGGACGAAATCATCAAAATTTATCCTGCTAAACGAAAATATAGGGTGACCTAGGAAACCCTGAGTCCCTCATAACCTACGTCTTTGATCCTCATCCACATCTCTATAACTAACAAATACACATCACTTTCTAAATTTATCCTTCAATTTAAAAACATTTCACATTAAATCCCCATATTAAAACTTATTCAATTAAACACTACATCATTATTCCACTTCTTTATTATTAGTTTTTTCATTTTTCTAGTGCTTCTGCTGCTTTAGAAAAACTTACTCATGCATTATTAAAGATAGTTCCAAACATTATTAGAAAAGATTAAAAAAATTGAGTGAAAATGGAAGTTTTAAATAGTTGTAAATTAGACGAAATTTAGAAATTGTACGCTATAACTTAGAAAGAATATATTTAAATTTTATAAGGAAAGGTGACACTTTAATATTTTATACTCTATAATTACCCTCGTGAAATAATAAAAGAAAACTATTGCTGATAAGAACGATTATGCGGGAGCTCAACAGTCGTTTAGACTTTCGTGGCCTTTATAGGTCATGCTTCTATTTGTTGAGAGTGACTGACTTTTACTGTTTCTATTAATAGTTTTAAAGTCAAACATCACTCTTAAGTATAAAATTGGATTCAAACGTTTTAATTATATTCAAATGTAATATTTTACTATGTTGTTATGTTTATTACGTAACATGCTTTGTTTGTAATGACAAAAGAACTCGAAACTTCATAAAGGTGTCTTTTTAAGGTAATATATATTTATGGTAATCAACACGTACACTCTTCGTAGTCTCGTTTAGACTCCGCGATTTTAATTTTTAACAAACCGATATTAAGTAGCTAACGAGCGATATGACTCCTTCACACCTAATATAAGGCTAAATAACTAACCAATTAACCGAACCATAGAATTAGTTGAACTACAAAAGTAACCGATTATTTAGTTAATCTACGTCGTAGATAAATGAAAACTGTGGTTTGGTTTCGGAGCACATCTTAACGATTAATTAAACCAAACCAATATGCATATCATGATAATTTCGTATCTTCCCACACTCTTGGGCTCACAATCTCACATTTTGAATATACAATCAACAAACATATATCAACAACTTTTCATGGCATGAGTGATTATTAATTCAACTAGTTTGAGGCCCGTGTACTACACGAGTAATTCTTGAAAATACAATATTTAATAAATAATCAGTATACAAGAAACAATAAACTCGTTAAACACTATTAATACAGACGTTGTACAATAGTCTTTAAAACGATTTTAAAGTAAAAGATAATTATAAATATCAAATGTTTGAAAAAAATAGGAAGTAAATATTAAATTAACAAATTTTGAATCATAAATTTTAATAATGGTAATTATTATTTTACTATTATAAATTTGTTAAAAATGATGAGGTTTAATGTATGAGTAACAAGTGGCAAAACTTGTAACATTTTATTAGAGAGTATAAATTTTCTAGGTTATTCTTAATGGTATCATAAACAAAAGATTTGTATAGTTTAAACGGACCTATATGGTTGAAACTATGAGAATCAAACATATATGAATTTCGATTTTCATAAGGAAACCAATATAATTTGTACCAAATCAACCCGCACTGCAAAAATGAATATTGAACCGGCTATGAACCAAAATCAATTAGTTTCTCAAAACCATATATAACTAGTGTGTTTGGTTAGCGCCTAAAACTAACACATGCACACTCATTATATTGACTTTGGCCTCCTAGGCCCGCCCAAAACAAGTCGTGTTTCATGACCTTTTCAAGTTAATCTCCAATTTCGTCTTTCACGATTTTCTTGAGTATGAATTGCTTACTCACTTTGAACTCTTGAATTAAAGATAAGTATTAAATTTGTAACATTCATATATTAGGGCAATATTGGAAAGCAATCCATCTTTGTTTACCCACATTGAAAAATCATCATATTAGTTATTTTTATATTATGAAGAGGGACATGATTTTACTTTTTCTTTCTTGATTATTATTATTATTAAAAGAATAAAGTAGTAGTTGTAGATGGAGCAACTCCGGCCAAGAATCAATGTTTCCTAACACGTGGGGTCCACAAACGAATAAACAAATGACACACATGAGATCCAACGATAGTGAAAGGCTGCGCGTGTAAGCATCATGATGTGACACACGAATAACATAATAACCATCAATCAAATTAAAACATATACATTTTTTATTAGTAATTACAAATATCTTAAGATTAAAACATAAAACCACGTGAAACCATACTTCTTCTTCTTCTTCTTAATTTTTTTTTTGGATTTATTACTTTATAAAAAACTAATCATTTAAGATCTGTTTCATCCGAAAAATTTACACCATTTTGTTATCAACTCATTCAGAAAAAAATTAGCATTCGATTTAGTTATTAATAAACTGTTATTAAGTAAATGGTCAAAGGCTTCCATTAGCTTTCACATTTGTATGAGTTTACTATTACAAAGAAATTATCATACCATTGTATTCAGTTAGGGTCGTTAGCTATACTAAAGAGTACAAAGTCGTTATGATCTTAAGTATTAACTCTTCATCCTTTCTATGGATCAAGAAACGGATAAGTTTCATGAGAAACGGTTTTATATTATTCAGACTTTCCCTTTTAAATTTTTGTTACGGATTTTTTTAATATTGTATTTAGTGGGTGCTTGTGTGAGCTTTCTAAATGTTACTTATTTGATTTTTGAAAAATAAAAGCACTTCAAAAAAACTATATTTTAAAACATTTTAAGGAGTTTTGCCAATAAATTTTGTTTTTTCTAAAGCAACTAAGCAAATAAAGAAAAAAGAAAAAGAAAGAAACATTTAAAAACTCACCCGAACACCCACTTAATCCTAGCTTCTTGCTTGTTTTATAATATATATAATCGATATGCTTTTAAATAAAAATAAACTAAAGTGACGCTATGTGGTTTGTTTAAATCAGTTTTTAAAGTGTGTTTAAGATCGAGTTTAAATAAACCCCCTAACAAATAAATTTGAGCCCATAAACACCTATGAACCGAATAGATATTGAACGACAGATATTTACCTGACTTTATGAAACGGATGTACGTATTGGACGATGGACATAGTTAATTGTTTTCAGCAATTTATAGACACGGGACACGGTGATATTAATCACACAGGTCACCTTTTGAAGAAACACTAACCGGACCCCGGGCAGATTACGGGTAACCTGGGGTTGAATAGATGTTTCCCACGAGGGGTTAGACCCGGCAAAGATGGTTCTTCTGATAACCTGCAAAACAGACACCGTGAGCTCGTCACTGAGAAGGGGGGGGGGTTCCTCCTTGTGACCACCCTCCGGCGTGAGAATCAGACTAGATTGCTCTTTAAATATAAATGTATATTAAGAGATTGCTAGAGCAGATATCAGGTATAATATGTAAGATACAAGATAAGATATGATGATCATACCATTTGGGGTATTTATAGCCGAAGGTAGGTTTCCAAGGAGGTGTAGCCTGCTGAATAGTATTCCTGTTCAACCAACTGTGGCCTACGCACGTGCCATGCTGGTAGTTGGTGGGTAGGCAGCGGCTGATAGTGACCAGGCCTGCTGTGTACTATTCCTTTTCCACCAACTACAGGCTATGCACGTGGTATGTCAGGAGTTGGTGAGTAGGTAGCGGCTAATAGTGACATACAGTACAAGAGCATGCTGCTCGCCATACTGTTGTCAATGAGCTGTCGTATCTTTGGTCAGATCTTTTGCCCATACCTCGTCAGGTACAGTACAAAAGATCCTCAGTATCGTACGGACTGGCTCATTTGGGCGGGAGTATTCCCCCTCCCGCCTTTGTGCGGGACTGTTCCCGGCTTGCTCATTCCTTCTTCAGGTGACTGCTGAATTATTATTGAGAGTTAAGCCTTGTGCGTGTAGCCATGCTGCGCGGGTAGCCTTCCCTGATGGCCGGTATCCGTAACTGCGGGAACAGGCGGAGTACCTGGAAACCATTGGGAGGCGTTTCCTGCGGGGACAGCTTGCGTACCGCACGTGAGGACGTCACGTCTCTGAGCGTGGTGGGTCCTGCTGATCCAGTTGGTTTCTGCGCAGACGTTCCTTTAGTTAAGTCTTGCGGGTTCAACCGCGCAGACGTCCGTTAAGGAGTCTTGCGGGTTGAACTGCGCAGACGTCCCTTTTCAAGGTGAGTCTGCGGGTCCAACTGGGCTCTGCTGGGACCTACCTCTTCAAGTCCCCCCAGTCCAATGTTCTTCTCATGAATGTTTAATAAAGTGAGGTGAACTTTTGGACTTAAGCAAAGGGTTTTTGAAAAGGGTTTAGTTTTAAGGTTTTCCATGGGGATTCTTCCCGCGGAAGTCCTAATGTCACGCAGAATTTCCCACTGTTCTGCTTGATCTTTGGGTATGATGCGGGTAGGTCTGTAACCTCCTCGCAAGTCAGGAGCGTTGAGTACCTCTTGTGTAGATTCTCCATGAGGTTTTGGTAGTTTTGAACATAGTGATCAATTATGTTAAAACCACCAATTCCATCTTGGAGCTTCAAACAATATAGTTCTCGACGTTCCCGCTATGCAGGGATGTTATTCCCGTTTGCGCAAGCATGGCCCAGAAGATCCTTCTTGGTTTCATTTCCCTGCGGAGTGCTAGGTATGTGAAGGGTTTTGCCTTGACACTGTACCCGCACTCGTCTTATAGTTACTTTACTCCCAAGGTATTCCTGGCGTCAATTCCCTGCAGGTGCTAGGTATGTGAAGGGTTTTGCCTTAACACTGTACCCGCACCCGTCTTATAGTTACTTGGTTGCCGAGGTAATCCTGGCGTCAATTCCCTGCAGGTGCTAGGTATGTGAAGGGTTTTGCCTTAACACTGTACCCGCACCCGTCTTATAGTTACTTGGTTGCCGAGGTATTCTTGGCTTCAATTCCCTGCGGGTGCTAAGTATGTGAAGGGTTTTGCCTTGACACTGTACCCGCACCCGTCTTATAGTTACTTGGTTGCCAAGGTAAGGGGTATATTCCCGCTTACTTTTGAATCTTTTTGAATTTTTGAAATTCGAAGGGTTGGTGAAAGGATAAGAACAGTCCAAACCTCTGAAACGTCGTGCGACGGTTTCTTCTGACTGTGTCAGGACGTGCAGGAAGTTATGGTGACGTGACAGTACATGGTCATTCCAGACGCTTTTTCAGGCGCATGGGCGCGATTTTTCGGGCGCGTGGCCGCGAAATTAATGGTACGCGTCCTTTCAACAGCTGTTGCCAGCTTGCTTTTTGCCACGTGTCATAGTTTCATTGCACCTTCGATTTCTCTCTCTTCCGCATTAAATTCATCGCATTAATTGCGATTAGTATATAAAGGGGAGAGGGTTCTTTGTAATCCACACTTTCACTTTTCTCTTCATCTTCAAAACGATTTCCGGCGAATACTCACTTTTCAGTCGAGCATTCTCTTGAAATCGTTTTTTTCTTTCATCTGCAAGATGTCTTCTCACGATCTAGAAGCTACAGCCCAGGAGGCTGGGGTGTTCGCCGATGACAAGAGTACTGCTGGCGAGTGCCAGTGTGCTCTGCCTGTCGATCTGTATCAGTACATCGTCAGGAAGTTCATGCTCGAGTCTCTCGAGCCTGAGTTTCCTGAACCCCATCAGAAGGTGTATGATGCCCCCAGAAGCAAGATCGGGGTTTATGCTGCATTCTTTGTCTATGGGAATCTTAGGTTCCCATTGACAAAGTTTGTTTACCGTGTCCTTGAGAGGCACGGTGTACACCTGACCGAGGTGCATCCGATGGCGATCGCGAAGATTCGCCACTTCGAGTGGGTGTGCCGGATTCTAGGCATTGAGCCCTTCGTCGACCGCCTGATGACCTTCTACTCTTGGAGGTGCATCCAGGGGTGGTATACGCTGATAACCCGAATCAAGGGTTTGAAGATTTGCGCAACCGAGCGCAGTCTTCGTTCGTGGAAGCGGGAGTTCTTCTACATCTCCGCTCGCGCCATCCCCCTTGCCATGAAATTCAAGAATGGGCAAGCACTTCCCAGCCTTCACGCCTCCAACTACCAGGAGGCGGAATGGTTCTCGAAGATATCCCGAGTCCAATCTCCGGTTTACCGGTTTGCGGAGTCCGGGATGGTGATGCTCGGGATGAGCCGGGTGTGGAAGGATGCAGATGCGCAAAAGATCCCAATCGTCCTTGAATACGGTTCGAACTCTGTTCCTTACGGTATGCTCTGTTTCTTTTTGTTGATTTAGAATCTCTTCTAACTTCTTTCCTGTTTATTTCAGAGGGGAACGACTTGCAGTCGCTCATGTATCCGCGGGAGGCTGACAGTCCCGCTCGGATGGGTACTCGCGCTCTAGACGAGAACGAGTTGCCCATCCTAGAACAAACGGCGGATCGGTTCGTGGAGGTCTACCCGCTAGGCCACGAGATCCTGAGCGCCAGGCGGCCAGGTAAGGCGTTATTCAACCCTCGACCCCTCAATGTTGAAACCTCTGCTGGAATTCCTCTAATCTTATGTTCTGATGAGGAATCCGCAGATGGTCCTCCGTTGGTGCGGAAGAAGAAGGCCGTCGGCGGGAAGGGGAAGGAGAAGGTGGCCTCCACTGCCGATCCGGTGCCTCGGTCTGACTCAGAGGCCGAGAGCGAGGAGGTGGCGGGGAACCCCGGTGGTGATAAGACCACCGCTCCGGAGGCTGCGACTGTCACCTCCGGAGAGCCCCGGATGACGACGGTGAGCGGCGTGAAGAGGCCGGCTCCATCGGGTTCATCCCCGCCTGTCCGCACTTTTAGGCTCAAGAAAACCCGTAAGTACAAGCTTTATTTTTAACTTCATAGCTTTCCATCATTAACACTTTATTTTCTTTGTGCAGGCGTGGATGTTGACGCATTCCAGGGTGGAGCGGGGAGTACCCCCCTGCCCATGACGGTAGGCTTGGTCAGCCTTCCTGAGGCGACGACCCAGGCGGCTGCGCCTGCGCCTGCTTCCGCTGGTTCAGTTGCTCACTCCGTTGAGCCGACTGTTCCAGCTGTGATGACATCACCGCCGGCTGTGAGTTCCATTTTTACCGCATCTTTCACTAAGCCGGCGGTTACTTTTGCTGCGGATTCCGCAGCGGCGACCGCGGCGGCTTTCACCATGCCTCATCCGTCATCGGCAACGACGGCCGATCCTTCAGGTATGCATGGGGCTTATCGCCAACCTCTGCCTCCTTCCCATCTGCCTGACCTCTTGGATGGATTTCCTTTGGGTTCAGGTGATGGGTTTGGCGGCTATCGGCCTGTTGTTGACCCTACAGGTGCGTAGGGTTCTTTTGGCCCTTTTCATATTTTTATGATCTTTTCCTAACTGCTTTATGTTTTTTGCAGTGTCGGATTCCAATGAAGTGTATGTTCCACGATGGAACATCCGCCGAGGAACAACCCTTCGCACACCTGTGGAGTGCGTGGAGTGGGCTCGTCACGCAGCTCCCAGTGGTGCGTTGGGGGAAGCCATGGCTAGCTACCAGGAGGGTAGGCTAACCAATGAGCTTCGGGTTCTCCTTGCCCGGATGCAGCCGCGCGTCGAGCTGCTTTGTCGTGAAAACGACAAGTTAAAAGCAGCTCGCATTCAAGAAGTAGCTCAGGCGCGGGCTGTCCGGGAGGAGAATAGAAGGCTCTCCGCCGCGGCTGCGGAGAAGGAGAAGGCGTTCAAGGCCCTTGAAGTTGAGGTTCAGGCCCGTCTCGAGGCCCGTTCCAAGGCTGCCCAAGCTGTTAATGAACAGCTTCGGCTGGCTAAGGAAACTGCTAGGAACGCAACTGAAAGGGCCACCAAGGCTGAAGCTGTTGCTGAGCCTCTACGCGTGGAGAATGAAGAGCTTAAAGCCAAATTAGAGGCTCTCCAGCAGGCTCATGATGCTTTGGCGATGGAAGACGCCAAAAAGCTCCAGGAGATCTTGGACCAGAGGGGGGTGCTTGACCATACTGAGCGGAAGCTAAAGGGCGTCGAAGAGGCTGCGGCTAAAGAAGTGTTGCTTGCCAACCTCAATAAAAGTGAAGCCGAACGCGCCCGTAACGAAGCTCAAGCTGCCCTCCAGGAGGCTCTGGTTGCCAAGGAATGGCTTCTTCGAGAAGCGTTGTCTCAGGTATGTTTGGCTTTATAAAGTCTTCGCGCTTTTCTTTGTAAATAGAAAAGGTTTTGATACTTGTATTTTTTCTTGTAGGTTGTGCATCGGGTCTTTGCTGATACGTCTTATGACGATGCTATGAGCGCAGCCCTCAACGCTTCTCACGAGGATGGGGAAAAGGCCGGCTTCCTGCTTGGTCTAGGGTTCGTTGAGAAAGGCATCCCGCCTTCCAACTTCCCTTTGTATAATGTTGATACTGAAGCTGTTTACGACCAAGCAGTGAATCAGTATGCCGCCTTCCCGCATCCGGTGGTGGAGAAGGTGAACCAAGTTGCTATTGCTGATGATGGGCTAGCTATCCTTAAAGCTTTCCATGAACCGTCACGTTCTACTGATGGTGCGGGTCCAAGTGGAAGTGGCCCTGAAGCTTGATCCTGAAGATCCCTTCCCACTGTTAGGATAGGTTTAGCTTGTATTGATTTATTTTCTTGTAGGCGGGTAGTTACCCGGCCATTCTTGTAATGAATAATTGTGAAATATAAATCTTTGTGCGGGTAAGACCGATATTTTCACTGGATTCCTTGCTTTATAAACGTTATATGACTTGCATACTTTAGTTTAAATTAGCAATTTTCCAAGTGTTTAGAATAAGTTAACCTTTGAACGTGGTAGATAATAGGTTGAAGTTTTGCTTCCTCTTTCGTGATTGTGCGGGTAGGACCGTCACTTGCACTTAGTAGGATGGCTAAACTTTACCTATATCTGACCTGCGTGGAGGTTTTTCTCATCTTTTTAGAAATTTCTAAGTGTTTAGGATAAGTTAACCTTTGAACGTGGTAGATAATAGGTTGAAGTTTTGCTTCCTCTTTCGTGATTGTGCGGGTAGGACCGTCACTTGCACTTAGTAGGATGGCTAAACTTTACCTACATCTAACCTGCGTGTAGGTTTTCCTCATCCTTTTGTTAGAAATTCACTGTTTTGAATAAGTTAACCGTTCGACTCGCGGTTGTCAATAGGTTTGGTTTCCTCACATGATTTGTACGGTTAGGACCGGCACTTTCATTTAGTTGACCAAAGTTTACCTTTGACTGACCTGCGTGAAGGTTTGCCGTTTTTTGGGTTTATGCGGGTTTTGCCGCCTTCCCCACGCAACGACTTTCCACGTAATTATGCGGTGAAAACCGGCATATTAGTGTTGAATAAATTAACCGTTCGATGCGCGGTTGTTAATAGGTTAGTGTTCAGTTTCCTCTATCATGATTCATGCGGATAGACCGGCACTTTCATTTAGTGGGATGACTGAACTTTACCCTTCAACTGACCTGCGTGAAGGTTTGCTGTTTTTTGGGTTTATGCGGGTTTTGCCGCCTTCCCCACGCAACGACTTTCCACGTAATTATGCGGTGAAAACCGGCATATCCGTGTTGAATAAATTAACCGTTCGACGCGCGGTTGTTAATAGGTTAGTGTTCAGTTTTCTCTATCATGATTCATGCGGATAGACCGGCACTTTCATTTAGTGGGATGACTGAACTTTACCCTTCAAGTGACCTGCGTGAAGGTTTGCCGTTTTTTGGGTTTATGCGGGTTTTGCCGCCTTCCCCACGCAACGACTTTCACACTTATGTATGCGGTGAAAACCGGCATCAGTGTTGAAAGTTCATAAAAGTATAAATGTGAAATCATCAGCGTCGATGTTCTAAGGAGAATCATTTCCATTAGAAGTGGCTCTGGGCCTTTTCTTTACAAATTTGGAATTGATCTACATGCAAACTGTGTAATTGAGCTCCCTTCCATGTTGTTGGGATGGGAGTGCCATCGAACCGATACGCACCTGGTTCGGGATCTCGTTGTTTGCGCAATATGTAGTCTCCATTGAAGCTGCAATTTTATTCGTGTTTTCCCCAACTGGGGTTCTACACGCATCAGCCTGCTCAGCGTTCATTGCGCCACGAGGTGCGCGAGCGTCCCATCTCTGACAAATGCTTCGACCATGTCCTTTACGTCTAAGCATTCCTCGGTGGTGTGGCCTCTTGTCCTGTGGAAGTCACAGTATTTGCTCTGATCAGCGTTGTGACGATGTCGGATTATTGGAGCCTTTGGCCATGGGAGCCTCTCAGTGGCGAATATCTCGGTGACGCTTTTGGTGAGTGGCGTCCATCTGGAGTTCCGGTTTGGCTGTACGTTATCCCTTCCGCCCAACCGATGTTGCAAGCCGGATGAGGTGTCAAAGTTTACCCTTGACTGCCAAATGCCTAGCTTCCGCTTTTTGTTTAGTCGGACGGTAAGGACGTTTTCTTCTCTTGTTTTCTGGGTGTAGAGGTTTGTGTTCTGGGGGAGATTTCTACCCAGTTGCTTCTCCGTTTCCGCAAAGCGTTTAGCTGCTGTCATGATGGCATCCCATGTGGATGGCATGCCATCTTTACCCGTTAAGGTGCGGATGAGCTCTGGGTCGTTCGCGCCCTGGATGAAAGCAGCGCGAACAAGATCTTCGCTGATATTACCCAGACTTAGCTTCTTTGAGTTGAAGCGAGTGATGAAGTCTGACAAAGATTCATCTTTTTCTCGAATGCAATTGAGGATTGTCCATTGCTCCTCGGTATACTTTCTTTGTTGGCTGAAGTGTTGGCTAAACTTCTGCTGGAGGTCTTCCCAATCGTAGATGTGGTGGACCGGTAGACGATCGAACCACGCTCTAGCTGCCCCAACAAGCGTCATTTGGAACATGTAACACCACGTAGGTTCCGTCCAACTACTGACGGTTGCCCCCGCTATGAACCTGTTCAAATGATCGTCTGGATCAGATATACCATCGTAAGTGCCGATGTTGGACATCTGTTTGGCACTTTTCGGGACGATTGCTTCCGCAATGTCCTTTGCAAATTTGGACGTTCCCGCCTTTGCAGCATTTGGTTTAAATGCTTTCGAGAAGTCACGTGGATTTCCACCTGTGTTTTTTGGTTTGAAGGCTTCTCCAAAACGCCTTCTCGATTGGGAGTCCGTTTCCTTACGCTTCCCTTTTGCCCTATGGCGAGGGTTCGCGTCGGTGTCGGATTCCTCCGAGTATTCGCACTCACTACTCATTTTGAGTTGAGTGCTTCCAAAATCGTCAGCCTGTTGGACGGAACGCAAGCGTTCGTCCAACTCAGCTTGGAATTCCTTCTGACGTGCCTCTGCCCATGCCTTAACTTCGTCAAGAGTTTGGCGGGGGAGCCTTGTTCTTTGTCTCTCTAACTGGGTATCGGTGAATCCGAGTGAGCGATTATTTACTGCACTTGCCCCAGCTTGGGTAACTGGGGTAGTGTTCGTAAAATTTACTGCACTTGCCCCGGCTTGGGTAACCGGGGTAGTGTTTGTAAAAACTGTGTAGTCGGTATTCCCCCCAGTAGCTGGGGTTGTGGTTACCGGAATTTCTTTAACCATCTTTCCAGAAGTTTGAAAAAACTGAAAAGAAATGAAGTTCTAGCTTTTATGCACGGATGGCGCCAATGAAGAAACACTAACCGGACCCCGGGCAGATTACGGGTAACCTGGGGGTTGAATAGATGTTTCCCACGAGGGGTTAGACCCGGCAAAGATGGTTCTTCTGATAACCTGCAAAACAGACACCGTGAGCTCGTCACTGAGAAGGGGGGGGGGGGGTTCCTCCTTGTGACCACCCTCCGGCGTGAGAATCAGACTAGATTGCTCTTTAAATATAAATGTATATTAAGAGATTGCTAGAGCAGATATCAGGTATAATATGTAAGATACAAGATAAGATATGATGATCATACCATTTGGGGTATTTATAGCCGAAGGTAGGTTTCCAAGGATGTGTAGCCTGCTGAATAGTATTCCTGTTCAACCAACTGTGGCGTATGCACGTGCCATGCTGGTAGTTGGTGGGTAGGCAGCGGCTGATAGTGACCAGGCCTGCTGTGTACTATTCCTTTTCCACCAACTACAGGCTATGCACGTGGTATGTCAGGAGTTGGTGAGTAGGTAGCGGCTAATAGTGACATACAGTACAAGAGCATGCTGCTCGCCATACTGTTGTCAATGAGCTGTCGTATCTTTGGTCAGATCTTTTGCCCATACCTCATCAGGTACAGTACAAAAGATCCTCAGTATCGTACGGACTGGCTCATTTGGGCGGGAGTATTCCCCCTCCCGCCTTTGTGCGGGACTGTTCCCGGCTTGCTCATTCCTTCTTCAGGTGACTGCTGAATTATTATTGAGAGTTAAGCCTTGTGCCTGTAGCCATGCTGCGCGGGTAGCCTTCCCTGATGGCCGGTATCCGTAACTGCGGGAACAGGCGGAGTACCTGGAAACCATTGGGAGGCGTTTCCTGCGGGGACAGCTTGCGTACCGCACGTGAGGACGTCACGTCTCTGAGCGTGGTGGGTCCTGCTGATCCAGTTGGTTTCTGCGCAGACGTTCCTTTAGTTAAGTCTTGCGGGTTCAACCGCGCAGACGTCCGTTAAGGAGTCTTGCGGGTTGAACTGCGCAGACGTCCCTTTTCAAGGTGAGTCTGCGGGTCCAACTGGGCTCTGCTGGGACCTACCTCTTCAAGTCCCCCCAGTCCAATGTTCTTCTCATGAATGTTTAATAAAGTGAGGTAAACTTTTGGACTTAAGCAAAGGGTTTTTGAAAAGGGTTTAGTTTTAAGGTTTTCCATGGGGATTCTTCCCGCGGAAGTCCTAATGTCACGCAGAATTTCCCACTGTTCTGCTTGATCTTTGGGTATGATGCGGGTAGGTCTGTAACCTCCTCGCAAGTCAGGAGCGTTGAGTACCTCTTGTGTAGATTCTCCATGAGGTTTTGGTAGTTTTGAACATAGTGATCAATTATGTTAAAACCACCAATTCCATCTTGGAGCTTCAAACAATATAGTTCTCGACGTTCCCGCTATGCAGGGATGTTATTCCCGTTTGCGCAAGCATGGCCCAGAAGATCCTTCTTGGTTTCATTTCCCTGCGGAGTGCTAGGTATGTGAAGGGTTTTGCCTTGACACTGTACCCGCACTCGTCTTATAGTTACTTTACTCCCAAGGTATTCCTGGCGTCAATTCCCTGCAGGTGCTAGGTATGTGAAGGGTTTTGCCTTAACACTGTACCCGCACCCGTCTTATAGTTACTTGGTTGCCGAGGTATTCCTGGCGTCAATTCCCTGCAGGTGCTAGGTATGTGAAGGGTTTTGCCTTAACACTGTACCCGCACCCGTCTTATAGTTACTTGGTTGCCGAGGTATTCTTGGCTTCAATTCCCTGCGGGTGCTAAGTATGTGAAGGGTTTTGCCTTGACACTGTACCCGCACCCGTCTTATAGTTACTTGGTTGCCAAGGTAAGGGGTATATTCCCGCTTACTTTTGAATCTTTTTGAATTTTTGAAATTCGAAGGGTTGGTGAAAGGATAAGAACAGTCCAAACCTCTGAAACGTCGTGCGACGGTTTCTTCTGACTGTGTCAGGACGTGCAGGAAGTTATGGTGACGTGACAGTACATGGTCATTCCAGACGCTTTTTCAGGCGCATGGGCGCGATTTTTCGGGCGCGTGGCCGCGAAATTAATGGTACGCGTCCTTTCAACAGCTGTTGCCAGCTTGCTTTTTGCCACGTGTCATAGTTTCATTGCACCTTCGATTTCTCTCTCTTCCGCATTAAATTCATCTCATTAATTGCGATTAGTATATAAAGGGGGAGAGGGTTCTTTGTAATCCACACTTTCACTTTTCTCTTCATCTTCAAAACGATTTCCGGCGAATACTCACTTTTCAGTCGAGCATTCTCTTGAAATCGTTTTTTTCTTTCATCTGCAAGATGTCTTCTCACGATCTAGAAGCTACAGCCCAGGAGGCTGGGGTGTTCGCCGATGATAAGAGTACTGCTGGCGAGTGCCAGTGTGCTCTGCTTGTCGATCTGTATCAGTACATCGTCAGGAAGTTCATGCTCGAGTCTCTCGAGCCTGAGTTTCCTGAACCCCATCAGACGGTGTATGATGCCCCCAGAGGCAAGATCGGGGTTTATGCTGCATTCTTTGTCTATGGGAATCTTAGGTTCCCATTGACAAAGTTTGTTTACCGTGTCCTTGAGAGGCACGGTGTACACCTGACCGAGGTGCATCCGATGGCGATCGCGAAGATTCGCCACTTCGAGTGGGTGTGCCGGATTCTGGGCATTGAGCCAGTTAGAGAGACAAAGAACAAGGCTCCCCCGCCAAACACTTGACGAAGTTAAGGCATGGGCAGAGGCACGTCAGAAGGAATTCCAAGCTGAGTTGGACGAACGCTTGCGTTCCGTCCAACAGGCTGACGATTTTGGAAGCACTCAACTCAACATGAGTAGTGAGTGCGAATACTCGGAGGAATCCGACACCGACGCGAACCCTCGCCATAGGGCAAAAGGGAAGCGTAAGGAAACGGACTCCCAACCGAGAAGGCGTTTTGGAGAAGCCTTCAAACCAAAAAACACAGGTGGAAATCCACGTGACTTCTCGAAAGCATTTACACCAACTGCTGCAAAGGCGGGAACGTCCAAATTTGCAAGGGACATTGCGGAAGCAATCGTCCCGAAAATTGCCAAACAGATGTCCAACATCGGCACTTACGATGGTATATCTGATCCGGATGATCATTTGAACAGGTTCATAGCGGGCGCAACTGTCAGTAGTTGGACGGAACCTACGTGGTGTTACATATTCCAAATGACGCTTGTTGGGGCTGCTAGAGCGTGGTTCGATCGTCTACCGCTCCACCACATCTACGATTGGGCAGACTTCCAGCAGAAGTTTAGCCAACACTTCAGCCAGCGAAGAAAGTATACCGAGGAGCAATGGACAATCCTCAATTGCATTCGAGAAAAAGATGAATCTTTGCCAGACTTCATCACCCGCTTCAACTCAAAGAAGCTAAGTCTGGGTAATCTTAGCAAAGATCTTGTTCGCGCTGCTTTTATCCAGGGCGCGAACGACCCAGAGCTCATCCGTACCTTAACGGGTAAAGATGGCATGCCATCCACATGGGATGCCATCATGACAGCAGCTAAACGCTTTGCGGAAACGGAGAAGCAACTGGGTAGAGATCTCACCCAGAACACAAACCTCTACACCCAGAAAACAAGAGAAGACAACGTCCTTACCGCCCGACTAAACAAAAAGCGGAAGCTAGGCATTTGGCAGTCAAGGGTAAACTTTGACACCTCATCCGGCTTGCAACATCGGTTGGGCGGAAGGGATAACGTACAGTCAAACCGGAACTCCAGATGGACGCCACTCACCAAAAGCGTCACCGAGATATTCGCCACTGAGAGGCTCCCATGGCCAAAGGCTCCAATAATCCGACATCGTCACAACGCTGATCAGAGCAAATACTGTGACTTTCACAGGACAAAAGGCCACAACACTGAAGAATGCATAGACGTAAAGGACATGGTCGAAGCATTTGTCAGAGATGGGACGCTCGCGCACCTCGTGGCGCAATGAACGCTGAGCAGGCTGATGCGTGTAGAACCCCAGTTGGGGAAAACACGAATAAAATTGCAGCTTCAATGATGGAGACTACATACTGCGCAAACAACGAGATCCCGAACCAGGTGCGTATCGGCTCGATGGCACTCCCATCCCAACAACATGGAAGGGAGCTCAATTACACAGTTTGCATGTAGATCAATTCCAAATTTGTAAAGAAAAGGCCAAGAGCCACTTCTAATGGAAATGATTCTCCTTAGAACATCGACGCTGATGATTTTACATTTATACTTTTATGAACTTTCAACAAGGATATGCCGGTTTTCACCGCATAATTACGTGGAAAGTCGTTGCGTGGGGAAGGCGGCAAAACCCGCATAAACCCAAAAAACGGCAAACCTTCACGCAGGTCAGTTAAAGGTAAAGTTCAGTCATCCCACTAAATGAAAGTGCCGGTCTATCCGCATGAATCATGATAGAGGAAACTGAACACTAGCCTATTAACAACCGCGCGTCGAACGGTTAATTTATTCAACACTGATATGCCGGTCTTCACCGCATACATAAGTGTGAAAGTCGTTGCGTGGGGAAGGCGGCAAAACCCGCATAAACCCAAAAAACGGCAAACCTTCACGCAGGTCAGTTGAAGGATAAAGTTCAGTCATCCCACTAAATGAAAGTGCCGGTCTATCCGCATGAATCATGATAGAGGAAACTGAACACTAACCTATTAACAACCGCGCGTCGAACGGTTAATTTATTCAACACGGATATGCCGGTTTTCACCGCATAATTACGTGGAAAGTCGTTGCGTGGGGAAGGCGGCAAAACCCGCATAAACCCAAAAAACGGCAAACCTTCACGCAGGTCAGTCACAGGTAAACTTTGGTCAAATGAAAGTGCCGGTCCTAACCGCACAAATCATGAGAGGAAACCGAACCTATTGACAACCGCGCGTCGAACGGTTAACTTATTCAAAACAGAGAATTTCTAACAAAAGGATGAGGAAAACCTACACGCAGGTTAGATGTAGGTAAAGTTTAGCCATCCTACTAAGTGCAAGTGACGGTCCTACCCGCACAATCACGAAAGAGGAAGCAAAACTTCAACCTATTATCTACCACGTTCAAAGGTTAACTTATTCTAAACACTTGGAAAATTGCTAATTTAAACTAAAGTATGCAAGTCATATAACGTTTATAAAGCAAGGAATCCAGTGAAAATAGCGGTCTTACCCGCAAAAAGATTTATATCTCATAATATTCATTACAAGAATGGCCGGGTAACTACCCGCCTACAAGAATATAAAGCTATACAAGCTAAACCTATCCTAACAGTGGGAAGGGATCTTCAGGATCAAGCTTCAGGGCCACTTCCACTTGGATCAGCACCATCAGTAGAGCGTGGCAGTTCAAGGAAAGCTTTAAGGATAGCTAGCCCATCATCAGCAGCAGCAGCTTCGTTCACCTTCTCCATCACAGGATGCGGGAAGGCGGCATACTGATTCACTGCTTGGTCGTATACACCTTCAGTATCCAAATCAAATAAAGGGAAGTTGGAAGGCGGGATGCCTTTCTCAACGAACCCTAGACCAAGCAGGAAGCCGGCCTTTTCCCCATCCTCATGAGAAGCGTTGAGGGCTGCGCTCATAGCATCGTCATAAGACATCTCCGTGAAGACTCGATGCACAACCTACAAAAAAGAAAATACAAGTATCAAAACCTTTTCTATTTACAAAGAAAAGCGTGAAGATATGAAGCTAAACATACCTGAGACAACGCTTCTCGAAGAAGCCATTCCTTGGCAACCAGAGCCTCCTGGAGGGCAGCTTGAGCTTCGTTACGGGCGCGTTCGGCTTCACTTTTGTTGAGGTTGGCAAGCAACACTTCTTTAGCCGCAGCCTCTTCGACGCCCTTTAGCTTCCGCTTAGTGTGGTCAAGCACCCCCCTCTGGTCCAAGATCTCTTGGAGCTTTTTGGCGTCTTCCATCGCCAAGGCATCATGAGCCTGCTGGAGAGCCTCTAATTTGGCTTTAAGCTCCTCATTCTCCACGCGTAGAGGCTCAGCAACAGCTTCAGCCTTGGTGGCCCTCTCGGTTGCGTTCCTTGCAGATTCCTTAGCCAGCCGAAGCTGTTCGTTAACAGCTTGGGCAGCCTTGGAACGGGCCTCGAGCCGGGCCTGAACTTCAACCTCGAGGGCCTTGAAGGCCTTCTCCTTCTCCGCAGCAGCCGCGGAGAGCCTCCTATTCTCCTCCCGGACAGCCCGCGCCTGAGCTACTTCTTTAAGGCGAGCTGCTTTTAACTTGTCGTTTTCACGACAAAGCAACTCGACGCGCGGCTGCATCCGGGCCAGGAGAACCCGAAGCTCATTGGTTAGCCTACCCTCCTGGTAGCTAGCCATGGCTTCCCCCAACGCACCACTGGGAGCTGCGTGACGAGCCCACTCCACGCACTCCACAGGTGTGCGAAGGGTTGTTCCTCGGCGGATGTTCCATCGTGGAACATACACTTCATTGGAATCCGACACTGCAAAAAACAAAAAGCAGTTAGGAAAAGAGGATAAAAATATAAAAAGGCCAAAAGAACCCTACGCACCTGTAGGGTCAACAACAGGCCGATAGCCGCCAAACCCATCACCTGAACCCAAGGGAAATCCATCCAAGAGGTCAGGCAGATGGGAAGGAGGCAGAGGTTGGTGATAAGCCCCATGCATACCTGAAGGATCGGCCGTCGTTGCCGATGACGGAGGAGGCATGGTAACAGCCGCCGCGGTCGCCGCTGCGGAATCCGCAGCAAAAGTAACCGCCGGCTCAGTGAAAGATGCGGTAAAAATGGCACTGACAGCCGGCGGTGATGTCATCACAGCTGGAACAGTCGGCTCAACGGAGTGAGCAACTGAACCAGCGGAAGCAGGCGCAGGCGCAGCCGCCTGGGTCGTCGCCTCAGGTAGGCTGACCAAGCCTACCGTCATGGGCGGAGGGGTACTCCTCTACGCTCCACCCTGGAATGCGTCAACATCCACGCCTGCAAAAAGAAGATAAGTATTAATGATGGAAAGCTATGAAGTTAAAAATAAAGTTTGTACTTACGGGTTTTCTTGAGCCTAAAAGTGCGGACAGGCGGGGATGAACCCGATGGAGCCGGCCTCTTCACGCCGCTCACCATTGCATCTTGGGCTCTCCGGAGGTAACAGTTGTCACAGCCTCCGGAGCGGTGGTCTTATCACCACCGGGGTTCCCCGCCACCTCCTCGCTATCGGCCTCTGAGTCAGACCGAGGCACCGGATCGGCAGTGGAGGCCACCTTCTCCTTCCCCTTCCCGCCGGCAGCCTTCTTTTTCCGCACCAACGGAGGACCATCTGCGGATTCCTCATCAGAACATAAGATTAGAGGAATTCCAGCAGAGGTTTCAACATTGAGGGGTCGAGGGTTGAATAGCGCCTTACCTGGCCGCCTGACGCTCAGGATCTCGTGGCCTAACGGGTAGACCTCCACGAACTGATCCGCCGTTTGTTCTAGGATGGGCAACTCGTTCTCGTCTAGAGCGCGAGTACCCATCCGAGCGGGACTGTCAGCCTCCCGCGGATACAGGAGCGACTGCAAGTCGTTCCCCTCTGAAATAAACAGGAAAGAAGTTAGAAGAGATTCTAAATCAACAAAAAGAAACAGAGCATACCGTAAGGAACAGAGTTCAAACCGTATTCGAGGACGATCGGGATCTTTCGCGCATCCGCATCCTTCCACACCCGGCTCATCCCGAGCATCACCATCCCGGACTCCGCAAACCGGTAAACCGGAGATTGGACTCGGGATATCTTCGAGAACCATTCCGCCTCCTGGTAGTTGGAGGCGTGAAGGCTGGGGAGAGCTTGCCCATTCTTGAACTTCATGGCAAGGGGGATGGCACGAGCGGAGATGAAAAAGAATTCCCGCTTCCACGAACGAAGACTGCGCTCGGTTGCGCTAATCTTCAAACCCTTGATCCGGGTTATCAGCGTATACCACCCCTGGATGCACCTCCAAGAGTAGAAGGTCATCAGGCGGTCAACAAAGGGCTCAATGCCCAGAATCCGGCACACCCACTCGAAGTGGCGAATCTTCGCGATCGCCATCGGGTGCACCTCGGTCAGGTGCACACCGTGCCTCTCCAGGACACGGTACACAAACTTTGTCAATGGGAACCTAAGATTCCCATAAACAAAGAATGCAGCATAAACCCCGATCTTGCCTCTGGGGGCATCATACACCGTCTGATGGGGTTCAGGAAACTCAGGCTCGAGAGACTCGAGCATGAACTTCCTGACGATGTACTGATACAGATCGATAGGCAGGGCACACTGGCACTCGCCAGCAGTACTCTTGTCATCGGCGAACACCCCAGCCTCCTGGGCTGTAGATTCGAGATCACGAGAAGACATCTTGCAGATGAAAGAAGAAAACGATTTCAAGAGAATGCTCGACTGAAAGGTGAGTATTCGCCGGAAATCGTTTTGAAGAAGAAGAGAAAAGTGAAAGTGTGGATTACAAAGAACCCTCTCCCCCTTTATACACTAATCGCAATTAATGCGATGAATTTAATCCGGAAGAGAGAGAAATCGAAGGTGCAATGAAACTATGACACGTGGCAAAAAGCAAGCTGGCAACAGCTGTTGAAAGGACGCGTACCATTAATTTCGCGGCTACGCGCCCGAAAAATCGCGCCCACGCGCCTGAAAAAGCGTCTGGAATGACCATGTACTGTCACGTCACCATAACTTCCTGCACGTCCTGACACAGTCAGAAGAAACCGTCGCACGACGTTTCAGAGGTTTGGACTGTTCTTATCTTTTCACCAACCCTTCGAATTTCAAAAATTCAAAAAGATTCAAAAGTAAGCGGGAAAATACCCCTTACCTTGGCAACCAAGTAACTATAAGACGGGTGCGGGTACACTGTCAAGGCAAAACCCTTCACATACTTAGCACCCGCAGGGAATTGAAGCCAAGAATACCTCGGCAACCAAGTAACTATAAGACGGGTGCGGGTACAGTGTTAAGGCAAAACCCTTCACATACCTAGCACCTGCAGGGAATTGATGCCAGGAATACCTCGGCAACCAAGTAACTATAAGACGGGTGCGGGTACAGTGTTAAGGCAAAACCCTTCACATACCTAGCACCTGCAGGGAATTGACGCCAGGAATACCTTGGGAGTAAAGTAACTATAAGACGAGTGCGGGTACAGTGTCAAGGCAAAACCCTTCACATACCTAGCACTCCGCAGGGAAATGAAACCAAGAAGGATCTTCTGGGCCATGCTTGCGCAAACGGGAATAACATCCCCGCATAGCGGGAACGTCGAGAACTAGATTGTTTGAAACTTCAAGATGGAATTGGTGGTTTTAACATAATTGATCACTATGTTCAAAACTACCAAAACCTAATGGAGAATCTACACAAGAGGTACTCAACGCTCCTGACTTGCGAGGAGGTTACAGACCTACCCGCATCATACCCAAAGATCAAGCAGAACAGTGGGAAATTCTGCGTGACATTAGGACTTCCGCGGGAAGAATCCCCATGGAAAACCTTAAAACTAAACCATTTTCAAAAACCCTTTGCTTAAGTCCAAAAGTTCACCTCACTTTATTAAACATTCATGAGAAGAACATTGGACTGGGGGGACTTGAAGAGGTAGGTCCCAGCAGAGCCCAGTTGGACCCGCAGACTCACCTTGAAAAGGGACGTCTGCGCAGTTCAACCCGCAAGACTCCTTAACGGACGTCTGCGCGGTTGAACCCGCAAGACTTAACTAAAGGAACGTCTGCGCAGAAACCAACTGGATCAGCAGGACCCACCACGCTCAGAGACGTGACGTCCTCACGTGCGGTACGCAAGCTGTCCCCGCAGGAAACGCCTCCCAATGGTTTCCAGGTACTCCGCCTGTTCCCGCAGTTACGGATACCGGCCATCAGGGAAGGCTACCCGCGCAGCATGGCTACACGCACAAGGCTTAACTCTCATAATAATTCAGCAGTCACCTGAAGAAGGAATGAGCAAGCCGGGAACAGTCCCGCACAAAGGCGGGAGGGGGAATACTCCCGCCCAAATGAGCCAGTCCGTACGATACTGAGGATCTTTTATACTGTACCTGACGAGGTATGGGCAAAAGATCTGACCAAAGATACGACAGCTCATTGACAACAGTATGGCGAGCAGCATGCTCTTGTACTGTATGTCACTATTAGCCGCTACCTACTCACCAACTCCTGACATACCACGTGCATAGCCTGTAGTTGGTGGAAAATGAATAGTACACAGCAGGCCTGGTCACTATCAGCCGCTGCCTACCCACCAACTACCAGCATGGCACGTGCGTAGGCCACAGTTGGTTGAACAGGAATACTATTCAGCCGGCTACACCTCCTTGGAAACCTACCTTCGGCTATAAATACCCCAAATGGTATGATCATCATATCTTATCTTGTATCTTACATATTATACCTGATATCTGCTCTAGCAATATCTTAATATACATTTATATTTAAAGAGCAATCTAGTCTGATTCTCACGCCGGAGGGTGGTCACAAGGAGGAACCCCCCCCTTCTCAGTGACGAGCTCACGGTGTCTGTTTTGCAGGTTATCAGAAGAACCATCTTTGCCGGGTCCAACCCCTCGTGGGAAACATCTATCTAACCCCCAGGTTACCCGTAATCTGCCCGGGGTCCGGTTAGTGTTTCTTCAACCTCCTAGTAATTATTATAACACCACAATGACCTCCATCGGAATGTGTCACGATAGTCTAGTCTCTATGTCAAGAAACAATTCAGGCAAATTAATCCCATCAAATTACATCATCAACACTTCATTTATGATAAACCTTAATTCGACCGACGAAAACCCTCTTGTCGCTAAAGGCTCTCCGGTAGGACTACCGTAGGTTCTCGGGTGCCTGTTCGGGGTTTTAAAAACTTATTCGGTCGTTACTCACCGTAATAACAATCCCAGCCATTCTCCCCACTTTCCGGCGGATTAGTTTGCCGTACCATTTGTCGTTAACCCCCTCGCTAGGGCGGAAAGTGACCGGTACCTTATTCGGGAACCCAAGGGGGCAAGTTAGTTTCGCGGTGCAATATGACCCGCGATCCGCCCCGTGTTCATTATCGAAATGGGGGTGTCGACCGCGTCTTTGGTAAAGGAAATGTCGTCCGGACTAGTGCGAATCACACTCGAGTGCGAAAAGCGGTTGGTGACACGTGGCAGGAAGTTGTTTAAGGAGCCCGTGTGGACCATGTATTGTAATGGGAAAAAGTGTGGTTACGCGTCTTCTAAGGCGTGTACTGACTCCGACTGGCATGTGCTAAGCACAGTGCAGAGGGTGTCAGTCGGGGCTGGGGTGATTCCAGTGTTGGAGGATGGAAGAAAGAGTAATGCTAGTGGAAGTGGGGCCGGTGGGTCCGAGGGTGAGTTGGTGTATATGCAAGCCAAGTTCGATCGAGTTGTGGGGAGTCGTGACTCGGAAGCGTATTATATGATGAACCCGGATCAAAGTGGAGGGCCGGAACTAAGTATATTTCTGCTTAGAATTTAATTTAAAGAAAGTTAAGTTAATATAATGTTTGTTAAATCATCATGTTTGTTGTCAAATTTGTAGTTTTTTTTTCTTGATTGATTTTATTATAAGTTTGATGATGATTGTAGATTTAATGTTTATAGGGCTTGAACTTGAAGGCCATGTTAGAGTTTTGGATTACAATGTACATTATGCATGTAAACATGTAATTTAATTTGCTTATGTTTGCTGATTGCTCATTGGAATTCGTAATAAATAAGATTCTCTTTTTCAATTTTAGTCCTTAATTTATACATTTTCTCCTTTTGTTAATCAAAATCTATGACATGTAATTAACAAATCATTGTAAAACTTTCTAAAAATGGGAAAAACTAGGTCTGACAAGAAAAATATGGGAAAAGCAACACAATACTAATGTTGATATACAAATGGTAGATTCAAATCCTGATGGAATTAAAGACATATTCATGTCAAGATCAACAAATTCGTATCGTTGCTAAGGGTTCGCAAATTTTGACTTGCTGAACTACTAAATGTGAATATGTGATTATGTGAACTAGTGAAGGTGAACTACTGAGTGCGTATATATGTTGTTAGATACATAGATATTGTTAGGACATTGCATATGATATAGTTGTTGTCCCGCAAAGTAATGAACTTGCTATTTTTGTTTAAAAAAACAACAAAAATACAGGAATACCGCCTATTAAAATGTGCATAGTAGAGGTTCATTTGGTTCCATCTAAACTCTTCAAACCTATACTCTTGTAAATATAGATTGATATAAGTCAAGCATCTTTTACTTGTGAAACTCAAGCATGTATCTCAAAAGATCTTGATTGTGTAATGTTTATCTTATATACCTTGTAAAACAAAATTAAACACATTCAAAGTGTAAAACGTTCATCATGATAGTACTAATCATGTCAGAATTTGCGAAAACATAAATGATTTGAAAAGTTTCTTGTTAAGTTTATATATATATATATATATATATATATATATATATATATATTCATATATACTTTTAATCTTTCATTGATTTAGCTACTACAAAACGATTACAATAAAGTGACACGCAAACGGGCAACAATTTGCGCCGCAACCCCCTTTTAGTAGACAGTAATTCTGTAAGGGTGATATATATGTTTTTGAGAAAAATACAAACCAAATTAGTAGACAGTAATTATATAATTATAAGAATGGTTAAACTTTACTAAGAGAATTAGAAAGCATTTAGAGTGAAAGTGTGTCCATCCCATATTATATAATTACCCGATCCAAGTGAAACAAAGTAGTCACATATGAAGTTAATTGATTTGGCTTTATGTTGACCAAAGAAAAGTTGCCATATTGTTTGGAAGAAGACAGATATGTTGTTTGTATCACATGGGAAAGACCAATTTTGTCTTTGCCGACTCTTTAACAGATCACATCTTACCCACATTATATAAGAGATATTTCTTCAAACAGATCAAATGTTTAAAATAAAAAATATATATTTATATATATATGAAAAATCCAAAAGATATTTACTGCTTACCTTGTGTCGCTTTGACCGATTTCTAAGAAATATTTTGAGTTAAATCACTAATTATGTTTCAAAAAAGGGCAAAGCAAACATGTCGGATTGATGGGGTACTTGGGTCAGCCGGATCGGCGAAAATGGCTCTATTCGAATCGGTTTCTTTTATTAATATATAGTGTGTAACAAAAAATTTAAAATGACAAAGATGGTGATTAATTAATATCATACATATACAGAATTACAAGGTAACGAAAAATGAAAAAAAAAAATAGTAAAGGTAAAGGGCAAGTGTCGTTTATATTGTGATTTCAAGTTTTAAACCGTAAGTTAAACCGTTTAATCCATTTTTTTTCAAACCGTAAATCATGAAACAAATAGTATAAAGGGGTGTTTGGGATTGCTTATTTTCACCAACTTATAACTTATAAACTTTTTAAGAAGTAATAAATGGTTTGAAATTGCTTATATTGTGAGATAAAAAATCCTTATTAACTTAATAAAAAGTTATAAGGAAGTAAAATGAGAAATCTCAAACACCCCCTAAATATCATCTTATTTGATTTAAAATGATTGATTGGTATCAATAGTTTATCTATCCATTCTAACATTTTTACTTTTGTTTTATTTTCATCTTCCATTACAAAAATTGCCCATTTGCTCATGTTCTTACTTTTATTGGGCTGGAAACTAAGTTATATTCAGTTATGAGGTAATTAAGGTTTTTTTTCATTAAAAATATTTTAACTATAATATATATTTTACAGTTACGTTAAATCTAAATATACCATTTTTAAAGAAAGCCTTCTCAATAATTATCAAATTTAATAAACTCGTCTAACTCACACACTTAACATATTTGATTTTTCATATTAAAAAACAAATCCATTTTATGATATTTAAGTGATAAGAAATTTAAATATATTATCCCTACTAGTCGATGCACTGATTTGCATGGGTTAAAGATTCCCTAATAACACAGCCTTCAATGAGCTTAATAAAATATATACACTTTTCGTGTTTTCTACAACATTTAGATGTTATTTAAGATATTTCCAGCCTCTGAAAAGTTGAAATAGTTTACTGTACGTTTAAAATATCAGGAAAAATACTAATAGAAAGTAATATAATTTGCTGGGACTAGTATGGAAAATTAATTTTGATCGATATAACCAGTTCTTAATTGCTTTGAGTTCCATTAATAAAAGAGCAAAAGAAGTGAGCATGTCAGGGATTTATCAAATAGTATCATGCAACGTACCTGAGATCCAAAAACACCATGTGACTGGTAACTAAGGTTTATTGGTCTAATAATGTCAACTTATCATGTGAGTGATCAGACCCATTGGCGGATCTAGCATACAAACGGGTGGTTCCGAGTTTCGAAATAATAGTGTACGGATATATATAGAAGACGCGTAGGAACCACCTTATAAATTAATAGGGAACCACCTAAACAAAATTCCTGGATCCGCCACTGATCAGACCGAGTGTTATGGGTGTTCGCTTTACTTATCTCAACATTTGGCTCCGAGTAGACCATTACAACAATACAACCAAAGCTTGATGGGCGGCAAACCAATATTCGGTTCCTTGGGGCGCTAGTTCAGTAGCGAGCAAAGGGGCTTAAGGTGTGAGATCACAGCTAAATCCAACCACTGAGAATCATCCATTCATATATTTATAAAACCAAAATGATTAAAACTTGGTTATTTAAAGCCCCTCCAATTAGTGGCGGATCCAGAAAATTTTCTAACAGGGGTCGGAAAATATTTTTTGTACACAATTAACCATCGCTATATAAATTTTTTTTGGTCTTGTTCAACCATCGGGTCGTGTAACATCCTAAATATTCTAATATTAAATAAAGAGAGTTGCGTTAAATTGTCGTGTGTTAAATAATCAATTAGTGTTAAATAAAGAAGAATGATGTACTTGGATAATTAAAAAGGATTAAAGGGTAATGGGCCTTAGGTCTATGGGTTTTAAGGGATATAAATACCCCTTAAACCATCATAAAACCCTAAATCCTCATACTTTCCATCTTATTCTCTACACACTCAAAACACACACACACCCTACACCACTATATACGGCCGAGAGAGACGAGAGGGACTTGAGGCCAAACGAACTTTAGTTTGTATTAGATCTTAATTACACGAGCTATATACAAGATCTAGAGTGCATAAACAAGTTAAACGAGATCCAAACGAGCAGTAAAGGTATGTTCTTAACCTTTTAAAGTTACGTTTTTATTAGCGTTTAGCCTTGAAACTTAGAACGAGAGTAGATCGGGTATAAACGAAACGCAAAGTTGTAAACTTGATGATAAACATGAGTGAAACGAACCCGAAAATGGAAACGACTCGATTAAATGAACCCTTAATCCTAGTTGGAACGTTTTAGCTTAAAAGATCAAACTTTACGATTTGTTCGGGTCAAGCTTGGGCCGCAATAGGTCGAGGGAACGGTTGAGGCTAAGGCCGAACCATAATAAGCGAACAAGGGTTGCAAAATGCGTGTTTTAGATCGGCGAAACGAACCCTGACAGCAGCAAGCTTGCTGTATAACTTCGCTTATGGCATAAGTTCGCAACTAAGTAACTTCGCTATAAGGAAGTTCGCCCAGTAAGTTCGCCTAGCAAGCTCGCCAAGCAAGTTCGCAGTACAAGTCCGCTTATGTCAACTTCGATGTTGATTAAGTTCGCTTGGGGCTAACTTCGCCTAATGCTAAGTTCGCTTGTATATAAGTACGCTTACAGTTAAGTTCGCCTCATATAAGTTCGCTTGTATGTAAGTTCGCTGAATTTTAAGTTCGCTTAACATGTATGTTGGCTTACGTTTATGTCCGCTCATAAATACAACGCAACGAATTGGATAGCGAATTAGACTTAGTTCGTTATGGAGAATGAGTTAACGAATTGGAAAATAAATTAAAATCCTAATGGAAAATGTGTTAAGACAGTTAATGGAAATAAAATTTTTCCAAACTGACCTGGCAGCTTGACCCCAGCCAGGGGCTCTGCCCCTTGGACCCTGTTAGGGGCTACCGCCCCTAGAACCCCGCTGCCAGGGGCGCTGCCCCCGGACCCCCGTTCGT
The DNA here is from genome assembly GCF_021521415.1 of Bidens hawaiensis. NCBI lineage: Eukaryota > Viridiplantae > Streptophyta > Magnoliopsida > Asterales > Asteraceae > Bidens > Bidens hawaiensis. The sequence goes on from NW_027491734.1 coordinate 231,412, forward strand.
TGTGGGTTATATAAAGATAGAAATACGATATGAGTAGTAATAGTTAATTAATAAGTGTAACTGATATACTGTTATCCGTGCTCAACTAAAGAAAGGGATTACTATTAACGGTGAACGCAACCGTATCCAGGTGAGTTTCGAGCCCCATTTTCTTGTTATGTTTTCAGGGCTGTGTGCATACTCGATGTGATAGTTAATACACTTACCTTAAATGGTAAGTGTATGCCATGTATGATTTATATGTTATTTACGTATGTATATTTTGAATGTGAATGAAATATTGTCGGTACGTGAACGATCTTCAGATATTGTACGTATTGACAAGGGAGGTATGTATATGATAGAGGGATGTGAATGATAGATATATGTATGAATGTGTAGGAAAGATTAAAGAATGTTATGTATGTTGCGGGTATGCAAAGACAGAATCTACGAAGATGGCAACTCGACCCCGGCCAGAGGCTCTGCCCCTTGGACACTACTTGGGGCTGCCGCCCCTAGAACCCCGCTGCCAGGGGCGCTGCCCCCGGATCCCCGTTCGTTGTGGGTTATATAAAGATAGAAATACGATATGAGTAGTAATAGTTAATTAATAAGTGTAATTGATATACAGTTAGTCGTGCTCAACTAAAGAATGAGATTACTATTAACGGTGAACGCAACCGTATCCAGGTGAGTTTCTAGCCCCATTTCCTTGTTATGTTTTCGGGGCTGTGTGCATACTCGATGTGATAGTTAATACACTTACCTTAAATGGTAAGTGTATGCCATGTATGATTTATATGTTATTTACGTATGTATATTTTGAATGTGAATGAAATCTTGTCGGTACGTGAACGATCTTCGGATATTGCACGTATTGACAAGGGAGGTATGTATATGATAGAGGGATGTGAATGATAGATATATGTATGAATGTGTAGGAAAGATTAAAGAATGTTATGTATGTTACGGGTATTCAAAGACAGAATGTGCGAAGATGAAGAAGTAAGAGATCAGACCCTAATAATATCTGAGATAGACAAGAAAGGGATCAGACCCTAATAATATCTGAGATAGAGAAGTAAAAAGGGATCAGACCCTAATAATATCTGAGATAGATAAGAAAGGAATCAGACCCTAATAATATCTGATATAGACAAATGAAAGAGGGACCATACCCTAATAATATCTGAGATAGAAAAGGAAGGGATCAGACCCTAATAATATCTGAGATAGAATGGACGGTAAATATATAGTATGAAAGTAATAAAGTATGTATGTGTGTATGTATGAAGTTATGTAATGAAAGTAAAATAGTAACGTAATTATTATGTATCTTCGGATGTATAATTGAAGGTAAGTGTGTGTATTGTATGATATGTGATTAACTAGAACTCACTCAGCGTAGCTGACTTTTAATATGTACGCAGATGAGTAGAAAGAGACAGCTGGCTTGAGCGGGGACACATGGCGGTGGAATAAAGAAGCTGGCATCTGAAGATCTATTTGTTAATGTTTTGAACTAAAAGGCATGTTTAAGTTATGTTTTAAAGACAAGTTATGAATGTTTGTAATGACTGTTGATGTTTTATGTTATTCCGCGAAAGTTTTAATTAACTCTGATATTTAGAACTATGTTTATGAGTAAATCCAACACCAAGTAGGGCTACCGGTAACGGGGCCTTACAGGTCGGGTCGATTTGCGTCGGTCATATATATAGAAAAAAATGATAATCAAACAAAGCATTATATAACCAAAAAAAAGTGCGAAAAACTTTGTTATAAGTGCATAATTATTGAACAATATATCTAGCTTTGTTATATACGGGCTTTCATTTCTGAAATCTAACCAAAGCATCATCTAGTTTGACATTTATAAGTAGGTTGTTTCTTAATGAAATAAATAAAATCATCGTTTAAACTCTCATCACCCATATGATTACGCAAATTGGACTTCACGTACTCCATCGTCGAAAAGCAAATTTCAACGCATACGGTTGCAATGAGTAATAATGATATGAGAGGTAACTTCAATTAACGAATAAGCAATACACCAATGCAAATGAAGTAAGTGAGCAAAATAATGTATGGCCGAAACATTTTTTTAGATTAAAACACTTAATCCATTAAATTTACCAGACCTTTAACTTCCGCCATCATACTCTTTTTTTAGTTAGCTTAAATGTATTTTAAGTTGGGAGTTTGAGACGCTTAAAAATTGAGCATAGATTAATTGAACATTTGAGCTTAAACTTGTATTTAAAATTGTTTACTTCTAAACTCAAATTTAGTTGGTATATTATTTATATATTTTTATATAATTAAAGTTGTAAATATGAAACAAAAATAATAATTTAGGGCCGTCTCAAATTTCATAAGGTTGTTCTCGAAATCCCAACAGGGTCGTTGTGCCGTCCTCGAAATCACACAGGGGTTGGGGTCAAAATTATACAGGGGTCGATTGGGATTTTAACACGTATATACTAGTAAAATAAAATTCACAGGGGACGGGGGACCCCCCCCCCCACCACAAAGGGTGGCTACGCCACCGCCTCCAATGCACACAAGTCATGAGTTAGTTAATGCCCATGTCGTGACAACACTTTTGATTAGCAAACCCATTTCGTAACACTTAGATCATGTGTATTGGTGCAATGTATGAGCATTATAGAGGAGGATACACCTCATATACCATTCCTTGAGCATCATAAGAGCATGATTGTTTTTATAATAAATCTCATATGAGTCTTGAAATGGTAATGATTGAAGTGACATTATCTATAACACATGTTTTAACTAAAAAGATTGATGTACGTAGCGGAAAATGCCCCTTATTAAAGGACATTAACTATTACTCATAACCTTAGTCTAATCGGTTGAATGTCAAGAGTTGTAATTACTTTTAACACACATCTTTTATTTGTTAATAGTTATGTGACTTATGCCAAAAAAAAAGCAAGAATGGCTGCACCCTAATTCTAAAATTGTTTGCTTGATTTTGTGGTAGCATTTTATTATGAACTAGGGTTTTACCTAGCCGGTAAAATTCAAGTGTCGTCAGTCCCAGCGTTGGGGCGATAAGTCGACTCGAATTCAATTGGTTTCGGTGTCGTGCGTTAGGATATCGGAACTAAAACCTAAACATAAAACAAAAAAAAATATAAAATTGAGGTGGACTAGTGGGTGGTATCGGTTAGTAAAACCCGACATTGGGATGACCCCGAGTGTTGTTGATCTCGAACGTTAAGACAATGAGTGTACGTAAATTTGACCGGTTTTCGTCACGTTCATTACAGTACCGGAGCTAAAACAAAAAAAAGGTTGGCATTTGGTTGGTTTTCGTTACGTGTGTTACGGTACCGGATTTAAAACAAAGTGTGGTAAGTCTACTTGAATTCGGTTAGTTTCCGTGACGTTCGTTGGGATACAGGAAAAAAATTGTCATTCAGTCAGTTTTTGTTACGGTACCAGAGTGAAAAAATGGATAATATATATATTGAGGTGCACGAATACGGGTGTCCATCGGTAAACTTGGGCGTTAAACTCGAGTGTTGTCGGTCCTGAACGTTGAGGTGATGAGTCTAGACGGAATCAGTCGGTTTCTATCATGTTTGTTACGGTACCGGAAGTCAATCAAACAAAAACCACAAAATTGACGTTTAGTCGGCTTTCGTTATTTCGCTACGATACTAAAACTAAAAACAATAAGAAAAGCAAAAAAAAAAACTGAAAAAAAACAATTGACAAGTACGGTGCCTTTAGCGCACCAAACTTGTCAATCGTTATATATAATAATTAAAATGAATTCAGTGATGTTTATTAGTATTCAACAGTGAATACATTATATATTGACATGCAACTATTCAATGGTGATTTTTGTTGAGTAACAAGATTGCAAGTTGTTAATTTTTCTTATTAAGTAAATTTAACTCGTTGGTCGTTAAAAAAATTAAAGAAGTAATTCTCATCATTCAAAATGGTTCTTACATACTCATCTGTCCTATTTTGAAAAGTAACAAGACTTTAGGTAAAAGTCTCTTAAATATGAAAGCTGTTTAAAAGTTATTGTAAGGTTTAAGACATTTTTATTGGCATCACATTTTTTCTCCTCAAATAGGTCAGGATGAAGATTTTGTGAAACTTTTGTTTTTTTTAAGTTTGCACTTTCCATATTTGCAATATTTTGAAGAAAACTGACTATGAAACTTTGCAAACTATTTGTATAACCTAAAGATAAAAATAAATTTCATTCAAAATTTATTTTCATAAAGAGACCCAAAGCATTCGATTTTACCGTTCTTTTTTTATTAAGGTGGACGGTATGGCAGAAAGACCAAGCGAAGCGAAGGCAACACGTACGAGAGGCAAAAGAAGAAAAATAATAAAAATTTCTATCCAGCCTAACTAATTGGTTCAGATCGCATGAAGCCATTAGACTCTCTGCCAATGTTTTGTTCCTTAGATATAAAACACTACACTTGACACTTGCAGTTTTAACACGTGAAGTTCCAAGAAATAATGAAAAGAATATTAAAAAACAACATAAAATATTCACACTTTTTGTGTTTTTGATAACTATGATACTTTTTTTTATTATTTAATTTAAATATGTCGGTTGAGATATACGTAAAGATTCCATTTTTCTACTTAAAAGATGTTTGAGAACAAGATTGGACATCGAAAATTTTCAAATATTTATTTATTGTTTTCATGATCTTTGATTAATATTATTATAAACTTATTGGTCAGAAGAAATTTAGAAAAAAGCGCAATACGATATTTTATTAGTTGAGATACAAGCTTTTTAATTGGAAGATATTTAGAAAAAGTGCAACACAATTATTGAAGAAAACAGGGTGCGTATTGGATATTTTATGTCGAAGTGCCACCATGAAAACTTAGATATCTTGTTGCCACTGAGGATAAGGGTTATCAGATTGCATGTTTTCTTTGGTAGTTTGTAAGTACATCTCTCTTTGTACTTAAAACTTTAAAAGAGAAAAAAATAAAGTATAGGAAAACTTTGATAAAGCAGTATTTTGTTTTTGATAAACTATATTACTATTTTAATTAAGAAACTATGAAAAGTGAACAATTTAAAAAAAAATATCTATGTGTCCACTCGCATACCATTCACCATCGAATAAAATAAAATAAATTTACCTAAGTTATATTCATTAAACACTTCACCCAATAAGCTATGAGCTGGTGGTAGACTGGTAAGGATAAAATTTTGATATTTAATATGACTCAAGTTCGATTCTTGCATCTAGTATTAAGTTTTGGCGGTATTAAATGATGATGGAGATGCGAGTAAGTAATATTTACTAGTTTAATCCTTGAACTGTATATCTCAATACACTGTTATGTTACGCCTTCGGGCCGGTAGTTCATTTAAAGAATTTAAAAAGAATAAAGTTAAACACTTGAACGCTAACCCACGGGTTACTGAAGCTCCGGATCAAACCCACAAACAAGTGAACAACAGAGTGAAATGAAAGTGAAGCAGATAAACCCTAATTAAACCAGACAGACCGAGCAAGAAACATGAGCGGAGTTGGTAAGATAGTGAAGAAATGTTTAGGAGATATGAGTTTCAACAGCGGCGGCGGCAACATCAATTGGTATCCCGGCCACATGGCCGCCGCCACTCGCGCCATTAACTCTCGCCTCAAACTCGCAGATCTCGTTATTGAAGTCCGTGATTCCAGAGTAAGCAATCTCAATTTCATTCTCTTCATTTTGCTTATTATTAGTTAATTGTTGCTATAATTGATACACAGATTCCGTTATCTTCTGCGAATCAAGACCTGCAACCGAGGTTATCATCCAAACGCCGTGTAATTGCTCTTAATAAGAAGGATTTAGCTAACCCTAATATTATGCATGTATGTATCTCTTAATATTCAACTCTGTTTATCGATTAACTAAAAGAACGAACACGAACAGAGACCTAAGTTCAGTTGTGTTCGTGAATGTTTTATAATGTGTTCGTTTACGTCGGTTAAAGTTTGTTTGATTATGTTTATTCGTTAAAAGTTTTTTTTTTAAAGTTTTTTAATGACTGTTAAATGTTGTCGTATAGTTTTAAGCAAAGTTATTAATTAGAAACAAAAATATATATGAGAATTATGTGATTAATTTTATATGTAAATTAATATGAATATGAATGTTTATATAGAAACCAACACAAACTTGGTAGCTGGACCAAACAGTAGTCACTAACCATTCTCGGTTAGCCAATCAAATAAAACACCGTTTGTGTTCGTGAACCGTTCACGAACAAGTTCATTTGGTTAAGTGTTCGTGAACCGTTTGCTTTTTGGATAAACTTGTCCGATAAAATCTTAACGGACGAAAGTGGACAAGGCCTTTTTCGGTTTGGTTCGTTTACAGCCCTAGATATATATGTAGATTAGGAATAACGTCGTATTTGTATTTGGACTCTCTATCAGAAATGGGTTGATTATTTTGATTCATGTAAGCAAGATTGTCTACCAATCAATGCACACAGTAGGAGCTCTGTGCAGAAGGTTTGTTTTAATCCTCTCTATTGATAACATAGCATTATTTATATACTTTAATAATTGTTTTACAGAGGTCTAATTTGTGTTTAAATTTTTAAAAATTAGCTTCTTGAACTTGTTGAGGTAAAACTGAAGGAAAAGATTGCAAAAGAACCTACGCTTCTTGTCATGGTGGTTGGTGTGCCAAATGTTGGGAAATCTGCTTTAATCAACTGCATTCATCAAATTGCATCGTCGCGTTTTCCTGGTAATATTTTGTCCTATATGCTTTGTAATTGGCCAATTTGGCCTTTCTGTTATGTATCAACGGGCCAAATGAAAAACTTAGCTACAATGGAATGAGTCTCAAATGGTTCAATGGGCTAAAGCCGCTTAACTTGTTAAGTGTTGTTCAAGGTCTAGTAACATGTTGATTTTTATATAATGTAAAATTTTAAAGATCAACAAAGAAGTGTTTGCTATTCAACTCAACCCTAAACGTTCTGACCCGATCAACTTACGTGAGCTTGAGCTTGGCTTGTTTTGAGCTCTATTTTCAAAGCTCGAGCTTGACTAGTGAGTAGTTTTTCATGCTCGAGCTTTACTTGTTTAATTTGCGAGAACTCGAGCTTGATCTCGGCTCGTTTATTTTTTATTAGTTAGTTTATATACATTTATAATTGTTTATATAATAATAATAATATCTTTATGTACAGCTTGAATGTATTTTGTTTTTTTGATCATAATTTATATATAATAATAATATATTTAAAACATTAAAATAAAGTTACATAAATATTGGGCTTGTTTAGGCTCGCAAGTGTAGCTCAGGGCCTCAGGCTGGGGCTCATTTAAGCTTGGCTCAGTTCGAGCTTTTAACAAGCTGATCTTTAGTAGCTCACGAGCGGTGTGGCTCTTTTACATCGCTATCTGGCTATATCTTTTTTGGATTTTTCTTAGCGCAGGAGAAGAAGAAACGAGCAAAAGTTGGACCATTGCCTGGTGTAACGCAGGATATTGCAGGATTTAAGGTCAAGTTTTTCAAACATAAGACTGGATATTGTATTACACGCTACATTTTTCTTCCAAATATTACACAATTCGGTTTTTAAGTTCATTTCTTTTGACATGCAGATTGCACAACGACCTAGCATATATGTACTCGATACACCAGGAGTACTTGTACCAACCATTTCCGACATTGAAACAGGATTAAAATTAGCTTTAGCAGGTTTGAATTGTTATTAATTTTTATGTAAGTAATGACATCTGATAACAATATTCTAGAACTCTTTTAGCTGTTGGTGATTGATAATGATATGATATGCAGGATCTGTGAAAGATTCTGTTGTGGGTGAAGAACGTATAGCTCAGTATTTGCTTGCGGTTTTAAATACACGACAAACTCCCCTACATTGGAGGAATGTGCATAATAGCACCTTAAAAGAACTTCAAAACGAAACCGATGATAAACATGATTATAATATTAAGGATCTTTTGCCTAAAAGACGAGCTCTTCCTGTTGCATCTAACGTGCATTATGTGGAGGTAACTTGTACCTTTATCTCTATCGAGTCAAACATGTAAAATAAGATAACCTGGTCAAACATTAATATTGTGTTTTGACATGAAGGGTGTCGCAAAAGAGGTACAATCAGCATTATACACGACACTATCAGAATTTAGAGGTGATTTAGAAGATGAAAATGACTTGGAGATTTTGATTGAGAAACAGTTTGAAGCGTTGCAGAGGGCATTAAAGATCTCGAATAGAGCAAACGAGGCTCGCATGATGGTATCTAAGAAGTTTCTTACTTTATTTAGGGCCGGTAAACTTGGCCCTTTTATCCTTGATGATGTTCCTATTGTCACATCTAAATCATGAATCTTCTAGGACCAATTATTGATATTATGATTAATGATTATTTTTTTGTAGAATATTTGGCCTTCAATTGTTCATAAGTTATGTTTGTTATTTTAGTTATCAACTTTTAATGACAATTCAACACTAGTTGGTTTTAGTTATCATATAACATTTGTTAGTTATTTTTAAAGTTAATACCTTCCATTATTATATCTGATCTTTTTGACGGTTGATCCAACTTTTTTTTTTGTTGAATTAATGAACTAATGAAGTATAAAGTTAGGGTAAAACGAGCGGAGTAAGAGTGTAATAGTTGAGTCAAGATCGAGTTTAAGCTTGGGCACTTGGCCGGTCTAACATGAGAGTTCAAGATCGAGTTTTTCTATAACTCAATATCATTTAGCTATTTTAATAGTATACTTTGGTGATATTATATAATTATACATTTAGTACATATATTGAATCTAAGTTACATAAGTAAAAGGTTTGTTTGGGTTCGTTAGCCTACTTTAGCACAATAAATGAAGTTCGTGCTTGAAATCATGCTTGTTTGTTAAAGAGGCTTATTTTTGGGCTTGAGCATATTTAAGCTGTGTTCGGTTTGTGCTTTTAATGAGTGAATCTTAAGTAACTCATGGACGATTTAGGCGATGTATGACTCTATGCCTAAAAAGAAGTACGAAGAGACTAACTTTGTTTTGAAAAAGCAAATAGACTAAGGGACTAAGTGGCTCATTAGACCAATTTAGGGTTTGGATATTTTGCCTCTCCAAAAAGCCATAAGCACTTTTAAGAAGCAATCTCAAACATGCTCTTAAACTTTATAGTCCAATTTATAGTCGAGTCTTTTGACTATAACAGTTCAACACCAAGTGTACTGTGTAGTACCCAAAATTGTAATTTCGATCTCTATTATTGGTTTTACAATATTATGTTTAAATTCAAAACAAGTAATGAAATTTGTCATATTAGTGTTTAGTATAAACATATATCGCAGTGAATACGATATTTGAGTAGAATATATTGATCTTAGTCCCACCTCAAGCGTGTAACACATTTATATCATATTTATAAGCATGTATGCGTTGTATATATACATACACCAGAAGCAGCTATATTAGCTTTGTAATATATCAAGTTTTTTTTTTTGAACGGCAAATTAGGATCACTCACGGACCACTGGAGTATCATCGTGTCACCAGCAGAACCACGCGATCATATCTATCTCCACTATCTCCACTAGGCAATAATGCCTAACCACCAATTTAGGAGGAAACCCAATAAATCTTGGAAAAACCCCCTTGTGGGATTCGAACCCAGGACCTTATGGTCCCTAAGCCTTATCCAACCACCAAGATGCCACTAGGCTATAAAGCCATGGACAAGTAATATATCAAGTTAAATATCTAATCTTGGAGATTCAATCACCACAAAAATAAAATAAAAATAAAATGAAGTCTGAAATAATACTTTAAAGAGTTGAAAACCTAAAGAAAATAAGATTTTAATAATCCAAACTATTAACCATTTGTCAATAATAACTTCTACTAACAATCTAAATAGGGGCAATTCCAGCTTTCAATTTATTACCAATAACAATCATAGTTTAACAATGATTAACTCTGTATTATTTCTGATGATGTGATATGTAATGTGAAAATTACATGGCAATGATTTGGATTTTTAAAATTATTTGGATCTAATTTTATTTTGAGAATACAAGGGTTGCGTTTAAAAATAAGGAAGGTGCAAGATTAGAACCCAAAACCTAGTGACCTTCAAAATTAAATGATCCCGGTTTAACCAATGTCTCAATGCCTTAGTTTGATTCTCAATTACGATTAAAACCTTTTTAACACACAATCATCTCTTTTCATCTTCCTCAATTAACTTTAATATCATAGTGTGCGTTTTATCCCAACTAACACTATTGGTGAAATGTTGAAAGGTGTTTATTGTTTGATTAGTGAGACATTAGAAATGTTGATCACTAGCAGATTAGCAAGACCTTGTAAAGGTAGTCACTACATTACTTGGCGAGACGTTAATACTGAAGATTAACTTTTTGTGGATACCCATGAGTTTATGTAGGGTGAGTTTGTTAATATTCATTCAAACCGATATAGATTTTTGTATTTTACTTTAATTTTGAACTTGCGTTATCCTCGAAAGGTCTTTACATGATAAACGAGAAACAATTTCAAAACTGGTTATTTTACCTTACGTTTCCGAGTTCACTTAATGAGAGAAAAGAAAATAAAGAAAAATTTTGTTTTCATTTATTTCATATTTTATCTTTCATTTCTTTCTTCACTTTTCTTTCCAAATTAGAAAGAAAAAAAATTTTCTTCCAACTTGTTCTTTATTTCTCATTGTTTTCCTTTCATTCGTTTTTTTCCCTCTATTTAATGAAACTCATGAACATAACTTTCACTCATTTCCTTTATTTTCTTTCCTACAAAAAACCTCTAGAACACAATAATTTTTTTTCATTTCATTTAATTTCTTTTTCATTCTTAAATGAACTCGAGAACGAAGTGTAAAAGATTAAAACAACATATTCATCCCTTTTTTTCTAAGGATGTTTCTTTTTTTTTAAAGTTTCGTTCTCATTATTTTAGGAAGTTTTTTTATTTTTATTATATTAATAATGATGTTTATCAAACAGAAAATTGGTGTGTTTTAAGTTTAAGAACCTAAAGTAAAAAGTTTATTATATATAATTAAAGTATGCTAAGTATCTAACAACTGAGTAGTGTAAGCACGTTGCGGTGGTTTGGTTTCGGACAAAATTTATATTGAAACGTAGAAAAAATAAGCGTGTCATACGGTATATTCTGAATATTATAAAACAGTATATTTGAAAAGAAACAAATATGTTACATCGATCGAAAATTGAAAAAACGAATACTGACACCGGTTTTGGTTATACGAATGCCAGTATTGGCATTGTTCAGTAAGATCAGTTCGTTTCATTCCGTTAGTGTTCCGCCGTTGCGGTTCGGTTTACGATGCCAAAAAATAGTTTATTTACATTGGTTTCATTGCATAAAAGTTGTTGATTTAACCCATAAATTAATGTCGTGTAACCAGAAAACATCTTGTTTTACATCAGTAAAAAAAATCATAAATACAAATTTTGATATTGATACCGACATGTGATATAGCTTATGATAGAACTCTGTTTGTATATATTCGTATCTTATCTTTGAATTAAGTATTCAACGCCTCAAACAATCATCCACTGTTTTATTATTATTTTAAAATCCATGCATACAACAACTAACGTTCATATGCGTTCACATATACATAACCAAACAAACTTGCATGTTATGTTCAATTAACCACATAAAGTGTAAAACAAATACTATATATTTTAACATACAACTTGGACCAAAACTACAAGGAATATATAAACTAATACAATTTAAGTTTTAATATAAGTTTGAAAATATTAAAACCCGTTTCCACTTTGAGTTCAAGATGGCTCCAATACTTCCAAAATGTCACGATACCTTCAATTTCGGCTTTTCTTTTCTTTCCTTTGCTCCCTACTTTCAACTTTAGGAGGGTAGCATGCACGCTTACAACATTTTCTACTCAAGAAAAGTAATCATATATTTATTTTCTTAAACTTAACCTAACTTTTTCTAACAATATTTAATACTTATAAAAAGAACACATACATTCTTAATCTCTTGTTGCTACAACAAAGATAAGACCAATGATAGTGAATGGACTGGTTAGGCTAACAAGCTTCAAGGGTTCAGGTTAACCTAACGCAGGTCGTGGTGTCCCTCTACGTTTGCAAAACGTAGAAGAAGGTTCACTAGTTAGTTGTTTGCTGTTATAGTTCACCGAAGATCAAGAACCGTAATGTTTGGAATCGGTTTTAGGATGATGTTCTTGGTGAAGCTCTGAAGTTATTGAAGTAAGAAAGAAATAAGCTAAGAGCATATTTCTCAAGGAAGAAGAGAAGATTAGGGAGATGGTGTTATCTGCCCAGATCTGTTGTGTTCTTGTTTGTGACTAAGCATCTCTTATATAAGTGAAGAGATGTAAGTCTTTTAGTCCAGTTAACTAAACTAGTTAGCCTCTAGTTTGCATAGAGAGTTGACCTTTATGGGCGGGAAGGTTTGGACCGTTGGTCCATAACTAAAATAATAATACTTTATCTGAGCATGTCCTTTGGTCAGAGGGGACAACGATGTGAACAGTGATTTGACATCGTACTGTAGCACGTGGGTACTTGTTTACATAAGTTTGGGCGGGAAACGAAGCTTTTATCCTTTTAACCCTTTTAGCGTTAATGTGTTTCAATCATTTTATTATTTCCTTGGGCTACCCCCGTCATCAGCCCCCCAAGTCAGAGGTGTTTGAGGAGTATGCTCAAGGGCTTCTGACTTTTGCACACATTTTTTTTATTGCTTAAAGGCTTCAAGGCTTGTAGGCTTCGAAGCTTTGTTCAGTTTTGGTTGTTTTTTGAATTATTGATATGACAGTTGATGTGATTGTAACTGTCAGATTACGGTTTCCAATAACTACTTTTCATTAATAGTTATCAGTGGGATAACTATTCACTTTCTTCCAGATTTGTTTAACAATTTCCACCATAATCACTTTCAAGTTTCATTCAATCCACTACCAGGTTAGTTTCGATCCTTTCTTCTTCTTCAAAATTATGGTTGCCAAAAAGGATCTTTCAATCAATTTTTCCCGATTAACCCAGGAAGAGGTTGAATCGTTTTGTATTGAGTGGGGAATAGGGTTAAAGTATAAACCGATTGCTCCGCCGGTCGATTCTTCCATCGATCGTTGTCCGGTGGGTTTTATCGCTCTATATTGTCGTCATTTCGAATTTTCTAACCTCCGACACCCTTTTTCGGTTTTTGTTCTTAATGTTTTGGAGTATTATCGTATATCATTCGGCCAAACCCATCCGTTAGGGCTTGCTAGGGTTTTGCATTTTGAAGTTTTATGTAGAGCCCTAGGTTATGACCCTTCGCTGTTGAATTTTCGCCGTTTCTTTCACTTAGCGAAAAATGGTGATTGGTACACGTTCGAACATACCAAGGTTGATATATGTTTGGTTTCGTCGACGGTTACAACCCTCGGTTCTTGGAAGGACCGGTTTTTCTTTGTTTCTGATTCTATCCTTCAGTTTAAACCCGTTTGGAGACAACCCGAAGCCATTCTAAATGAACCAGAACCGGCCGAATCTGAGTTAAACTAAACCTTTTTTAAATCAATTAGAACATGTCCTTCGCGTCTTCGTCCTCTCCCCGAACATCTTCTTGTTTTGTTAGGAATTAGCAAACTTTGGGATAAGCCTAATCGGGATCCCGTGCTTATGAGGGATAATAAGGGTACGCATTTGTTTTTTCTGTTTTTGCTTTATTTTGTTGATATGTTTGCTAATGTGTTCCCTTTTGTGTTTGCAGTCATGTCAGCTTTGGACTTTTTAAAGAGTGATGATACTTCTGACGTTGGTTTTACTGATGTTGATGCCGTTGTTGGGGAGGATTTGGTTATTCGAGGGAAAGAGGGTCGATTTGAGGATGCTGAGTATGCTGGGGTTGCAAATGTTAAAGGGTTCACCAAGACCACTGTTCCAAAATCTTCCACTCGTCGTTCCACACGTCGTTTGTTAAAGTCTGTTGCCGCCTCATCCTCTCATGAGCCAGTTGAGGTTAGTGATGATATTCAGGTTTCTGAAGACCAAGGCCCAACTATGGAGGTTGAGAAGGAGCAGGGGTTGGTGGTTTCTAAGAAGAAGAAGTCGACTGGCAAGAAGGTTGAGATGCCAGTCGTTCAAGGGTTGGACGGGAATGCAGTTTATGTGCCAGGATGGAGTGTAAAGGTTGGGGATAGTTTCAAGGATCCCGAGGTTTGTGCCGATGCATTGGCTCATTTTGCTCCTACGGGGGTTCGTGATACTATCTCCAAGATGGAAGGTGAATCTCTGTTGTCTAGGTTGATTTTGAACTCTTGTAACTTTTCTGCCCTTTTAGCAGAAGATGTTACTCGGTTTCGCACGGGGATGGAGGAGTATGAGGAGTTCATGAAGTCGAATGAGAAGATGAAGGCCTCTATGGCGGTTATGAAGAAAGAAGTTGAAGGTTATTCAGAGAAGGAGAAAGTGCATGTGAAAAAGATTGAAGAGTTGGCTCGTGGCCATGAGATTGAGATGGCAGGGTTGAAGAAAGCTATGGAAGCTGACAGGGCTAGGTTGGATGCTGACTGTGAAGCCTTTGAGGTGCAGAGGAGAGCCTTCGAGATGGAGAAGGAAGGCTTGAAGGCTTCGGTTACCCAGACTTCTGATGACAACAAGTGGTTGATTGAGCATGGTTTTCAGCAGGTTGTTTCTTACTTGCTTCATTCTAAAGAGTTTAACTCGGTGCTGGACGATGTTTACACGAAGCTGTTAGGCCATGGGAAGCATTTGGGTTTCATTGTAGGCTTCCATCATCACGAAGCCGGTCAGCCTATGGAGCAGTCTCCCTTGTTTAGCCCTGAAGCCTACAAGCTTTTCACTGGTTCAGTTCATGCTATGGTAAGTCTCTTTCAGTTTTGCAGGGCTTGAAACCAGCCGGCCTTTATGAGAATGTTGCTAAAGAGGTGCTTGAGTCCTGGTCGAAAAAACGTTCCCGTATCGGTGATAGTGAGGAGACTTTATCTGGAGGAAGCGGCGGATCTCATGTGGCAAGCCTCGAAGGCTCGACTATTGCTGATGTTGTCCCACAAGTCAAGAAGTCCAAGAAGGCTAAGGGTGGTAAGGCTAGTACCTCAAAGTCTGTTTCTGATGTTTAAGTACTTGATTCGTAGCTTTCTTAGCACTTTTAAAACAATGTTATGTAATCTTAAACAATGTAGGTTTGGCATGAAACTCTTAAAGTTTCTACCTTGTGGTTGTGTTTGGCCTTTACGGCCCTTTGAACATTTTCTTGGGAATCCTTGTGATTTCCTCGTTTTAGCCTTAATTGGCTTATTATGTATGAATGCTATTTAGCTATGGCCTTGGAATGGCCTTGTTTATGAACTATGATGCTCTATGTATTTGTGTGTTGATAACCACAAAAGTGAGTGGCTTGATTTTCTTCATCCTACCTTCACTAAAACAGACATCAAGGGTTAGTTGGCCTAAAGGCTTCAAGGGTACATCGGCGATACCTTTTATAGATGACTCGGAGGGTTGAAGCCTTGAGCGTTCTTCCTTGCTCAGCTGGTTGAAGAATCTTTCATACATGATCTATGTGGCCGCCCCTGTGTCGATGTAGGCTTTGTTTGTTTGGAGTGTTCCCATGTTCGCTTCCACCGTTAGGGGGTTTGTGAGTAGGTTACCTTGAGGCGTTGGGAAGCAGATGCATTGAAACTCCAAAGCCTCTAAGCATTGTCGTTTGTGGGGAACACCTTGGTCTATATTCACCATATTCACTGTAACATCACGTAAATTTTGGGCCAAAAATGTCAACTTTTCAAAGTCAAAGAACCGATTCTGCCAATTTCTAAACTTCAGGGACCAAAACATAAATTCTGATTTTCCTGACTTATCGCGGTACGCGATGGGTCAGAGGAGACACCCATCGCGTACCGCGATAGGGTAGTCTAACACAGGTGACACGTGTGCCACGTGGCACACGGTGGCAACGTGTATCGCCATGTGTCACCACGTGGCAACACGTCCGCCACGTGTCGCCACGTGTAGCGGCGTCTGCCACGTGTCGACACGTGGCAGGTCTAGGCTCTGACTCAGCAGACCTACATCGCGGTACGCGATAGGTCTGCCAAGTGACCCATCGCGTATCGTGATGGGGTCCAAAATTTGGCTATAAATAGGCAGCCACGTGATTGAGCCCCTCACACCTCAATTACACATACATACTCTCTTTCTAGCTTTCTCTCACTACCTCGAACTACGTGCCACTAATCTACCTCGGTAAACGTGCCCGAAACCTCGTTTTTCGTGCCCGTTACCTCGATTTCCGTGCCATTCCCCGACATTCCAAACAAGAAGGAAGTGTTGTCCGACGACCCGGTGATCTCCTCGAAGTGCGTGCCAAAAGAGTGGATGTCTCGAAAGGTGTGCCAAGTGTGGAAGGAAGTATTGATCAAGTAAAAGTTGATAAGCGAGCGACGTCGAAGTGCTGCCCAAGTATCTAGGGCACTTCTAAGCCTAAACAAGGTAGGCGTAATTCCCGACCAAAATAATATTAAAATATTATAAAGGCTTAATGCCTAAGTCGGAATTATACTCGATGAATATAAAAGAGAAACGAAAATAACAAAGAAAAGAAGGAAAAGAAAATATATATATATGAGTATATATATAAATATATAATTATTCTTTGTTATAGAATATATTATTTAAGTATTATGAATATACTTAAATAAAAGAAATACGTTTCTTAAAAAAGAAGAAACGTCGGGTTTTGAAATATAAACTAAAGGTTTATAAATATTACTTTTTAACTAAAGGTTTTAAAGTAAAAAGAAATAATGAACTAAAGGTTCATCGAGATTATAAGACTAAAGGTCTTAAGCCGGATCGTGTATCCGACTAATGAATGTTATACTCGTACTATAGGTGCGAGATAGCAAGAAGAGACTCACGGACGGTGTTGGAAGCCGATCCCATTGAAAAGGTAAATACGCCCCACTTTACAAACATGTTTTCAAAAGAGTCAAACGTGTTATATGAAAAAGGGTTTACATGAGACTATGTGTCTCTAAAAACATTATAAATAAGAGTATAAGCCAGCCCTCAGGCTATGGTATACGTTTGTCTGGATCCTTACATATGTGGAACGCGGTGGGCACATCGCACCACGCTTGGTCACGACCTCCAGCCACGATGGGCCGGACCTAAGTTACGTCCGAGCGGGGAATGGCCATGTGTATATTTATGGTACCTAAGTTATGTCATAAACGTTGCGGTGTTTCGCTGAGGTGATCTCAAGCAGAGACTCGAGTTTATAATGATTGTTTTAACTTGATTATTCCTAAGACTAGATGGGCCGAGACTTATGTGGTCTCGAGGGATGATTAAGTAAAGAAAATATTTTTAGCTTCAGCATATTCACCAGCATTCGTTGCTGACGTATTTTATTAACATTTTGCAGGTAATCAGGAATAGAGCTTGAAAGACGAAGAAGCTCAAGAATCCGATGGCTCGGATAATTTTGTGTAAATATAAAATATGGTGGTTTTGTAAAAACATATAAACAAGTAAACTTAAAACGAGATTTTCGTCTCGTCTTTTGTATTGTAAATATTTTAATAACGATCATTTGTTTTTATAAAGTCTTCCGCTTGAACCCGCAACTCTGATTTATTTTCAAACATGGTACCAACTATGGTTCACACTCCTAGGCCTAGAATGGGGGTGTGACATTCACTTATTTGCTTTTTCTTTCAGCCATCTTGTCTTTGACCCCTTTCACCAAATGAGCCAATTCTCCAGACTTGATGGCTTCCTCAATTCTTCTTTTGAGTTGAAAGCAATCGTTTGTGTGGTGACCTTTTTCTTTGTTGAACTCACAGAACTGGGTGGAACTTTCGTTTTTCTTGCTCTTGGGCAAGGGTCAAGGAGGTCGGAAGTTGTGCTTCACTTCTTCTGTGGCAAGGATTTCCTGAGGGGTTTTGTTTAAGGCTGTGAAGTTTACAGTCTTTTCCCTGCTTGGAGGGTTCCGGCCTTCAGGCCTTCGTTGATCTGAACTCCGGGGATACTTGTCATTAGGATTGTAGTTCCTTCTCTTTCGGTTGGGGCTGTTGCCTCGCCAACTGGGAGCTCTTTTTTGCTGCTCTTTGAAATCAACGGCCTCCTCGCCTCGAATATGTGCCTCAGCTCGTTCAAGAGCTTCTTCAAGGGTTTTAGGCAGGCACTTGTTAAAGTCCCTTGTGAGGTGCTTGGAGGTGATGGCGTTCATAAAGCCTGCCACCCTCATTTTTTCGTCAGCCCCCACATATTGTAACCCTTCTTTCTTGTACCTTTTGATGAAATCTCGAAGGCTCTCATCATCTTTTTGTTTTATCTGAAAAATGACAGTGGCGTCCTTGACGTACCTTCTTTGTTGTGAGAAGTGGGCCAAGAAGCCTTTGCTCAGATCATCGAAGCTTCTAACGCTTTGAGCAGGAAGATCGTTGAACCATATTCTTGCCGATCCGACTAACGTTTGCATGAACATCAAGCAACATTCAGCATGGGACCATTTTTCAATTCTGGCTGCCCCAGTGAAAACTTGGAGGTGGTCTTCGGGATCTTCAGTCCCATCATACGTTCTTATATGGGGTGGCATTTTGATTTTTGTTTGAAAGTCATAATCGGCGATTTATTGAGAGAAACATGATAAGTTACCGGGCTTGTAAGGCTTTGCCAGATCTTCATCTAGCCTCACAGCAGGATTATGACTTGTTGTTCCTTGGTGAGTACCCAGTGCTTGGTTGATGAGCTGGGTCCAAGGGAAAGGTGCCATCATTTGAGCCATCATCTGTGGCATGAGGTTAAAGCCTTGAAGGCTTCCAGGGGTTGCTGCTGTTTGATTTGTTCCCATGGGAGTGCTCATCGCAACACTTTGAGCCAAAGGTAAGACCGACATGGCCTGCTCCCATGTAGTGGCTGTGGGAGGAGCACTTGAATCTGGTGACTGCAATATTTGGTCGAGAGTGGTCTCGTGTCCAATTGGTTGTGAAGTGAACAAAGGGAAAGCCGTTGGGCTTGGTCTCCCATAGGTGTAGGGAGATGGGTTAAAGGGTTGACAGGTTACACTTGGACCAGCTTCAAAAAGAGAAGCAGCCAGTCCTAAGCTGGTTGAAGGGGAAGGTGAACGTCCGAGCGACAATGAGGGCTCCGATTCGTCATAATCTAGCCTTATTCTTATCCCCTTTTCTCTTTCTAGGCGCATGTGTTGGTTAATAAGATGCCTTAGTTGCAAGAAATTCCGTGATACCCCTTCCAGCGTCAAGTCGACGCATTCCGGGGTGTTCGTGACTCCTGCATGGGGAGAAGGAACTGCGAATCGTGAAGGGGTTGGAGTCCGAAAAGGTGAAAACTCGAGGAACAAGGGTCCCGTCAAAGTTCCTCCCGAAGTGGAAAAAATCGAGGTCGTCGCCGGAGTTTCTTGGTCGGCACTTGATGTTGGTGTTCTTGACACTTGGTTGACTTCTCCGGGAGATCCACCTTCTGACATGTGATGGAGCTACACTACTGGTCTTTATGATAAAGTAAGTGGCGTAGCCCCACGGTGGGCGCCAACTTGTTGCTACAACAAAGATAAGACCAATGATAGTGAATGGACTGGTTAGGCTAACAAGCTTCAAGGGTTCAGGTTAACCTAACGCAGGTCGTGGTGTCCCTCTACGTTTGCAAAACGTAGAAGGAGGTTCACTAGTTAGTTGTTTGCTGTTATAGTTCACCGAAGATCAAGAACCGTAATGTTTGGAATCGGTTTTAGGATGATGTTCTTGGTGAAGCTATGAAGTTATTGAAGTAAGAAAGAAATAAGCTAAGAGCATATTTCTCAAGGAAGAAGAGAAGATTAGGGAGATGGTGTTATCTGCCCAGATCTGTTGTGTTCTTGTTTGTGACTAAGCATCTCTTATATAAGTGAAGAGATGTAAGTCTTTTAGTCCAGTTAACTAAACTAGTTAGCCTCTAGTTTGCATAGAGAGTTGACCTTTATGGGCGGAAAGGTTTGGACCGTTGGTCCATAACTAAAATAATAATACTTTATCTGAGCATGTCCTTTGGTCAGAGGGGACAAGGATGTGAACAGTGATTTGACATCGTACTGTAGCACGTGGGTACTTGTTTACATAAGTTTGGGCGGGAAACGAAGCTTTTATCCTTTTAACCCTTTTAACGTTAATGTGTTTCAGTCATTTTATTATTTTCTTGGGCTACCCCGTCATCATCTCTCATACATTATATTGTTAATTGGAATATTGTTGACTGACAAAAAAGAATACTTTTTTAAAGAAAATGATCCACTTTATTCCTTTTACTTAGAAGTAAATACTTTATATAATTATATTAAATGATTTATATAGTTATAATTTTGATTCCTATATAGCTTTTGACATGACAAACATGAACCCAACATGCTTAAATCTGAAACGATGAGGACTAGTATTCTGGTATTAAATTGAGTATGCGATTTGTCTTAAATTTTTTTTCAGATATTATATTTGATGATGTTCAATCCGATAACCTGAAACATACATACTCGCTTATCTAAACAATAACAAAAATTTTCTTTTCATTTTGTATTACTTTTGTAGTTAAGATTAGTGTATTCTACCAATCCACTACCTTTTTAGTTTTTCTACATTTCTATTTTCTTAAGTTTTGAATTTGTTGTTATTACACTTTCTCTCTAAACTTCAAGTTTGTTGAATTTCTTGTGTTGAATTTTATTTGATTTCTAAGAAATGGATTCATGCTAATTCAAGATAGGGTGAAGTTTAATGTTTGTGGTAAATGTTAGATATTTTCATTTAATTGGACTGACTTATTAAGTATTATAAATCATAATATTTATTAAGCAAGTCCAGAAGTGCAATGTGCATGCTTCTTTAAGTTTACTTTGGTTTTGATCTTGAAGAAATACTAATGGACCCCGGGCAGATTACGGATAATCTGGGAGTTAAATAGATGTTTCCCACGAGGGGTTGGATCCGGCAAAGATGGTTCTTCTGATAACCTGCAAAACAGACACCGTGAGCTCGTCACTGAGAAGGGGGGGGGGTTCCTCCTTGTGACCACCCTCCGGCGTGAGAATCAGACTAGATTGCTCTTGAATATAAGTATATATTAAGAGATTGCTAGAGCAGATATCAGGTATAATATGTAAGAAACAAGATAGTATATGATAAGATGAGATGATCATACCATTTGGGGTATTTATAGCCGAAGGTAGGTTTCCAATAAGGTATAGCCGGCTGAATAGTATTCCTGTTCTACCAACTGTGGCCTACGCACGTGCCATGCTAGTAGTTGGTGGGTAGGCAGCGGCTGACAGTGACCAGGCCTGCTGTGTACTATTCCTTTTCCACCAACTGCCGGCTATGCACGTGGTATGACAGGAGTTGGTGAGTAGGCAGCGGCTAATAGTGACATACAGTACAAGAGCATGCTGCTCGCCATACTGTTGTCAATGAGCTGTCGTATCTTTGGTCAGATCTTTTGCCCATACCTCGTCAGGTACAGTACAAAAGATCTTCCCGTATCGTACGGACTGGCTTATTTGGGCGGGAGTATTCCCTCTCCCGCCTTTGTGCGGGATTGTTCCCGGCTTTGCTCATTCCTTCAGGTGACAACTGAATTATTGAGAGCTAAGTGCCTTGTGCGTGTAGCCTTGCTGCGCGGGTGGCCTTCCCTGATGGCTTGCATCCGCAGCTGCGGGAACAGGCGGAGTACTTCACCATTGGGAGGCATTTCCTGCGGGAACAGCTTGCGTACTGCGCGTAAGGACGTCACGTCTCTGAGCATGGTGGGTCCTGCGGATCCAGTTGGTTTCTGCGCAGACATCTCTCTTCAAGGTGAGTCCTGCGGGTCCAACTGGGCTCTGCTGGGACCTACCTCTTCAAATGAAGAAACACTAATCGGCCCCGGGCAGATTACGGATAATCTGGGGGTTAAATAGATGTTTCCCACGAGGGGTTAGATCCGGCAAAGATGATTCTTCTGATAACCTGCAAAACAGACACCGTGAGCTCGTCACTTAGAAAGGGGGGGTTCCTCCTTGTGACCACCCTCCGGCGTGAGAATCAGACTAGATTGCTCTTGAATATAAGTGTATATTAAGAGATTGCTAGAGCAGATATCAGGTATAATATGTAAGATACGAAATAGTATATGATAAGATTAGATGATCATACCATTTGGGGTATTTATAGCCGAAGGTAGGTTTCCAAGAAGGTATAGCCGGCTGATTCCTATATAGCTTTTGACATGACAAACATGAACCCAACATGCTTAAATCTGAAACGATGAGGACTAGTATTCTGGTATTAAACTGAGTATGCGATTTGTCTTAAATTTTTTTGCAGATATTATATTTGATGATGTTCAATCCGATAACCTGAAACATACATACTCGCTTATCTAAACAATAACAAAAATTTTCTTTTCATTTTGTATTACTTTTGAAGTTAAGATTAGTGTATTCTACCAATCCACTACCTTTTTAGTTTTTCTACATTTCTATTTTCTTAAGTTTTGAATTTGTTGTTATTACACTTTCTCTCTAAACTTCAAGTTTGTTGAATTTCTTGTGTTGAATTTTATTTGATTTCTAAGAAATGGATTCATGCTAATTTAAGATAGGGTGAAGTTTAATGTTTGTGGTAAATGTTAGATATTTTCATTTAATTGGACTGACTTATTAAGTATTATAAATCATAATATTTATTAAGCAAGTCCAGAAGTGCAATGTGCATGCTTCTTTAAGTTTACTTCGGTTTTGATCTCCTTTAAGCTATGAGGGGGAACCAAGGGGATAACGCCCCTTGGTGGTGGTCTGACGGTTATTGTCTCTCACAATTCCTAACCAGCAAGTTCTTTGAAACTACGCCCATAAACCTATTAATCGCCAACCGAGAATCATACTTCATAGCAATGTTTGATGAAAAGTGGGACCTTTAGATGAATCCTGTCTGCGAATACTTAATTGATAGGAACCAACTTTGGAGCTTCAAATGAATCCTGTGGTTCTTCGGTATACTTTTTTGTCTTTTGGCTTTTTCTTGTTTTATGGTCAACAATTACAGCTAAGGTAGGCGGTCTTATAGAAACTAGAACTATCCTAATTATATGCTACCTTTTAATTTAATGATAGTGATCCAATTGAGAACAATCGAATCCTATTTCGTTTTCAAAATCCCAGTATATTATTTTTATACTAAAATGGAATATTAATATATTACATAAAAGTAGTACCATTTTTTTTAACCCAATAAGAAGTAGTACACTAGTACTTAAATTTTCAACTTCACCATTGGTTTCGTTCTCTTTCATAAGACAAATAATAAATTCTAAACTTAAGTACGGCTTTAGTCCTTCAGGTTTGTTAAGATTCTTGTTTTTTTGTTACAAAGTTTTTTTTCGTTGCATTTTCCAATCCAATAGTTTTATTTTCATATCACTTTTAATTCAACCCGCTCACTTCATTGGTTTTCATTTTAACACCTCCTTTTAACCATACAGTTCTTCTTTGTCTAAGGCCAAATCACCATTTTTCCTTCCACGACCAAATCACCACAGCCGAAAAAACGATCACCACGGTCCTTCTCCTGCCACAACAACCACATCTCCAACACCTCTACCCATTCTAACCATCGCCACACCATATCTCCATCACCTCCCCGTCTCGAGTCAGATATGGTGTTTAAATTTTAACATGATTCTATCGAAAAAATGAACTCAAAACATAATACTCATTTTCGATAGGTTTTAAGTGTTGGTGTTGTACATAATAATGTGGAATTCATACAAAGTCAAACAACAAACATATCACAATAAACATTGTTTTTAAATAACAAATCAATAAAAATTCAACTTTAATGGATACGCGTCTTTAGGCCGGATAACTCTACAAATGCCAGTCGTTCCTTATTCTTGCTTCGAGCTTACCTGTCAACCTCATATGCATTCTAAAAATCAGTCTTCCTGAGTGAGTTCTAGTTTTACTATGTTTAATCATTCAGTTCAATCATTATAAAAAATAACGCATGTGTACCCCCGAAACACGAAACATAAGCATAAAAAACTTCGTATAACATCTTAAGATCGCCTACATAAAGTAACTTCATTTATGAGTTTAGAATTAAATGTCTAAATCTACCCTTCTATTATTATAGGTCGTGACAAACCTAATTGCAAAACGAATGCTGTCACTCTCTACACAGTTCCAATTATAAGATCACTCGTAGTGGTGGCGGTATGGTGGCGTTATGTACGAAAACGCCTGAGGCACCCCCCCCCCCCCCCCCCGACTTTTTGGGTTTGATTTTTTGAGTTAGCGTTTTGTGTATAAAGCTTGAATGGCAGAAAGTTAAAAAAATTCCCTTTTGACCGTTCAACGGTCACAATGCCGTTAAAAAAATTGTTTTATGTATAATCATCTTCATCCCCAATCAAAACTCATCAAATTTATAAACATTTCTTTCTTAACTATATATTTCCTCACACCAAATTCCCTATAAACTCTAAATGGATTCTCCCACTTCTACATATAACAATTTTTCGGGCCCGACCGACAAGCTGAAGACGACACGAAGGAAGAGGCGGTTACGAGTGCGATTGTACTCGCGACAACTTATATGAATTCTATTAGCTCTCCTTGTCGTTGGCATTTTGTTAAAAATCCTTGTCGTCTATGATCTTTAGAAAGAATGAAAAGCGCTATGTATACATGTATTATAATGCATAACATGATCATCGAAGACGAGGGAAGAGCAATATGTCCAACTTTCATACTGGACTCGGATCCACCACGAACTCCAGCAAGTATGGAACAGAGACTTGAAACGCATATTTCGTGCGGTCAAAAGAAATACTTAACGCTCTTAAGCGGGGTTTGGTCCAACATCTTTGGATGAATCGGCGTTTGTCAGGTGAAAATGAAAAACAAAATGAGGGCAACGATAAATACGATAATGAAGACGACGATGACGACGAGGGTGACGATGGAGACGAGTAGTTTTTGTTTTTATTGTAATGTAATATTTATTTAATAAAATATTATTATTATTATTATTTCTTTACTTTTAATAAAAAATTAAAAAAACAAAAAAATGTAAAAGTGACTGGATGTCACGTGACGTAAATTGTTCAATGGTGAGGCATTATAACTACACTATCTTTTTGCAAAATTTAAAAACGATAGTTGTACACCACATGACGCAAAATGTTCGCACTCTGTATGGGCTCTTACTAAATAAGTATGGGCTCTTACTAAACAACTAATGGTTTAACTAACTCATTATATTTTCTTAATATAAAAAACTGAACAGTGAATGTTATTGTTGGCAAAATGAGTGATCGTAGAACCCGTACCCTCATGCCTTCCAATGACAAGGCCGGCGATAAGATGTGGCAGGGTAGTCGACGGTCACATGCTCGACACTCCGTTAGGTTTGAATTTTTTTTAAATTAAATGTATTTTTATTAAAACAGTATGTATATTTAGTGTTTAAACTCAATTACATAATCACTAGCTTGGTCTAGTGGCAAAGATGTATTACTTCCAACCAAATTACTTCCAACCAAAAAGTTATGGGTTATAATCTCATTTGAAACATGTTTAATCCTATTTTTATACAAAAGATTTTTACACAACCCAAATTATAACTAAGTAAGCTCATATAAAAATTAAATTGTTTAAAACCAACAAAATACTCTTATTTAAGGTCCAAAATTTTCAAAAAAATTTTTCGCATTCAGCCCAAATTTTTTTTGTGTTCTCGAAGCCGGCCCATCCCATGCTGCCTGTGCCCTTGAGACCCTGTAATGGTGTTATTGTTAACACCCTTAAAAGTTGATGTGGAGTGTTGTCTTAACCCACTACACTCCACCCTACCTATCACTCGATACGACAATAACAAATTCCATATATTCATATATTTTAAATGAGGAAAAGTGGAGTTTGCATGTAGCCAAATCGGTAAAGTCATGAACATCATCATTAAAAAAGCTAAAAGGAAAATGCGTGTGACAATGATAAAAACTAAAAAGCAATGGCACTCAACATATAATAGCTTAGCAAATGGGATTGCTTAGGAGATTACTTATCATTTTATAATATTAAAAAGATCCTAGTTAACTTATCATTTTTGTAGAAAGACATTTCTAACTCTATTGTTAGATAGATTATACAATTTTTTTTTACCATCACTAGACTTGAATGGTTAACGTATAAAAACACAAAGTCTTATTCAACATTTTAGTACTGCTGGAGTGCTAGAACAAAAGCCCTTTATACTTTATTAACTTAATTATCTATATTTTTTAGGCTAATGTTTGTATATTGTTTTGGTTATCTTCCACACATTTGATTTAAACATAGTTGCTTATTGATTAAAATCTAGATAGAATAATTCTTTCAAAACCAATTATTTGATATTCTTGAATTAGTTTTCATTAATATTTTAAAATGTTAATCTAAAGAATTAGGAGTTAAAAAGTTAAAGGCCGACATACTTTTGCCAGTGTCTTTTAAAGAACTACTAGAAAAGATTTATAAGGTGAAATTCATATTAGTTAAGAAATTATAAGCATTATTTCATTCCACTACAGTTCAAAAAAAGGAAAAAAAATATTCCATTCTACTAGGCCGTCCGTGAGTTTTTGAAGACTTTAATTTTAAGCAAAACTAGTATTTGTGTCCACATGATACAGCAAGTTTGTGCATTTTATTAAGCATAGACAATTTGCAAAAGTTTTCAAAATTTAAACCCTCATGTTAAATAACACCTTTATGTATACCCACTCGTTACGACGAGTGCATGGAGAATAGTCTGAACCTTTATAGGGCTTTTCGTAGCCTAACCCAACTCACTAACTCAAGAAAAGCCCCCATTATGGCATATCTATGTATATCATACACACGTATTTAACACCACTTGCCATAGTCTAATGTGACTTTGTGTAACCTACTAACCTAGACCTACCCGCTAACACATGGCAAGGCTCATTAGCGGTATTAGTGTACATATAACCAGCCATACACATGTTTTAACACCAAATAATGACTTGTTATCGCCTAATGTGACTTTGTACAACCTACTAACAACTTACAATGTGCAACCAATTCATAGAACTTTAACACCAAAATAACCTTTTATGACTTAACATTGCATTGTGTAACCTAAACCAACCCACTGACAAATTACAAGGCTCAAATAAGGCCAATAAGTGTAGAATTAAGTATACACATATGTTTAAAACAAAAAAAAAATTATTATGATCTAATATGATTTTATGTAGCCTAAGCCAACCTACTAACAAATGAGAAGGTTCATTAGTGCCCATTAGTGTACTATCAGTCATGCACATGTCTTCAACACCCGAATGACTTAGCAATGACCTAATATGGTTTTATGTAACTCAAACCAACTAACACATGGCATGGCCCATTAAGAGAAAAAAATTGTTACCATAAGGAGCCTTAGCTAATATGAATTATGGAGGAAATCATCGATGGCATATGTGCATCGGACATCCATAGGAAAGCATTATTGTACAAATAATCGTACATATGTTATAGTGCAAAATGACTTGTTATCACATAATATGACTTTATGTAACCTAAACTAACTCACTAACGAATAATAAGGCACATTCATACCTAAAATTGTACAACTAATAATTCAAAGGTTTCTAAGACCAAAATTATTTGCTATGATCTAATGCGATCCTATGTGATCTAAACAAACCCACTAACAAATGACAAGGCTCATTAAGGCCAATAAGTGTAAAAACAAATTATACACATCATCATAGGATCACATATTGGCCTTAATGAGCCTTGTCATTTGTTAGTGGGTTTGTTTAGATCACATAGGATCGCATTAGAAGAAAATATAACTTATAATGATCTAATGTGGTTTTATGTAGCCTAAACCAACCCACTAACAAACGACAATGTTGATTGATGCCTATTAGTGTACAAATAATCATATGCATGTCCTCAACACTCGAATGAATTAATAATAACCTAATGTGTCTTTATGTAGCCTACGCCAACCGATTATAAATGATAAGTCCATTAATACCCAAAAAGCTTGTCATCATAAAGAAACTTGATATTTATTACCAAGGCAATCACCTAGGGACTGTATATCGGACATCCTTAGATATATCCATCATGATTCTTCAGTCAAACTAGACCGTGTATTTGACATCCTTCGATAAGTCCATCAAGACTCTTCAGTCAAACTAGTTTCATTAGCTTCTCAGACTCTCTCTCTCAAATCCAAATTGTTTAACACCATCTCGCTCTCAGCCACCACTCGACCCACTCACTTCGTCACACCACCACCAACCGCTGTCACACCATTTGAGTATAGCATTGATAAGCATTTGAAAAAAGAAGATAATTCAAAAACTTTGATGCTTGTTTGTAATTACATTAAGTGTGTGTGTGCTCGCGCGCGAGCACGTGTGTGTATGGTTGTAGGTGTACAGCTATGTTCTTGTATATGTATGTAATAGTGTGTAATATGCATAACCGTAGGTTACTAAATATTATATACAAATGTTGTGTAACTATAAATACATGATGTATCAGGATTTTGCATGTTAACAATCTTTTTATAGAAATACAAGCTTGAGACCATGTACTACACGGGTAAGTGATAAAAAAATAATGCTTACTAATTAAGAAAAATACAAAAAAATAATAAACTTATCATACATTGTAAATTGAAACTGTTGTATAGTAGTGTTTAAAACAATTTAAAAAAACACAATACACTAATCAGCTACCATAAAGATAATACACGGTTTCTAGAAAAGGTAACACTACATACAATTAAAATTAATAGAAAATGATTAACATAAAGATAATAAAATAGACAATAAAAAATTTAATATATTATTAACAAGTTGTTCATTTTGCATTACAATTATAGAAGTAACACTCTTTTAATAAATCACAAATTGATAAAAATTTATTTGTATACTATATTTGATGTGTATTGGGCCTATTGGCTAATCTATATTGTTTATCATAAACTCAAAAATATTGGGATTTAAAAATCATATCCTTCAATATTGGTTGATATTACTTTTGGAAACTTTTATAAAAATATTTTATAAATCTTGGAATTCCGCAAACATTATTTTAATACAATTTAAGTATTTAATAGTTATCGATTGACAAATGAATGGTAATGAATGATTTTAAGGATTCGTTAATTTTAAATTATGAGAATTAATGTGAGAGTGTCAACTCGGGAAAAAAAACTATTATTGTCTTGTGAAAATGAAATCTTTATGGGTTTTTTTCTTTCCAATGATTCAATTTCTATTATTATTATGATTATTATTATTTTATTATTAAATCAACTAAAAATAATAAAGGTTTTCGATAGCTTTATATTGGATATAATTAAGACTCGAAGAGGATCCTACGTTTATAAAAAAAAATATAATTATTAAGTACGTGTATATGTTAGAGTGAGTTATCATTTTTGTTCTTGCACTTTCTAATATAGAAAAGAAAAAAAACAATACGAAGGTTGAGATTGATGTGAAGTCAAAAGAATACAAAAGAACACCCGCATAGAATAGAATACGTTGATAATAAATGTTGTATACCAAGAACTTAAGAAGGTCCAAGTAAGGGATGTATTTTGTGGAATGCTACAATAGTCACGTGTGGCCATATTATATTTTATGATATTTTTTTGTCGACGTTTGAACTTACCCTTAGTACCCGGATAGTCTTTTGAAACATAATGTTTACCGTTCATGCTGATTTTGACGATCCTAGCTTGACTCATCTATAAGAAAACTTATTACTGTAGGAAAACCTAAAAATACCATCAATGAGAAAACTCGTCACTATAGGTAAACCTCCTCAAATCAGATTTTAAGCTTAAGAAACCTTAATCATTACACGATGCCATTTGACCAAAAGCCTTATTATTTATTTAGTAAATTCTTTTTTCCCAGTCTTGTGAAAAATATTTTAATATCTACAAAATTATCATACACTTTGTTTATTAAACTACAATCTATCTATCACTTCGCATTCACTCGGACAGTCGGGCATCCAATCACCATCTTATATGTCACTTTTGACTTAACCCATTTTCCCTTATATGTAAATTTCTACAAATGTCACGTTCTTATTTATCCAAAATCTTCAAAGAAAAAGACTTATTAGAATTGATTTTTCTTTTATTTTCTAACGTTTGTATTTGAAAGTTACCATTTACATTTATGTAAAGGTTCTAGATATGTGCATGTTTAACTATTCATATGTATGTAAATTTCTACAAATGTTCATATTTTTATTTTTGGGCAAAATCTTTAAAGAAAAAGAAGCGAACGTAAGTGCCTTTTAAAATTTACGTATGTGTAAATTAACCAATGTTCTAGTCCTTTAATCCAAAATGTTAACACGAAAATATTCATGCTCGATTTTGGAATTGATTTGATATTCAGAATAAACCATAGATATGTATGAGAGAGTGGAGAAAATTTTGGGATTCTAGTATTCTACTTAATAGGTGTTCTCCGGACTCCGGGTTGTATTTCCGGATTTTGGGTTTCCAGATTTGAAATATTTAATTCTAGAACCGAAACCTGACCCTAATATCTCTAAGGTTCTCCGAGTTCGGCTATTCAGGTTCGGATTTTATCAGGTTGTGTTAATTGGGTTTCGATATTTGGCCTAGAAAACTATTAAAACAAAAAGATCAAATTATCAAATAAATAGCCATATCAAAATACTGACTTTAAGTAATCGGTGGAATTAAGACTATAGCATAATAGTACAATCGATAGTTTTATCTGGAATCAAGCATCTAATATTGGGCGAACAAATGCACGTGTGGATTTTGAAAATGCCACAAGGTGTTCAAAGGTCTTGGTTACTTGTCGAACCTTAATTATGGGTGACAAAGTCATTGTTAGACCTGAGAAGTGCATTAGAAGTTAGAACATGTCAAATGATTCTCAATTCCAACCTCAATAAAATATTAAAAGGTGAAGTTTTTAAATTGTCTTATGCACGATTGATTAGAATGGTGTGGCAGTAGTACAACATTGTGTTTAACCCGTTCCAAAACGAGGTTTCGAACTTTTCAGTTTCAATTTGTTTTAATTATGACTTTTGATGTAATGTATATTACCACACCGTGTCTTAACACACTAAATCACTACACCCAACATTCTAGAGGCCAAAGCAAGGTATTGTTAAATACTTAAATTGACGCAAACAAGGGCGGACCTATGTATTAGGTTGGGGGCGACCGTCCATCTAAAATTTTTTTTAGTGTTATTTTGTAAGGCCCCGTTACCGGTAGCCCTAATTTAGCGTCGGATTTACTCATAAAAACAGTTCTACAAATCAGAGTTTATTAAAACTTTCGCGGAATATAAAACTTCAACCATTCGTTACAAAACATTAAATATTTTCTTTTATACCATAACACAAAACATTATATTAAAAACATCTTTACTTCTATCTTCATATGCCAGCCGTTTAATCCATGTCATGTGTCATCCTCATGCCTTCTCAATAAACATATATACCTGTGTTACCTGCGTGCATAATAAAAGTCAGATACGCTGAGTGAGTTCTAGTTAATCAAGCAACTTACCATACAACTATTACACGTATTACGTAAGTATCTGAAGACACATAGTCCACTGTCTATCCTTCTCACCTTACCACTTAACCCCTTAACTATCACTTACACCTTAGCCACTTCATGCCACTTAATAACAAAGACACATAGAGGCTTGCCCTCC
Source organism: Bidens hawaiensis (assembly GCF_021521415.1). Classification (NCBI taxonomy): domain Eukaryota; kingdom Viridiplantae; phylum Streptophyta; class Magnoliopsida; order Asterales; family Asteraceae; genus Bidens; species Bidens hawaiensis. The sequence goes on from NW_027491734.1 coordinate 263,243, forward strand.
CTCGTTATCTCGTTATGCCACATTTGCCACTTTAACAATAGCACGTATAGGCTTACCCTATCACGTACTATCGTCATGCCACTAACACTCTTAGTAGACCCATTTCCACTTCTATCACACTTTATTCTACTTGACTACAACACACTTTCTATCATTACATCATTTACATAATAAGCAAATCACATAATAATATTCACACACTCTTATAACCACTTGGAGATCATTCTCCCTGGCGATACGTGTAATATCCGGAGATCGTTCACGCATCGGCAGACATCTATTCATAACATCTATATACATATCATATCCAACTTTATAGCATACACTTACCACTCAAGGTAAGTGTATTCACACTTCACATCGAGTATGCACACAGCCCCGAAAGCATAACAAGGAAATGGGGCTAGAAACTCACCTGATTGCGGTTGCGTTCACTGCTAATGATTATTCCTCTCTTGAACTGTGCACGGCTAACTGTAGTAATAATTACATGTATCAATTAACTATCACTACTCCTATCGTCTTTTTACTTTAATTATTACCCACAACGAACGGGGGTCCGGGGGCAGCGCCCCTGGCAGCGGGGTCTAGGGGCGGCAGCCCCTAGCAGGGTCCAAGGGGCAGAGCCCCTGGCTGGGGTCGAGCTTGGAAAATTTTTATTTCTATTAACTGTCTTATCACATTTTCCACTAGGATTTTAAATTATTATTTTATTCACCTTCTCATTTTCTATAACGAATTAAGCCTAATTCGTTATCACATCACAGTCTAATTCGTTATCTAGCACCCGATCTAATTCGTTATCTTGTTTGTCCTCTTTCATAGCGAATTGGACCTTTATGACGAATTGGTCTTTTCACGAACTGAACCCTTCACGAACTGGGGGTTCATTCGTTAGTTCCCCCTTAGCGAATTGGAGTTAGTTCGTCACCTTTCTCCTTAACGAATTGGATACGAATTAAGGCTAGTTCGTTAGCGAATGACCTTGACGAATTACTTCTAATTCGTTACTCTCCGCTAGCGAATTAACTCTAGTTCTTTAACTTTCCGTTAACGAATTAGGGTTAGGTCAGAATGTCAGACTATTCTAACATCCTCGTACAAACATTCTCCGGCGCCGCCGTTGCCGGAATAACGGGATCTCGCCGGAAAAGCGAGATCTCGCTTATTTCACCACCATTTTCACCGTTTTTCGTTCTGTTCGATCCAGATCTGAGCTAGGGTGATCCCTAAGCTCATCTTAGGTTCGGTTTATACCCGAACCCACCCGGATCTTGTGACTTTGACGGTTTAACGGTGTCGGCTCGTCGTTTCGTGACTAAATCTAATGGGTTTGGGTTCATACAACAACATACTAATCTTACCTCGGGTTGAAAACCGATTCTCTTTCTTCTTCCTCTTGGTTTCGGCTAGAGAGATAGAGAGTAGGATGAGAGAGAGCTAAGTGTGTGTTTTGGTGGTGTATGAAATATGTGTAAATGAAGGGATTTGGGCATAATGGAGGTATTTAGTTGATGGGTCATGGGCTTGAGCCTATGGTCTATCTTCCTTTCATTTTTACCCAAGTCCATTACCCATATTACCTAACCCAACACAAGCCCGACTCGTATTAACTCCTACTTCATTTAATTATTTCTCGGCTAACCCGTGTAAACTTTCTCACCAAAAATAAATAATATAAATAATATTATTTTAAAAATTTCGGGATGTTACATATTTGTATGTGAAAATTACGATTGCCCCTTAAAATTACACTACTACAAAAGCTCCTTATATGTTACAAGCGGTTGGGAGGTAGAAACACCATGATTAAAAGTTCAAAACTTGCTAAAATACAAAAGGCGCCAGTTAAGTTTTCAAAACCTAAAGGAAGAACAAAGCCAGCCACTTCTTCTTCTTCACCAAATCTCCAACGGGAACCCATATCTTCTTCTCCAAAAATCTGAATCTTTGGGTAAGGAGGTCATGTTAATTTGATTATTTGTTTCTTCAGATCCCGTGGATTTTTAAGTTCTCGAATCTAGGTTAGATAGCGACTACATGTGATTTGGTATAAATAATTTGCAGGTTTTTATGGTTAGGGACAGGGGATTTTTGTTGTTACAGCAGCAGGTAGAGCAAATTGTTGTTGGTCTATATATAATTACACATACGACTCTTAATTACGGAAATCAGCTGATTTACTTGTAGATATGGGATGATTTTGCTTTGTTTTTTGGGGGGATAATGTTGGGTACTGAAATGTGATAGAACTGTAGAAGTAATAATAAATTTGCTTGATTAAGTTAAGTGTTTGAAGTTTCACCTAAATGTATTGTAAAATGGTTTTGTTAAATCTTCTTGTAGTTGAAGCTGAACACCACCAAAGCAATTTGCAAGATTTTGGAATTTGAAAAGTATATCAGATGATTTCAGCAGTACAAATTGCAGAATGTTGTTAAAATAAAGTGGAAAAGCTTAATGTTAATTTCAAGATCTATTTTTGTTGGTGCTCCTACTATTCAACATTTTGCTCCTGCACCTACCTCTATTTTATCTATCGAATCAGTTGTTAAGACCATAAAACAACATGGAGATGATCTTATTGCCTACCATAAATCACTAAGGCAAGTTGTTCTTTTTATCATAATATATTAACAATTTAATTGAAGTATGTAGGTCATTTTAGGTTAAGTATAAGAAACTCTAAAATGGGATCCGGTATGAGTTCCAATACGTTGAAATCGCGATTTGGATACCGATCGGCATGCTCAGAATTTCAGTTCGGTTCGTCTTCGTATAGGTGCGATGTACCAGGCGATTGAAATCACAATTTAGAACAAATTGGTACGCTAAGGTATTCGTTTCGGTACATTTTGCGTCAATACAGAAGTCATGGCTTGATGAACGATTTAGGTAAGATTGTGGTTTTTCGGGTTCTTAGATATAAGATTGTGGTTTGCTCGTGTTATTCTAACTTTATTTATTTGTCATTAGATTTAGCAAGAATCGAGATTTGCTACGCGCATGGAGATCGACAATACGATAGTGATAATAATTCCCAAGTTAAATTAGATTTATGTATTTTGATATTGTTGATTACAGATGATTTGTATTATACTCGTATTGTTGAATTCAAAAGATTTGTATAATTTTGGTCGGAAATTTGTATATAGTAATTAATATTAGCAGGTTTTTGTTTCATTCTGTTATTATAATAAAATAGCAGGTTTTGTTTATTAATATTGCAACTTTTAATTTATAATATAATAAATAGCAGGTTCCTTATATTTGTATTGTTAGAAGCGGTTTTAGGTGTGACACCGCTTTAAACCATGGCCGCTTTTAACTAAATCTAAAATGTTGGAACCGCTTTAAACTAGTCAAATAATTTATTAGAAGCGATAATATAAAAGCGGTTGGAAACCGCTTCAAAGATAAGCATAAAACGCTTCTAGGAGGCTATGTTTGTAGTAGTGTTAGTTAGACGTGCACAAAAAAACCGGTTCCGGAACCTAACTGGTGGAACCGAACCGGAACCGGTTCCAGTTCCTACCCGGTTGGCTCAATACCCGGTTTGGGTATTTTTGTACCCGAAATTCGTACCCGGTTCTCCTATTTGTATGTCCCCATCGGTTCCAACCCGGTTACTACCCGGTTCCTAATTGTAACCGGTTCGGTTCCTACCCGAAAAAACCGGTTCCGGCGGGTTTTTTTTGAAAAGTCAAACACAGGTCAAACTAGCCGTTGGAACCGGTTCCAACGGTAATATAGCCGGTGGAACCGGTTTTTGAGACACAAAATAGCCGTTGTAACCGGTTCGCCGTTGGAACGCCGTTGGAACCGGTTTTTGAGACAAATAATAGCCGTTGGAACCGGTTCCAACGGTAATATAGTCGTTGGAACCGGTTCTTGTAGCCCAAAAACTATATATAAGTTGTTTTCCATTACTTGTTTCACCACCAAACTCAAAAACAAACTAAAATACTACTCCTTTAGCAAACCCGTTCCGTTACCCGACCATCCAACTAAATATTATTATGGCACCCATTAAAAAAACTAACAAGAAGGCTAAGAAGAGTGTTTTTGTTGCCCCCGTTCCTGCTACGGAGGACCTAAGGGTTGTTACGGTAGTCAACCATAACCGCAACGAAGACATATGGAAGAATTGGGATTTGATTGTGGATGACGAAGGTTATCAAAAGGCTCGTTGCAAACTATGTGGTTCACTATTAAAGCACGATTCCAACTCTACTTTGAGAAAGCACGTCGAAAAGCCATATTGCAAGGCGTTGAAAGGGATTGGCGTGACCGATCAAATTGACTTGGGTAAAGATGGTACACTATTTCGTTACAACACGACTCAAGTTCAAGATAGAATGGCAAAGTTCGTTATTCAACGAGGTTTGCCGTTTAACCACTTTGATGACCCGGATTTGACGTCGTTGATTCGAGAAACTCTACAACCACGATACACACATGTAAGTCGTACTACCTTAAGACGTCATTGTATCAGGTTGTGGGAGTGTGCTAAAAAAGAGTTAATCGAGTCTTTTCATTCTTTAGAAGCCATGGTTAGTTTAACTACCGATGTTTGGTCGGCACCACACGGGTTGCCCGAATCATACATATGTGTCACCGCTCATTGGGTTGATCCGGTGACATGGCAATTGATGAAACGCACCATCGCTTTTGAAAACTTCCCGTTCCCACATACCGCCGAAAAATTGTTTGAATTACTTGATGAAGTTATAACGACTTACAACTTGAGACATAAAATATTTTCGATTTCGTTTGACAACGCTTCAAACAATACTAAGGCGGCCGAAAAATTTATCATTAAATATTCACCACCTTGTTTCAGGGATTTTTTTCATGTTCGATGTGTTGCACATATCATCAACTTGGTTGTTCAAAAAGATCTTGACAATGAAAACATTTGTGACGATTTAAAATTCTTTAGACTTATGTTACAAGATGTCTTCAAAAGTGGTAAAAGAAGACATCTTGAATATAAGAACTATTGCAAGTCGGTTGAAAGAAAGTATTTGGGGCCGAATTGGGACGTTCCAACCCGTTGGAACTCAACTTGTCATATGCTAAAGTGTGCTTTTGCCCAACGCCAAACTTTACAAGCTTTTCATAACAATCTTGTTGAAGAACGCGAGGCCGATATGTTTCCGGAAAGTGTTTGGGTCCAAGTCGGTTATTTGTTGGAGTATCTTGACGTGTTCAAAAAGTCAACAACAAAATTATCGAGAGTCTATTACCCTACTAGTTGTTGGGTTTTGCAAGAATTGTACTATATGTCTTGTGTTTTTAAAAGATTTGCGAAGAAGAACAAACTCTTCAAGAATATTGTTGCGGTGATGAAGGAAAAGTTCATAAAATATTTTGAAAACATACCGCCGGTCTTTAGTTGTGCCGCAGCATTAAACCCCTATTGGAATGTTAATGGGGTTGAGACAACGATTGAGGAAATATTCGACAACTTATGTATGCACGAGATCGACCCGAAGTTGTCGACGGAAGCGAAGGAAAAGTTCACCAAAAACCTTCAAGACCTTTATGACCATTATTTTCAAATGTATGGTCCAAGCATGAGATCGTCTTTTGTGAAAAAAACAACAACGAGTAGGCCGTGCAATGACCCACTTATAAACTTGATGAATGAGATTCGTGAATCGGCATCTAAGAGGCAAAGAGGAAACACACCAACTAGCGAACTTGGTCGATATAGTGGAGCAAACTATGTTGAGGGAGCAATGGTCGACGAAATTCGCAATATTGATTTGTTGGCTTGGTGGAAAGGTAAACAAAACGAATTTCCCATTCTATCCGCCATGGCTCGTGATTTGCTTGCTGTACAAGCCTCAACGGTTGCTTCCGAATCGGTTTTTTCTCTTAGTGGGAGGGTGTTATCTATGCGAAGAACAAAATTAACTCCCGAGTCTCTAGAGGTTTGCATTTGCCTAAAGGACCATTTGGATGCGGTGGATCGTGTACAACACAAGGCGAACTTTGAAGACGAAATACCAAAAGAGCGTCATATTCATGATGAGGAGGCGGATGACGGGGTTTCTTCCGATAACGAAGACGAGGGTGAAGACGAGAATGAAGACGAAGAAGAGTTGTAATTTGTGTTTTTTATTTGTTTTAGTACAATTATTTGTAACTTGTTCAACTAATATTTAGTTTTGATTTGTTTTATTATAATTACTTTTGTTACTCATGATTAATTTTTTGTTACTTTTTTAATAACGACGAACATTTTATTTATTTAAACAATAACTATTAAAACATTATTAAAACATAAACGATACTAAACATAACAACTAAAACTTAAAAAACAAAGTCCGTCGTTTTAATTCGGGAATACTTATTTTTGGGTTGTAGAGCCGGACGATTCTCCCACTTCCGCTTTTTTAGTATCCAAACTTCTTTTCTCTCGACAATACTTATTCGTATGTTTTCGTAATGTCGAGTTGGACCCTGCTTTAAGAAACTTCGAGCAATATTTGCAACGTGCCATCTCATGTGAGTCGGTCATTAGACACAAATCGTAATGAACCCAAACATCGGGGCATCTTGTTGTTTCGATCACCATAACAACGTCGTCATTAGTTGTCATTTGTTGTCGGTTTAAGCTTAATTGTGTTTTGGAGTGTGTTTTATAGTTTTGGAAGTGGTTTAACAAGTACACACTCATACATTGATATTTATAGAATGAAAATTAGCTATATATAGTAATAAAACCGGTTCCAACGGTCAAAAACGGCTATATAGCCGTTGGAACCGGTTTCTAACGGCTATAATGTTTGAATTTAAAAAAAAAACGGTGGAACCGGTTTTTACGTAATAACCGGTCCCGGTTCCAACCCTACCCGGTTCCTAAAAGTTTGCATTTCTGGGCATCGGTTCGGGTCGGAAACCGAACCGTTTCCTGACTGGAACCGGTGTCATTTTCTACCCGGTGTAAAAAATACGGGTTCCGAACCGGTTCGGGTTTTCAAGGTGAACCCGATTTGTGCATGTCTAGTGTTAGTGTTAAGTCCCGATGTCGCTCCCAAAAAAATAATTTCTGGGTCCACCACTGGACGCAAATATATTATATTGAAAATTCATGCATGTGGAGAAGACATTCGACGAATCCTGTTAGATCCGTAGAAAACATGACTATAGAGGGGATGAGGGGTAGATGACGACCTAAATTGACTTGAGATGAGAGGATTAGGCGTGATTTGATAGACTTAAACCTCTCCGAGGACATAGTTGGAGATAGGAATTCTTGGAGAAGTAGGATTAAAGTTAAAGATTTTTAGGGAGAAATGAGCACCTTAAGGCTTCTGTTTACCTTATTTTAGTATGTGTATTATTACTATTTTATTATTACTATTATTGTTTTTATTATTATTATTATTATTATTATTATTATTATTATTATTATTATTATTATTATGTCATTTACTTTATATTGCATCATACATATGTATTACAGAGCTGAGGGTCTCTCTGGAAGCCACCTCTTTATCCCGTTGGATAGAGGTACGGTGTGCCTACATCCTACCCTATCCAGACCCTACTTATAACTTTGCTGTTGGTGAGACTTAACTGGGTATAATTGATTGATTGAAAATTCATGCATGTACACATGTCGTAGACTCGCATCTTATAGCCTACATATCCACTTATTAGATCAACTTTATATATATTCTGACTCATAAAAACAACGTATAGGAATCTAGGCTTTTGAAAATTCACAATACCTGCGATGATGGGATATGTCGCTTTGTCAAGTGAACACAATTGAATGATTTGTAGTACTTGGAGGAGTTAAATATGGAAAAGCATATTGTTAAGGCTGAGGGGTGTGGGGGACTCTAACGGGGGCGCGAGTGGGGGCTCCAGCCAATAATATTGTGACGTGTGGCAGAGAGAGAAACTGGATAAGGGGGTGTTGGAGCCCCCGCTGGAGCCCCTGGCCCTGGTGTGGAGGGGCTCCAGCAGGGGCTCCAGCGGATTTTTTTTTTATTTTTTTATAAATATATTCAAAAAACGTATTATTAAAAAAACTCATAAATTATTAAAAAAAACACACATTTTTTTTTAAATTCAAATTACAAAAAAAAACATACTAAAAATTAAACAAACAATAATACTTAATAATAACACTAATCTAATACAAGATCATCGGGTCGCCTCGCCCACAAATGTTCAACCAACTCATGTCGAAGATCCCCGTGTATCTCACGGCTCTTGATATTTGCTATGTTATGAAGTTTTTGTTGATCACTGATTGTGGACGGTTGTGGCGGAATGTCACCTTGGTAGTTTTGGCAGATAGCTTTGCCCTCGTCTTCTAACGTCATGTTGTGTAGGATCAGACACGTGTAGACGACGTCCGTTATCCTCTCCCAAGTCCAATAACGTATCGGATTCGCCAGAACATAATATTGTTTTTTTATAGCTCCAAAAGCTCTTTCAATATCTTTTCTAGCAGACTCTTGCTTCTTCGTAAAATACTTCCGTTTGTCGGCGATTGGATCTGTAAAAGCTTGAACTAACAAAGCCCATTCGTTGTAAATACCATCGACCAGATAGTACCCGTACTTGAAGAGTTCTCCATTTGCAACAAAAGATTGAGGTGGTTCAACCCCGTCGATAAGGTCGTTGATCAAATTTGACTGATCGATAACATTAAGGTCGTTATTTGACCCAGCAACACCAAAAAAAGCATGCCAAAACCAAAGATCCTGTGACACCGCCGCCTCAAGTATAAGGGTCGGCCCTTCATGATCACCACGGTGGAACTGACCTCGCCAGGCCGTTGGACACATAGCCCATCCAACATGCGTACAATCGATGCTACCTAGCATCCCAGGAAAACCATGTTTTTCTGCGTGCACCTCATATATGCGTTGGATGTCATACATTGTAGGTTTACGCAGATATCTCCGAGCGTAAGTCGATATGACTCCTACGTATAATATATATTACAAAATGTAATAAATATTTAATAAAAAGTAAAATTAATGTTTTTTACCTTGGCAGAAAAAATGAAGGGATTCACGTGCAACCATTTTCGACATCTGTAAATACTCATCCAAAGCGTCCGACGAGATGCCGTACGCTAATTGACGGATAGCAGCCGTGCATTTTTGAAGAGGGGTAAAACCGGGGAGACCCCTAGCATCCTCCCTTTGTTGAAAAAACGGATACCGTGCCTCTAAATCACTTGCTATACGCATGAACAATTGTCTGCTCATTCGGAAACGAGTTCGAAAATCCGACTCCTCATATACCGGTTGAGGGCTAAAATAATGCCTAAACAAAGTATCGTTAGCACCCGATCGATCACGATCACGAGGTGGTGCTCTAACCCTCGGGAGTCGAGGTTGATGGGCTTGATTTTGTAAGAGATCGACCACGGTTGCGGTCAAAACTCCCCCTACATGAAGAAGCAAATCATCCTCTTCGGAGGAGTCGGAATCAGACGAGTACGACGACATTATTTTTTAAAAAAAATTGGGAAGATGGGTTGATTTTGGGTTTTATTTTGAAGTTGTGGTGATTGATATGGGTGAAATGGGGTATTTTATAGATGAAATGAGTTATTATATAGGAGTTTGGGATATTATATAAGGGTTTTAAGGTTTTTTTTTTTTAAATAATGTGCTCCAACGGCTCTTTTGGGCGGGCCCACCGGCTTTTTCTCTCTCTTCTCCCGCGACCACACTCACGCCTGCCTGGGGGCTCGCGCTCGTGCCCGGTTCGCGCCCCGGTGGTGTGAGGTTAGCGCCTGGGGGCACGAGCGGAGGGGCTCACGCGCCCAGGTTAGCGCCCCACACCCCTCAGCCTAAGTGTTAACTTCTATATAGTTTCACATTTATGGTTCAATTTAAAAAATGATAACGACGCAGCTTGCTTTCTTTGTCTTCTATTTCGATTTAATTACTACTTTTCAATTTAATGTATCATAAAAAACATAAAAGTCATAAAATAATAAAAATTATATTATTAATTTTTTAAACATTTACACCGTAAAGTTGATTTTTTTTATGTTTAACTGAGTACAATATTGCAATATTTAAGAAAACAAAATTAACGTGTATTAAACTAGAATGAGTATAATGCGCACTATTGTTGGGTTTTTTTTTCGGTGCGTCTAGCTTCATGAGCCACCAATAACACAATTTGTTTATCTCAAACAACAATGTGTATTTTATAAATTCAATGCCTAGACTTTTATTTTTCTAAAAAGAAACATGTACGTTTGAATATCTCCTTTTGGCTTCTCCCACTTTTTGGCTTATTAATCGTATTCTTAATAAACAGCCTATGTATAATAATAATAATAATATTAAATAATAATAGATTGTTACATAAGGTAAGTTATCCCGTCTATAGAAAAGGAGAGACGTGTGATAATTAATATTAAAAAATGCTTCTAGTCATGTATAAAACACCACTAAAGGAACTATAAAGGAACCCTATGTTTCCCTTACGTTAACGTCTCAACCATTATTTCCACTTTTCTCTCACACACTTCCAGAGAACACACATACTTCCGGACATAACAAACATACATATTCATATATCCATATATATAGTTCGTGTATAATTATGTGATCAAAACATCTAGAGCATCGAATCGCGGGAATCTCATGAACAAAACAGGATCATTCGTGTGGGGTTTTTATTGCTGGGATTGGGAGTTCTTAACTGCCCTTCTTCTATTCTCCTACTAAATAGTATTATTCCTATAGTTTCAATTTCTTGCAACTTATTTTTTTTACAATTATGGTGGCCGCAAAAGGCGGTAGTGGTGGTGGTGACGGCAGCAGTGATGGTGAGTTGTTGGTTACAAAGTCTTCTCCTTCACCTTTCCTCTTGAAAACATACATGTTGGTGGATGATCAGGCCACCAACCACGTGGTGTCATGGAACTGTGACGGGACGGGTTTTGTGGTGTGGCAGCCGGCTGAGTTCGCTAGAGACTTGCTTCCTACGCTCTTCAAACATAGCAACTTCTCGAGCTTTGTTCGCCAGCTTAATACTTATGTATGATCCATCTCTCTTTCTTGTTCACATTTTTAACTTGATCTAATAGGTTAATTATGGTTATTGTTTTTAATTTACATTTTTTCGTTGATCATTTTTTAGAATCCATCGGTAATCTGTTGATAATATTATTGACGGGTTTAAATTAATGAACCTAATTAATTAAGAGCTAAAGTTAGATGTATAAAATAATTATCTTAGCTTAAACTTATATTCTTTCATCTTATAGTAATATTTATTATATTTAGTCAATACTATTTTTTTAATCAATTTAAGATATATTGTCAAGGGGTGAGGTATACTTGTCAAACCGAAAAACTTGAATTTGTCTTTCGGCGAACTTTAGTAAGAATGGTAGTTGGATTGTAAAATCAAAGTAGTTTAAGAACGGGGAATTTATATTAAGCATTTTTTAATCATCATATTGTATTTAATAAATTAATAAATGATTTACATCTATGGACAAAAAAACGAATTAAAATGAATAATTTTTATCCAAATTATTTTCGTATATTCTTACCGACAAATTTCTTTTACATGTACTGGTTAACTAATGTTTCTAAGCCAAATACAAATATACGATCTCATTAAATTATAAACACATTAAGGTCAAGGGCAATAGATATGAGACATATTCCATATATTAGTTCTTTTATTAGTCCCCCAACCTAAAAGAAAACACAAATTCATTTACTTCATAAATTTCGTATACAATAAAATCTCAACATTTACAAAAACAAAGTGAAATTTAAAGGAGATTAAACATTGGGGTCGTAATTATATATTCTATGCATATATAGGGTTTTCGTAAAGTTGCAACAAGCCGATGGGAATTCTGCAACGAAAGGTTTCACAAAGATCGTAAGGAGATGCTATGTCAAATTCGAAGAAGGAAGTCGTGGGCCAACAAGGCCCAACTAGTAACCCAAACTATGAAAGAATCTGATGAAGATCAAAGATCTTCATCCACTAATTCTTTATCCTCAGGGTACAGTATTCTCGTGGACGAAAACCATAAACTCAAGAACGAGAATAAAGTCTTGTGTTCTGAGCTTTGGGGTATGAGGAAAAAGTGCAAGGAGCTCCTTGATTTGGTTGGTATGTACGCTACTAGTAGCTCAAACAAAGAAGAGGAAGATGATCAAAGGCCAAAGTTGTTTGGGGTAAGGTTGGAAGTGCATGGTGATGATGAGAGAAAGAGGAAAAGGATTGAAGAGGTTAGTGAAAATGCAAGAAGGATTTTACTTTCAGTCAATTCAAATAAGTAGATAGATTTCTAGATATACACAAATCATTTTGATCAAATGTATCACTTTGAAAGAAATGTTTAAAAGTGGCTTAATGCACGTATAGGTCTCAGGCTACATATGTAGTTTCACATTGCAAAAAACTTGTAAGCATAATAACATTTACGTTGCTTTATTTTGAATTAACTCGTTTTTTCATAAGCTAGTTGTATCATGCAATAAACTATGCTACACAAAGTACTACACATGTCGTATAGAGTATAGACGTATAGTTTGTGAGAAAGACCCGAGAAAACAGAAGTTTGAAATTATAAGGGAATATTCAAAGCTTGAAATTTTTGAGATAGATATTCGGGTATGCATGGGATTAGGTACGGGATTGACGAAAGAGACTTCAATATATTCATGCGTGGCTATGATACTATGATATTAGGTCACCCTAACCAGTTATTCAAAATCATCCACACAACACATTATCTAACAATACTATTAAAGCAATACATAATGTCTGCATGTCATTCAACTAACATCTCCACAACAATTGTCCACATGTCATTCAACCAGCCTCTTCACATCAATGTCACGTAATTGCCAAGTCATATATTTCCTTTCATATCTTGTATATTATTAAATCAAAAATGATGTTAATGAAGGGAATCGAACCCTGGCACAATCCCGAGATGGAAACTTAACAAATGCAACAATGGCTAACAAACCAAGGACTACTGATATTCAATTATTTAAAATACAAATCCTATATATTGAAAGAAACATTATAAATGGAAGGTTTTTATAATTACGACAATGGCTGAATTTCTCAATACATGATCAATAATCATTTGAAATTTGAACTGTTAACCGACATTAGTTATTATATATACATATATATATATATATATATATATATATATTAACTATGACGTCATGCGGGTTAATGTCCGGTCCAACCTCTCGGGTCGGGTCCGGGTCGATGTCCGGTCCGGGTCTGAAAACATTGATTTAAACCTTAAGATTTTTCACCCTAATAATTTTAATCCCTCTCTCTCTCTATCTCTCTCTCTCTCTCTCTCTCTCTCTCTCTCTGCTTACTGACCTCACCATCCACCATCTTTTATATTCCGATGATGTAGATCGGGATTAATCGTTTTCCGGTAAGGTTATATATTATACTCTAATGGCCAACAATGTAATATGATTTTCCGGCAAGGTTATATCTTTTTCCGGTAAGGTTTTCCGATATGGTTTTATATTTATTTAATTGTTATATGATTTTGTAATAATCTCTTTAGGTTGTATATCAAAATCCAAGATTGAATTGATACTTTGAAGTTATCACGGTTTTCCGGTAAAGTTTCCGGTAAGATTTTTGTTTTCCGTTTTTGTTTGTATTTATATTAATTATTATATGATTTTCTTATAATCTCTTTAGGTTCTATATCAAATCGAAGATACAATGGAGATTTTCCCTATTTCGTTCTTCCGATAACGCGATTCAAATATTCTGGTTATCAATTAGAACATCAATTTTACATTTGTTTACATAATTCAAATCTTCCATAATTGATAATTTGTTTATTATGTGATATTAATATTAATATTTAATTTTCTCAATTCAGATTCTGTTCTCAACTTGATATAGCTAATTTCGTGGGTTGAAGATTTGTTGATAAGATATCTTATTTTTTATTTAATATTGATGTATATTTTTGTTATTATTCATGTATTTATGTATTTTTCGTAAGTCATGTAATTTATTTGATTTTTATATAATCAATCATATATTGTTGTTGGTTAAAGTCCATTTAATATATTTTAATCATAATCGATGTATTAAAGAAAAATTATTTGTATCTTATATTTATCTATTTATTAATGATAATCTCTATAATTTATAATAATTATTACAAGTTTAGTAATTTTGTTATTATTAATCTTATTTTGACTGAAATAATAACATTTACACCTTACCATTTTTATATTTCAATATCTTTGACTTAAATATTATTATGTTACTATATTGTAAGATACATTATATTTTCTATATATAACCAATTACGTTATATAGGGGTGTTCTTCGGGTTCGTTTTTCAGGTTTCGGGTTTTTCGGGTCGGATTCTTTAGGTTTCAAAGTTTAAAATCTTGACCCGAAACCCAACCCAAATCTCTCACGGGTTTTTCGGGTTTGGGTAATTCGGGTTCGGGTTTTTTCGGGTTGGGTTAATCGGGTTTCGAGTATCCTAGAAAACAAAACAAAAAAATTTAAAAACTACAATGTTAAAACTAAAATAACATATTATTCTTTGCTCGTAACTCAAATAATCAAATAACAAACCAACATAACTTGATAAAACAATTCAAAAGAAGACTAAAACTAACTCGAACCATAATCGTCTTTAATCGGGCGTGATTTGGTTGCTCAATTACGGATACTATTAGTAATAAATGGAAAACATAAATTAAAATAAACAATTGATTCATAATAGTTGTAATGACAACAGTCAATTAGGACCAGATCCTAATAACTTTAGTGGCTAAGACTAAGCCATTATACCTACAAAAGTATTTTATTTCATAACTAAAAGTTTATTCGGGTTTTTCGGGTTGACCCGAAACTTATAAATCGAACCCGAGAACCAACTCAAATTACTTCGGTTCGGGTTCGTGTTAGCCTTTTCTCGGGTTCGGGTATTTTGGGTCGGGTTAGTTTGGGTCGGATACGAGTTTTCTCGGGTTGGGTTTCGGATTTCGAGTAAAAGTGATATATATGGAAAAAAACAAATAAATAAGGTATAAAGTTTCCATGATTTTAATTACAAGATTTGCAATATAATAATTTATTACAAATAAGCATTTACATTATATTTTCTATATTCAATGTATTTCCATGATTTTAATTACATAAATACAATAATTAAGTTTCCATGATTTTCACTTATGGAAGTCAAATTAAATTAAATTATTTAACTATATAAACTTAAATTTATTTTAATTACACTAATAATATTGTTACACATATTTAATGTATTTTAAGAATGATTTCAAATATTGTGATAACTAACTATCAATTGATCAAAATGATATAACTATAATTAATGATATTATATTTTGCCAACTTCAAAACAATTTATACCTTTTGTATAAGTAAATCGTTTGAATATAGGTTTTTGCAATATATGTTGACCACTAATTAATTTATTAGTTATGACGTCTTTGACCATAGCACTTTCTTTGTTTTACAAATACAATTATTTGACAAATATATATGAACATTAGCTCCATGTGATAGCTAAAAATTAATCAAATAGAAAAGAGTTTAATACCAAGTTTATAACCAATAATGTCTATATATAAACGTAGGACTGAATGAATATATACCAATTACGATGTTCTGTTAGATAAATTTATAAATGTTACTTTTATGTTTTACTTGCATATTACATATGTAGATTGTAAAAAATGCAAGGTGTTGTTGTCCAACTCATAGTATAGGTAGATATGTATGTTTATTTAAACTTTTGTAATTGTTTATAACGTATGAATCCATTTTGTTTATAACATATTAATTGTATTAGAGTTATACTTTTAATTCCAAATGATGCAGTTATCATTTAATTAATATTTGAATAATTTTTAATTACGCATAAATATTAAGATTAATGTATACAATTAAAAAAAGAATTATATAATGAAATTGATTTTAAATAATGAAATGATGTTAACTCTTCCTTAATTTAAGCTCAAAATAAAATAACATTGATCATAAAATTAATTAGCATTTATACCCATTTTTATTTAAACGAAAGTTAACAAAAATAACCTTATAATATTTAATGACTATATAAGCAACATATCAGCTATGCATTCTTCGAATTGTTCAAATCATCTATATCTTCACAATTTCTCTACAACTAATTTAACTTTTGTATGATATATTTTTTTCCCAGCTTATTAGTTTATTTCCAACTTATCAACGATGAAATTCGAAAGTTTGACCATTCTTATATATTAATATTTAAGTAATAACAATAATATTAAAACCATGAATTCTAAATGTTCCAACTTATGATAATTTAAAGAAAACAACATTTGATGGTGATACACATGTGCATAAAATTATTTTTCACAAGACATTGTGATGAAAGTTCTGTTGCAAATTGTTATGACTATTATATTACTGAATGTTAATATTACTTTTATTACCTAAATATTAAATATTAAATATATAATTATGGTCAAACTTTGGAATTTCAAATTAGATCAAATTAAAGTATTGATTGTGTTTATAAACTTATTTTTGTTAAATGTTTGAATCATTTATAATTACAATAATTTGTTTCCAAAATTTCCACATTTATGTTATTCATTCACGTTTATATTTATATTGTGTATATATTATTTTGTTGTATTTTGTTTAAGCAATTTTACTATGTTTTAATTTGTGGTCATAATTTTGAAATTCAAATAAGAACAAATTAAATTCCTGATTGTTTTTACAAACTATTTTTGTTAAGCAGTCAATAAATTAGTTTAAAACGGATTTGACATTTCCATAATAACAAATTATATTTCAAAACTTTTTAGAGTTAAATACATATTTTTTAATGTGTCAGCTCGGGTTTGATTTTCCTTTTAACACACACACATATATATATACACACACACTTATTTAACAATCGATTTTATGATAAAAACACGAAAAATACTATTATTACCCCCCTATATTTACTAATATGTTTTGTAATTTTTCAGGTCTCGGACTTCTTGTATGTTGAAGTATTCCTTATAGATTGTAATTTTTGGATGTTGATTTAATTAGATGCTTAATTTTTAATTAATATGTTTATTTTCTTATGTTATAAGTTATAAAAATGTTTTAACTTTTTATTTATCTTTGTTAGTGTTTGTGTGTTTTTGTATTTGAATTTGCATAACAATTTAATGTCTCATATTTTTTGTTAAATTATTCTTTTTTATTTAAATATGACATTTGTATTTTACTAAATTTATAATATATACATTAACCTAAAATATTTTCCAGTTTAAGGTTAAGCATCCATTATAATACAAATTAATGGTTACATAATGTTATTTGAAGTTAAAAATCCGTCATTAAAAATATTCAAATATCAAAATACTACCAAGTTTTTTTTTTAAATTCCATTAAAATACCAATTAATCGTTACACGATTCTAATTGAATTTGAATTCAATATATTATAATAATATGTTAATTATGTCAAAATGGATGCTTAAAATAAAACTCGCATTAAAAGTTTTTAAATCTCAAAATACTTTCTAGGTTAATGTTTTTTACATAATTCAATATTATATTAAAATATTTTAATTATGTCAAAAATGTTGCTTAAAATAAAACTCTCGGATCCTTAATTTATGCACAGTTATTAGCATAATAGTAGTAAAATGATAATATGATGACTATCTTTATATAATTCTTATCATAAAATTCATTCTTTCATTCCAAAGATTTACATAGAGATTTATGATTTGTTTATAAGTTTGTGAATTGTATTTGTACCTTTAATTTTCTTATTAACAATGCATTGAATTGATTTTGTAGTGATTTTAGTTTTCTTCTTTGTAAGTATAAAAAATTACAACTCATTTCTTTCTATTTCGATGATTATTTAATAAACAAGACTTTATGACTTCATATATCATGATGTAGTTTTTATTGATATATCTTTTTGGCTTCTTGGATTAAGTTAAAAAGATGTTTTAAGTTGTCATTTTACGTTATTTGTTGTTGTATGTTATTTTATTTTAATAAAAACAATGTTATACCTTATAATGAATGTAAAACTATATGTTCTTGTAAATGATTAACGTTTTGATCCGAAAGTTGAAGAAGTTTTGTGTGCTTAAATTTGTTATATAAATTTATTATGTTTAGTGACATGTTATTTCACCTACGTGTTACGCGGGTATATACCCTAGTTACCCAATTAAAGCATAGATACTATGAAATTCAACTTTTATTCTTCCCTTGATCCTTGTATAGTAAGTAATGTTTCATTCAGTTAATTTAAATATGTGGATATTGAACGTATTTTTGTGTGATATTTTATTATGAGGGTATTTATACTGTATATGTTATGAAGCTTAAACTTATCCTTCTGAGATTTATGTCTTCAAGATTTTATATATTTGAGATGTTTTAAGTTTATGGTGATTATTATATGTATATAGTTAATAATAATTGATATACATGTATTTATACATCTCGAATCCCGTGTAAAGTTGTGTTTTCTTAATGTTTTAAGTTCGTTTAAGTTCGAGTTTTGTTTATCTTTTATTAATTTAGGTTTTGAGTCAAGTTTTATATATTTATCGTGTTTTAACTCTTTTGGTGTCTTGCATGTTTTACTTAATTCTTTCTATCTTTTCATGCGAAGTTTAGGTACGTTTTGCTCGTTAATGATTACATGACTGTTCCAGTTAGCTTTTCGATTTGTTTTCATGTAGATGGTGATTTGTAAGTCAAGAAAAAAGAAGGTCTAGAAGGTTCTAAACGTTACTTGGAGTTCAAGAAAGGGATCTAACATGATTAAACAATAAATAAAAAGCAAAATCGAAAATTCCCTTATTAGGGCGCCGCTGCACGTGAAGGAAGGGGCCACGGGGCGCCTAGGCCTTCTGGTCACCAAAAAGGGGCGCCGCAGCGAGCGAAGGTGAAAGACAGTATGCCTTCGTGCGGCACCTAGGCCTCCCTGGTCAGCCATCTTTGTAAGCCCAAGCCCGGTACTCGTTTATATAAACATCTCTTGCAAAACCCAGCCGAGTTAGATATAATTGGAGCCGATTTTCCAAGGGTTTGTGAAGGTTTTGAAGCTAGTAATCAAGGAAGATCATCAAGCTTTCATACACGTGTTCGAGGGTCGATTAAGACGGGTTCTTTCGTTCTTTTTCATTGCCTTTGTTTATTATCTTTCATGATGTTTCCTTTTGTTCTTTGGTTTAGTTCTTTGATTATAGCTATGCTAGGCTAGACTTCATGTCTACCTAGGTTTGATGAATATTGCTTGATGATTGTTGATGCATGGGATTCTTACCTAGGTAGATTCCTTCTCTTATTGGTTTCGATCTTGTGTTTAGTTGCTTGTTTCTCGTTTACTTGTTTATTTACTTTCTTAGTTTAATATTAGTTTAAAATCCCCCTTAAAACATTAATAATAAATAGTCGTGTCGTAAGTCGAGTCTAATTAGTTAATTAACGTAATTTATAGAGTCCTGTGGGTTCGATATTCCGGACTTACTTAGCTTTAATACAATTGATCGGTTCACTTGCCGGTTTTTTGTGTAGTTGAGTCTTAGGTCTAGTTTTTATTACTTGTTTAATTTAGTTGATAATTAATTGACTGTTTTCACCACATCAATAATGTATTGTTGCAGTTGTTAAAAATATTAAAGTATACACAAATTAGACCGATAAGATAAGGCTATGCGTAGTGGAGGGGCTACAAATTGGGGCGAAATGCGACACGTGGTGCACAGTTAGCAAGAAGTGGGAATTTGTTTTTGGGTGTAATGGTGTTGGGGCTACAAATAGTAATATATATATATATATATATATATATATATATATATATATATATATATATATATATATATATATATATATTGTAGGCTCCTGGACGGATCGTACACGGGACGTCGCTAACAACGCAGGTGCGGAATCCCTGCGTGGGTAGATACGAGTGTAGAGTATGTAGAGATCGAACACGCAAGCAATAAACCAACCACGTTATATTGATAACAAACACGTGACCCGAGGTCACAGTTACAGACTATGACACGAACACGTTCACTGAACAACTGAAACAAAACCCTAAACGACCAACTACGTAAACTGTTCTGCTGAACAGTATTTAAACACGACAACTTCGCCACAGGCGAAGTTGTCAATAACTTCGCTGATTCAACAAGTTCGCCATAGCGAACTTGTTGACAACTTCGCGTTTTACATAAATAATCAAATTCAAAACATAATTACATTACAGACTCGATTACAAATGCTAGACTATGAACTACTGACACACATGTACCAACAGACTCCCCCTTGGCAGTAGCTTCATATCTTGATCTTCAAATCTTGAGTCTTGTAATCTTTCATCTCTACGCGTGCGCCCCTTCTCTAACGCATACCGACACCACCCGTTGATATTTCCTAGCTTGATCCTTCCAAGCAGGAATGTAGAAGATCTTTTTCTCGTTGAGCGCCTTCAGATCAGCCTTCGATAGATTAACAAGATGCATCGGGTCGTAAACCCGAAGTACTTCTTGTTCATCCTCATCTTCCATTACCGCCTCAGCTGTCTCACAATCCACGTACCACCATTTTAGATCTTTGAGCACGTCCTTGGGCATGAACTTCATCGGTACTTCTTTAAGGCACCGGATCGGTTTGTATTTCATAACCATCCAAGATTTTCCATCAACTCTCAGACCTCTATCCTTGTCTTCGACAAGTTTTCCCTTTTGTGGTTTCAGTAGCTCAAACTTTTTATCTTTAACACACTCTTTCCACACGATCTTCGCAATGATTCTAGCCATGTTGTCTTCGCTTCTGTTTATCAATCCCAATCTGGCTAAATCTTTTACTTCACATTCTGGCAGTGTGTTTAGAGATCTCAACTTTCTCTGGAAGTACTGAATGCCATCGTACCTCTTGATCACGAAGAGCCGCAGCTGCTCGTCGTATAACCAGCAGATAATATCTTTCTTGGCTTCCGCGTATCCCTTAATATTGTAACTTTTCCTGAACATCTTAGGGACCGCCGGCTTCTTCGTCTTTACGAACCAGTGGGCACAACCTTCCTTCCATTTCGGTTGTTCCTCCCACTCAGCATCATCCTCCACATTCTCGTCACCCAAACCTGGTCT
The DNA here is from genome assembly GCF_021521415.1 of Bidens hawaiensis. Taxonomy (NCBI): domain Eukaryota; kingdom Viridiplantae; phylum Streptophyta; class Magnoliopsida; order Asterales; family Asteraceae; genus Bidens; species Bidens hawaiensis. The sequence goes on from NW_027491734.1 coordinate 284,430, forward strand.
GTCAACCTCCGGAATCTCATGTTCCACGGAGTCATCCACAATCTCACCTTCTTCTAACACGTTTTCAACTGTAATCTGTTCTCCAATCCTCTTGATCTCATCAGGTGGCAGCACATCATCTTCCATCATAAACTCATCATCCTCCTCATCCAACTCTTTCAGTGCGTCGATCACGTCTTCAACATCATCATCATCATCAACTGCTACAACATCGTCACCAGCTGCATTTGTAGACTCCCCCTCAGTTGTGGAAGCCCCAAGAGCCTGAGAGGTTCTTGGCAGCTCACCACCTGCACCTTCTGGTGCATTGGGATCATCGTCATGATCTTCTCTTCGTTTCGTCCTCAACTCATCACCCCTACACGTCTTCTCCCCCTGAGATGCCAAGAATGCCTTGAAGGCATCTATTATTTTACCGTGTTCAACCAGGAGGGCTGCTTGTAGTCGATTGGATTCCACTAGGCTCTGAATGGTCTTTGTCTGATCAGCAACAATCCGCTCTAGTGATGTAATCCTCTCGGAATCTGAAGTAGGCGTTGGAGTTGGCGGGACATCAGCAGAAGTGACCGCAGGTGGTACACTTGGTAACCCTGCAGTAGAAGTGATGGTCGACTCCACAAATCGTGCAACTACCACCGGTGGATTAAGCGGTTGTGGTGGTAGAGACACAACTGCTGGGGCCGACGTCTCGACCGCTGTAACCTGTGCTGTAGTAGGAATAAGAGACATACCAGACAAGGCAGGTGGAGCAAAACGTACCAGCCTTGAAGATTCTCCAGCTCCCGAACCCATACCTCTCTGTTCTCTTCTTGAACGTCTAAGCACAATCTGCACTGCCTCCTCTTCATCAACTTCTTCCTCATCCTCGTTTTCCGTTCTCGGTCTCTTTCCCGTAATCCTTTCCCGAGACACCATAAGTCTTCTCGCCTCAGCAAACGTCTCGTCTAGATCGGAGTCAGCTACCGAAGTAGCTGCTCTAGTAACATCCATAAACTGAGGACCCGAGACATCCATATCAAACACACCATGTACGCCAAAGGCAGCATTAAGATCAACATCTTCAGCCGTAGACACAGCATGAGATACAGTAGCTGGCACAGCAGCAGAGGCAACAGTAGAAACCACAGGCGCAGCTGATACAGCATGAGGTGCTGCCGCCTGATGTGGTTGGGGGTCTCTGAACTCGTCCCCTCCTGCAGGAACATACTCCGGGTTGATGAGATACCCGAATAATGGAGTATGCCTGGGACGCAGCTCAGGCTTGCTTCGAGTGCTCGAGGTGCGGCACTGAGCAAAGATACGTTTCGTCACGCATTCAACGTATCTTATTGGGCGTCTCTGTGGTAGCGACGGAGCGACATGATTTAAAATCATTTGCAAGAAACGAGGATACATAGTGAATCGCTCGCGCGCCACGGCCCTTCGCTGACGATCAATCTCGTAAAAGATTAGCTGACTGAATGAATATCTGCGGTTGTATGTCAGCGCTATCATGGCCGACTGCATCGTCGCGCCCATCCCGTCTGTTCCTGCCTTCCTGCCGGACATGCATACAATTAACACATGCATCAGGAAGCGCCACTGATCTAGCAGAAACCCTTTCCTCCTCTGCGAGTCCCCCAGCGGACCCGAATAACCCATCCTCAAATAAGCTCCATCCCGGAAAGGAGCCACGAACTCCGTTGGGTCATCTCTTGTTTCTTCACCGAACTGCAGAGCCAACCGTATGTCTTCCGAGGAAAACTGAATGTTATGATCATTTACGGTTGCCCGCATCACCGGAGGCTCAGGTCTGCAATCATAGTACACTGTCTGCCAAAAGTCTTCAATGTTAGGCAGAGAAATGGGCAGTGTATTAGTGAGCGCGTGAAAAATTCTTGATCGTAGGAGAAACGTGATAATCTCCCTGTAGTCTTCGACGCCTCGTGCGTCTGGATCTAACGTGATGTACTGGTTATGGGCTGGAAAGAATTGTCGTTGCTCATCACCATCATCACCACCAGCACCACCAATAGCAGCCATATCTGCACCAAACAAAACAAGTTAGACAGTGTGAAAGCAACTCACAAGTTCGCTAAGTACCACGAGCGAAGTTGTGATTAAACCTGTACAGGCGAACTTATAGGTGAGGCGAAGTTGGAAACAACTTCGCTTCAACTATAATTTCGTCTAAAAACTGTTAAGTAAAATGGTATAGGCGAAGTTGATGATAACTTCGCCGAATCACAACATCGCCACAGGCGAATTTGAGTTCAAGGCGAAGTTACGGATAACTTCGCCACAGGCGAACTTAAGCTTCAAGGCGAAGTTACAGATAACTTCGCCATAGGTGAACTTAAGCTTCAAGGCGAAGTTACGGACAACTTCGCCACAGGCGAAATTAACCTCCTGGCGAAGTTGTGGATAACTTCGCCTAAACCTTAACTTCGCCTGAATCTGAAACGGCGACTGTTCATATTCAAGGCTTAGATCCGATGTTTTCGGACCGATTTGACGATCCATCAGTGATTAACAACATAGAGTAATGATATTGAGACGTAAAGGACGTCCATGAACACGTAATACTCGGTGAAAAACTTGGTTTTGAAGGTTCGACGACCCTAGGTCTCGAACCGGGTAAAACTATAACGAACGAGTAAGTTTGTGAATGTTATTGACAACACATACCGTGAATAAACACTAGAAACAGAAATCAAGGATCGAAAACGGAGTGTAAACTAGATCTCGGATAATAAGGTTTAGATATTATGTTCGCCGGAAACTTTCAATATATGTTACTGTTTACTGTTTCAAAAGCCTTATATAGGGCAGAGTTGGTTCAGGCGAAGTTACGCTTAACTTCGCCTAGGCGAAGTTAAGCACAACTTCGCCGAATTCAACAACTTCGCCCGTAATTTCAAAATCAGCCCTTTAAGTTTGAATAATCTTGCACTTAACATTAGAAGTTTCCAAAAAGAGTTAAACAAAAATGATCATGTCCAAGTAACCAGTTTTATAATAACACAACTACAAAAATAGAAAAACTTATAAAAATTTTAACGAAATAAGGGATCAAATTTCAGTCTGGTCAGGGACCACTATGTTTTAGAAAAGATCCCAACAGGAATCATACTAACTATGTGACTGTCACTTGGATCCGTGTTTAGCTGTATTATGACATAGAGAAACAGGTTGTAAGCATGTAAATAACTTAAATGGTTTTCATTGTTTCTGTGATACGGATTAAGGTTCAGTTAAGCTCAAAATTTAAGTAGACAACAACTCAGAGATAATGATGTCTTCTATCTATTCTCAAAGCGTATTTGGCTATACCCAAGTCACCCCGAGTTGACTTCGACCCATAGTGTCTGATTAACTTGTATATACTCGTTGTCTGCTTCCCTTACTCCAGACTTGAGAAGTCTTGATTGTTACTATGTCTCATAAGTACTAAAAATATACATGTTTTTTTTTTTTTTTGAACCAAACATTCTTATTGACTTCGGAGTACTAAACTACTGCAAGTCCCGAATCTGGATCACTGCAGTGTCTTGAAATGCTTTCTTCACGGGAATCAGATCACTCACGGGCTCGTGTATGACTGGGTAGTCGCTTTTCTGCCTATCATTCGGAAAGATATGTATGAAGACATACAAAACTCTTAAGGAGTTTCCACGTAAATTCGAGTAGTTTAAGTTAGTATCACATACACTTTTACGCACCATAAAAATTACCATGACATACAATGACTGTTCTAAAGCCTTTTAAGCCTAATAACTTCACCAGTTAAGTACACACAATCAGTATATATATCATTTTCCAAGGTTGGATCAATTTTCTGTTAAACACAGTTAAGAACTTCTTACGAAGTATTAGACTTGAAAAGTAATTTCATTTCCCTATAAAATTTTTGAATTCAATCGCCCCGATCATGTCAAAGTCGTTAGGTAAACGGCAATCCTAAAGATCCAATGGATCAACTGGACCGACCACATACAAATATGTGTTCTTCTAACTATGTATGACCGACTAATTTTCAGCAACAGAAAGAAAACACACGTCATAACTGCCCCGATCACTTTCAGTCTTCCGGTTAATGGCTATCCTCATTCTCTAAGTCGAAACGAGGACCAAAACATATCCGAGGATATGTCCATCAAACTGAGGTAACCGACTAATTTTAAGCAATAATGACACAATTTTTTTTTTTTTTTTTTTTTTTTTTTTTTTAAACAAAACACAAAGGCATGGTTACTCGGGATTGATCATCCCGTTCAACTCAATTAGGTTTTGAAATCTGGATTTATCAAACGCTTTTGTAAACAAGTCAGCAAAATTTTCAAGTGAATCAACTTTTTCGATCTTGATCAGTTTCTTCTCAGCACAATCCCGTATGAAGTGATGACGAATGTCAATATGCTTAGTTTTACTGTGCTTCACGGGATTGTTAATTACTGAGATGGCAGCAGTGTTATCAATTAAAATAGGAGTGAGTAAGAAATTCAGACCATAGTCGCGTAATTGTTGCTGAATCCACAAAACCTGAGAGCAGCAGTTGGATGCTGCCATGTATTCAGCTTCGCATGTTGAAATTGCAACTGATGTCTGTTTCTTGCACTGCCAGGAAACTAATCTTCCTCCAAGAAACTGACAGCCTCCTGTCGTTGACTTCCGACTCTGATTGCATCCACCATAATCAGAATCTGTATAAGCCACCAGTTCAACGTCTCCTCCCTTCGGGTACCACAACCCTAGCTTCGGCTTGCCCTTGAGATACCGTAGTATCCTCTTTGCACCTTTCAAATGAGATTCTTTCGGATTTGCCTGAAAACGTGCCCAAAGACAAACAGCAAACATTATATCAGGCCTAGAAGCAGTTAAATACATTAATGAACCTATTATCGCCCGATACAGAGTTGGGTCCACATCTGCGTCACCATCTGATTCAGCACCCAATTTGTGATTGACGCAGATGGGGGTATCATATGGAGAACTGTCCTCCATCTTGAATCTTTTCAGCACATCATGAACGTACTTCGTTTGATGAATGAACATCCCGTCCTTCTTCTGGTCAACCTGCAATCCTAGAAAGAAAGTTAGTTCACCCATAGCACTCATCTCGAATCGTTTCTTCATGACAGCTTCAAAATCCTGACACATGGATACTCTAGATGCAGCAAAAATGATATCATCCACGTAGACTTGAACCAGTAGGAAGTCACATCCTTCTCTCTTCACAAACAACGTACTGTCAATCAATCCCCTTTCAAAACCATTTTCCAGCAAGTAGTCCGATAACGTTGAATACCAGGCACGAGGTGCCTGATGTAACCCATATAACGCCTTGCTCAACCTGTATACGTGATCAGGAAAGTCTGGGTCAGGAAAACCCGGAGGTTGCTCAACATACACAACCTCATCAACTTTCCCGTTTAGAAACGCGCTCTTCACATCCAACTGAAATACCTTCATCTTTTTAAATGCAGCAAACGCCAAAAACAATCGAATCGCTTCTAACCGGGCAACAGGAGCAAACACCTCATTGTAATCAATACCCTCTTGCTGATTAAAACCTTTAACAACCAGCCTCGCCTTATTTCTTACAATAATTCCCTTATCATCTCTCTTACACTTGAACACCCATTTTGTGCCTATAGCATGCACATTTCTTGGTTTTTCAACCAAGGTCCAAACTTCCATTTTCTCGAACTGAGCCAACTCTTCTTGCATGGCCTCGACCCACGAGTTGTCCTTTAAAGCCATTTGATAATTCTTTGGTTCAATTTGGCTTATAAAGCAAGAGTACAAACATTCGTTCAGAATACCCGTTTCCTTAATGCTTGTATAAACACAGGTGTGCTCATTCAAGCTACTTCTGGTTTGTACACCGGAGGACACATCACCTATAATATTCTCCAATGGGTGATCTTTGTGAATTCTCGTGGTCGGTACAGCACCGACATGCAAATTATCTTCCAACTTTGAAGAGATCTCATCTATGGTTGTTTCTGGCTGAGAGTGAAAAGGATTTATAAATTCTTCTTCAGTTGAGGCCGTAGGGGTATTGATAGGGTTTGATGTGGAAGGTTGAGATTTCTCAAACAACTGATGTTGCAATAGATTCTCTTCCTCATCAAGTATCATCTTCGACACAGCTCTTTCGTCTTCTTCAGAAATTTCCAAATCAGGTACGTTAAACGACTTAAAAAGTTTAACATAGTCGAAAAGCTCAGCAGGTCCATTGCTTGGTTTTGGCGGTTGGTAACTAGTAATGTCGGTGTTACAAACCACCTCCACCTTGCAAGTCGACGTATTGAAGACCCGTCTGTTGGGAGTCCCAACAACATAACCGACTAGGATTCCCTCATCGGCTACTTCACCAAATTTCGAGTTAGTCTTCAAAATCGAACAAGGAGACCCAAATGGTTCAAGACCGCACAAGTTGGGCTTCCTTCCGTGCATAAGCTCGTAACAAGTTTTTCCAAGTCTCTTAACGGTTAACACCCTATTCAGAACATAGCAGGCTGTAGCCACTGCTTCAGCCCAGAACATCACAGGAAGCTTCGAGTCTGCCAGCATAGTTCTGGCTCCTTCAATTAACGTTCGGTTCTTCCTTTCAGCCACTCCATTCTGTTGTGGAGTATACGGAGCGCTGTATTGATGCTCAATTCCCTTCTGAAGACAGAAGATTTCCATTTCAAAGTTCTTGAACTCTGTCCCATTGTCGCTTCTGATGAATTTAACTGATTTACTCATGACGTTCTCAACTTTTGTAATGAGATTCTTCACCATCTGAGTCGTCTCGTCTTTTGTTTTCAGAAAATATACCCACGAGTATCGCGAGTAGTCATCAGTTATCACCAAGCAGTAAGAGGTACCCGCCTAGACTTTGTACATTCACGGGACCGAAGAGGTCCATATGAAGTAGTTCTAGAGTACCGGCAATTGAGTTAATTTTCTTGGTGAGATGGGATTTCTTGTGTTGTTTTCCCTTCTTGCAGGCTATGCATTTGTCTTCAAAGTTAAAACTTTTTAAGGGAACGCCCATCACAAGCCCATTCTTGACAATGAAGTTCATCTTCCGAAGATGAATATGTCCCATTCTCCTGTGCCACAATTCTGATTCTGATTCGCTTGCTTTTGTCATTAAACAAGATTCTCTGGTGGCCATTTCAGTAGACCTCATATCCATCACGTATGTATTCGTTTCACGTGGAGCTTTCATTACTATCCATTCTTCTGGTATTTGAAAACCAGGCTTCAATACAATTGCTTCATTTTTCGTGAAATGGACAGTATAATCTTTATCACAAATCTGCGACACACTCAGCAGATTATGCTTTAACTCCTCCACAAAGTTTACATTCTCAAGTGTCATTCTCCCATTCGACACAGTTCCTCTACCGGTAATCCTACCACCGCTCTCACCAGCAAAACTAACTCTTGCTCCCTGAACAGGTTTTAAGTCTTGCAACAAGTGTTTGTTGCCTGTCATGTGCCGGGAACAGCCGCTATCTACAATCCAAAGATTACAAGCAGCCCTGTTCAACTGTTCCTGCACAATAAAACAAAGAGTTAGAATCTTGGGACCCAAGACCAATTGGTCTTGGATCGATACGTCCCGTACCCTGGCTTTCTCAAGTTAGCATCAGGATAATTTCTGTAAGTCCTGTTAGGGAATATCCCTGCAGATTGAGTGTAATGTCTTCCAAACCTTTGAGAATTGAAAGTGTTATATCTTGTGGTTTGGTTGTAAAACTGAGGTTTGTTTTTATGAAAACTTGAATTCATTACATTTTGGCATTTTTTAAAGTTTTCATTTTTAGCAGTAGCAAAATGATGCTTATACTCAGTTTTGTTTGGCTTCACACCTCTGAATCTCGGTTTCAAAGGGCAATCTGCAACTAGATGTCCTAACTTGTTACATCTAAAGCAACATCGACTCTCCATTTTCTTGTCAAATGTTGGTTTGGATGTAGAGGCAGTGTTACCAGCCGTTCGTCTCACATAAGGTGGGACGTACGGATTGAGTGGAGAACTCTTTTTAGGAATTTTATTTTTATCTCCTTCGGTGGATAAACTTACCTTCTCTTTTGTCTGACCAGATTCGGACAACTTATCCGAATCCGATGAGACAGGACTTGAAACAGAAATATTCATACTAGAAACAGGCGAACTTGTTTCGCCACAGTTAACACTTGGTTCTACACTTGTAATCTTGATAGGAGTTGTCTGAGGAACCTCGAAATCAACAGATTTCTGAACACTCGGATTATAAGTATAGTTGTGGTTAAAGGGTGGTGGAACTTCGTGATAACCGATTCCTCCCCTCTTTGCAGAGGTACCTTGATCACTCACGAGGTGATCAAGGATTGCCGAGGAATTCCTGAACTGCTCAAGTTTGCGGTTCAGTTCCACCACCTTTACCTGGTGGTCAGCAATCTGTTTATCCCGATCAGCAATCACTTTAGTTTTTTCCTCCAAAACTTCATAACTAAGATCAATTATTTCAATTTTCTCAGCAAGTTTAAGCTTTAAGCTTTGAATGTCTTTTTCACATGCTTTAATTTTAATTTTATAACTTGTTTCTCTTGCTTTCGTAAAATGGTGATCTTCTTTAATAGTTTTAAAGTCAGCATCTAAACGGACGTACTGATCAGTCATTGTTGTTAGTTGCTCAGACAAATTTTCACAATTAGTACAAATATTCTTATTACATACCTCGGAGCGAGTGTCCTTGTCATCTGCCATGAAAGCTGTTTCTTATTCAGTAGCTTTCTCATTTCCATCAACCTTCTCACATTCTTTAACTTCAGCCTCAGCCATGTTTGCTTGCTCACCAGAACCACTTGAATGCAGGTTCCAGTTATACTCACCTGCTTCTCTGGTCAACATGGCGTTAATCTCTCTGTTAACTCCAGAGTGTTGTGTAGGCCGACCTTGTCCTCGTTCAACCCTCTCATTTCTGCATTCCTTGGCAAAGTGCCCATACTGTTGACAATTATAGCACCTTACCTTGGATTTGTCGAACCCGGGCCTACCACCAACAAACTTTCTCCCAGTTTTGTTCATAAACCGTTTCACACGCCTCACAATCATTGCCATTTGCCATTGCAAATCCATCTCCTCCAGATCATCAGCATCGATCTGGTCGTAATCCTCATCCAGTACAGCAGGGTCCACAATCTTCCCCTGAATGTAGTTTTCGTATGAAGCAATAAATGAAGCATAGACTGCAAACTGCTCTTCAGCAGATTTTACGCTCATAGGCATCTTGGAATAATTATTGCTTGATGCATTTGCAGAAAAACCACTTGAGGATGCTTGAGGCTTTGAAGTACTTGATCCTCCAGCAACGAAACATACATCACCATTCGAGTTTACAGAAACGTTTCCTTCATGAGACGAGTCAGAACCTGACTCCCCTTTAGAGTAATAAGCAGCAGATTCAGGCCTCGAACTTGAGCCTGAGTTAACCTTTGCACCATACATACCAGGGTCTTGTATCTGATCTGTAGGTGTTTCTTTTCGAACCATATTAAGCTCATAAGTTCTGAGCTTGTTTACTGCCGTTTCAAGATCATAATTAGGAAAGTCTCTGTCTTCCCTCATAAGAACGGTGTACATTTCCCACTTCGGTGGGAGAGCATCGAGAAGCTTTTCAACGATCTCTTCTTCTCGGTAAGCAATCGAATAATTGCTAAGCTCTGTCATTAGATGATAGTATCTGGTGATAATATCATCCAGTGATTCGTTCTTCAAAAATTTGAAGACGGAGAACTGGGTCTTTAAGAGTTTGATCTTTGATGCACGGATACCCACATTCCCCTCGAATCTATTTTCAAGAGCATCCCAAAGCTCTCTCGCAGAAGTGTACTTTCGGAAAGTGTGGAGAACCTCTTGAGGAAGTGCCATTGTTATAGCTGCATGGGCCTTACTCTCAGCCTCATACATTTTCTTTTCTTCGTCCTCCATTTTGCTATACTTCTTAACCACATCACGTCCTTCGTATTGCATAGTTGGAGGAATATATCCATCCTGGATGCACACCCACATTTTGGCATCCTGGTATTTGATGTATTGGATGAATCTGTCATTCCATGCCACGAAGTCAGTTCCTTTCATCAGCCTTGGGGCCTTAGTGGCAGACCCCGCTTCTACTTCCATCTTGACCAAATCGGAGATGTTAATTGACGACATCCTTTCGAAAACCTGAAAAACCTGAAAATAATAATAAAATATTAAAACAGCTCAGTAGGCGAAGTTAAGAATAACTTCGCTTGAAAGTTAACTTCGCTGAAAAGAGAACTTCGCTGGGTCTTAAATTCGCTTGACCTGGCGAAGTTAAAAATAACTTCGCTTAGAATGAGCGAACTTAGGAGTTAAGCGAACTTGGGTGGGAAGCGAAGTTGCGGATAACTTCGCTGAGGCGAACTTATGAGGTAAGCGAAGTTGTGGTTAACTTCGCTAATCCTTATATCTTCGCCGAAAACCCTAATTCCAGTGACGGCAACTTCGCCTGAAGAATGGTAACTTCGCCCGAAGAACGATAACTTCGCCCGATGAACAAGGAAACTGTTCAGATCTGATTTCGTCAATCCAGCAGTTTCCGATCAATGCAATGGCTTGAAAATGACTGTCAAGCACGAGCAAAACACAATCCCAACAAAAACACGTCCCGCGAAAAGGTCAAACGAGACGTTTCTACACCCGCGTGAAATCCCGAACCTCACAATCGAGCCGATGGCTCTGATACCAATTGTAGGCTCCTGGACGGATCGTACACGGGACGTCGCTAACAACGCAGGTGCGGAATCCCTGCGTGGGTAGATACGAGTGTAGAGTATGTAGAGATCGAACACGCAAGCAATAAACCAACCACGTTATATTGATAACAAACACGTGACCTGAGGTCACAGTTACAGACTATGACACGAACACGTTCACTGAACAACTGAAACAAAACCCTAAACGACCAACTACGTAAACTGTTCTGCTGAACAGTATTTAAACACGACAACTTCGCCACAGGCGAAGTTGTCAATAACTTCGCTGATTCAACAAGTTCGCCATAGCGAACTTGTTGACAACTTCGCGTTTTACATAAATAATCAAATTCAAAACATAATTACATTACAAACTCGATTACAAATGCTAGACTATGAACTACTGACACACATGTACCAACATATATATATATATATATATATATATATATATATATATATATATAAAACATAATAATATAATAATAATAAATCCTTTTTTCCTCCCGGCAACAAATACCCCCCCCGCCCCCGCCCCATTTCGCCTAGGGAGGCGGTGTTCCACCTGAATTTCGCCCAAATTCGCCCCTCAAAATCGACCACTACATATGGCCTAAGGAATTGCACTTGAAAAGTTTAACACGTACTTTTTAGCAAACAAATAGGTATACATGATACTCAATGGGTATTTACCTAAAAATACCCAATAGGTATGAGACAATCTTCTTACAATCGAGTATGAGACTGGGATTACCAACAGCTCTGTCTTAAGCCCGTCTCATTTTGATCCATACGTTGCATCATGCATGTGTCACTCTTAATTGTAATATTTCAATGTACTCCCAAACTCTCAATCGGATAATTTAAAGGGAAAAAAACAATTACACGTGTTTCTATTATTAATAAGCATGTATTAAAAGTTTTATAGTCAGATAACCATCACACATTTTATTGAAATGATACAAACCTTCTATAATGAGTATGTTAGTTGATAGTTAAAATGGTTAGCAGTTATTCAGTTACATTAACAATAACACTGCTAGAAGAAAAATCTTCAATAGGAACCCCTTAAGCAGTAACACCCCGTTATTGCTGATAATTGCTCTGGTGACAATTTATTCATATATATATATATATGGGTCAACTTATGTACATTAACGTCTTATCATAGAAAGCGTACAAAAGAAGCATAACCCTTGATTTCATTTATGCGGTACAAAATTTTCTTGATACGTAATTATGTTTCTTCATGTGTAACTATGTTTATTCATGCGTAGTTGTAACATCGTGAAAATTTCGAGTTCAAAATGTCAACTTTCTAAAATTTAGGGACTAAATATGCCAAATTCCAAACCTTAGGGTTTAAAATGAAAATTCTGATTTCTTGTCCTCGCGCTAGGCGACAAGACAAAAGACAAGCCCATCGCGTATCGCGATGGGACTTGGTCAAAACTTCTGGAAGAAGTCAATAGCGATGCGCGATCGCTATTGACCTAACGTCATCGCGTATCGCGATGACGTGGTCTGACACGTGTGCCATGTGGCACACGTGTCCCATGCTGCCGCCACGTGTCACCACGTGGCAACACTGCCGCCACGTGGCAGGTCTACGTGGTGATTCAGCAGACCTATATCGCGCTACGCGATAGGCCAGCCCAGGAACCCATCGCGTACCGCGATGGGACCCCAAAAATTGTCTATAAATAGCAGGTCCGGGATCTTCACAAACCATACCAAAATCACACACACAACTCTCTCTCTAACATCTCTCTACACCTCGATATTCGTACCCTCGATCCACCTCGATAAACGTGCCACAATTTCTCGATAAGCGTGTCCCGATCCTCGAATTTCATGTCGACATTTCCTCAAAGTTTGTGCCACCCTCCATCCACATACGACCAAGATGGTGTTTGTTCTCGAACTGCGTGCCGATTGATTGTTGAAGATTGGTGTTACCGTTGGCGTGCCAAAGAAGGTGTACCAAAGTCGATCAAGGAAGAGAAGCGGCGTGGTAGTGCTGCTCGAGTTCCTAAGGTTTCCAAAACGCCAATAAGGTTAGGCGTAATGACAATTGAATATAATAAATTATTATATTAAAGGCTTAGGCCTTAAGTCGAGGTTATACTCGATACCTCGATAAAAGAGAAATAAACATAACAAAGAAAAGAATAAAAGAATGAATTGTAAATATGTATATATGTGTGTAAGTATATATGTATATTCTTTGTTATGGAATTATTATTTAAACAATAATGAGTATTCTTAAATAATAAAAGAAAAATAATACGTTTCTTAGAGAAGAAAAAACGTCGGGTTTTTATATAAACTAAAGGTTTATAATTACTTTTAAACTAAAGGTTTTCAAGTAAATGAGATATATGAACTAAAGGTTCATCGAGGTATAGAACAAGAGTAAATGTCTTAAGCCGGATTGTATATCCGACTAACAAATATTTATACTCGTACTATAGGTGCGAGATAAAAAGGGAAAGACCCTCAGCGGTGAGTGAAGCCGATCCCAAAGCGAAAAAGGTGAATACGCCCCCAAACTTTTATAAACTTGTTTTCAAATGAGTCAAACATGTTATGTGAAAATTGTTTACAAGGAACTGCGTGTTCCTAAAACCATTATAAATGAAAGTATAAACTTAGCCCTCAGGTTGTGGTATACGTATGTCTGGATGCTTACATAGGTGGTATTGCGCGATGGGCACATCGCACCACCCTGATCGTAGGACGCTTTCCCGCGGGAAGTACGATCATTGTGTATATTTACGGGTACTTAACTAAGTTGAACGTTGCGGTGTTTGCTGAGGTGACCTAGAGTAGAGACTTGAATTTATAAACACAAGTTTTAACTTTGTTATTCCTAAGCCACGTGGGCCAAGGCAGGCGTAGCCTCTAGGGATAATAAAGTAAAAGAAAATATTTTAGCGTCAGCGTGTTCACCAGCATTCGTTGCTGACGTATTTTAATTACATTTTGCAGGTGAAAAAGATTAGCGCTTAGATGCATCTAAGTGCTATATTTGAATCCGATGGCTCGGGTTATTTTGTGCCTAATTATGGTTTCACATTATAGTTATGTCATCGCATGCATTATGTACGATAAGAATACTTTGCATGGTCAGAGATTAGTGTATCGTGTCCTTCACTTATATATACTCTTTTCACTTTCCAAAAAGCAAAATCCACATCATCGTTTTCACATCCACTCCATTGAAAGAACAATAGAAATTTGAACACCTTACTTCACCGTAATTCCGACCCTCGACAACCTCCGAAGACAATTCACAAGACGCTTCCACAATTCCCTTTCGGTCGAAAACTATAGTCATAGATCACTCATTTAGGATTTCAATTTTATATTCAGTGGACAATGTCTGGGGCGTTGCCCATGGTCACTAGGGGATTGAAGCACCGGGTTTGTTGATGCCAGAAATTATTGTAGTCTCGAACAAGCGTGTACGTCACATAACTTGTATCGATATCTATTATGATTCCTCCTTGGTTTTAAGTTAATCCGGTTAATGAAAATTGGTTTGATAATACTAATATCACCAACATAAGACTAGATAACTAAAGGATAAAACATATAAAAAGGTAAATCAAGAAAAAGAAACAACGCCATATTATGAGAGTGTAAAATAAAAATGTATCGAGTTAATCAACTCACATTTGATCTAAACCCCGCTAGAGGATGAGCACATGTGGTTATAGAAAGAGAAAATGCACCATAAACGAACATAATAAATTGAACAAACAAAAATTCTAATACGGCAAGTTTAAGGATGGATATATCGACGAGTAAAGGTTTGATGAATTGTCTAAGTCACTATCATTTACTTCTAAATAAGTATCATTTCTTTCTGGAAAAACTTGTAAAGACAAGTGTATGTGTCATTAGTGCCAACAACCGAGATGGGAATGATAAACCTTGATGATTTTCTTTCATTGAGGGTTTGATCCATGGTTGCGTCTAATGACTAAATAAAAGACTTAACTTTCACGTTCTATATGAATATATATATATGTGGTAATTGCGTTTGTTATGTCAAAATAGATATATCCCGCTGATGTGTGCATTTAATCAAAGTCTAAGTTAAATGTGTCTTATTTTCAAATCGAAGAATTTTGATCATGTGAGGAACATAAATATGAACGGAATGGTCTTGTGTTTGACCTTACTTCAATTATACGTTTGCTTGGACTCATTCCTTTGTAGTTATGAGTGATAGCTACTGATTCCTTAATAGTTTTCGTACTTGTGTTTATTTCTTTTTATATTCATGATTATTAATATAAACGAAAATCATATTATTTCGTTTTTATCCATATATTTCATTTAAATATTTTAACTATAAGTTTGAGGTTTGAATCAAATATAAATTAAATTAACGTGCTAATTATGAGAATTAAGTAATGTAATTATATATACAATTAATGTAATTATGTAATTACATCGTAGTATACTTATACCACACAATAATTACATTATGTTGTATATGCAATTACATTGCTTGATTTTAATGATTAACACGGTAATTTAATTTTTACATTAACTTTCCACTATAACTATATATTCTGAATTATTTAGTTCATGTACCGGGGTAAAGTTAAAATACAAAGGACAACAAAAATGAGAAGGATGAGAAGGAATCTAATCCATTGATCTTCGATTTGGATGGTGGAGATTAATTCAAGAATAAAAATTAAATAAAAATAGATGAGAAGTGCATGAAGGTAATAACCCACTTATGAAGACATTCTCTCTCCACATGCAATGCACATGTCAAATCCATCATCATTTTAAAACGTCTATAACTTTTTCATACGACCTATTTTTTAGAAAATTTTTTTACCATAATAACAAGCATTTTTTTATCTTTAATTTGAATATCATATTGTTATATAAAAATAAAAAAAGTTGGTGGGTTTTTTTATATTGTGTTATTTGGTTGTTCATTGTGTTTTTAATTGGGTTTTTATAATGCATTGTGTTATATATTTCGGTAATTATGTTTTTCAATTGATATTCATATGAAAGATAAAAATTAACACAAAGATTACGTCATTGTGTCTTTTGTGCGTCATTGTGTCTTTGTGCTCAACATTTGTCTTTATACTTATCTTTTGTGTTTTAGTGATTGTGATCAATATTCACTTAATTTGAGAAAAATAGTATTATGTTGTTTGTTTATTACGTTCAATGCATTGTGTAATATATAGATTCCATTGTGTTTTACGTTTCAGGTCATTGTGTTATACGAATTTACCATTGTGTCTTACGTTTCAGGCCATTGTGTTATACGCATTTACCATTGTGTCTTACGTTTCAGGCAATTGTGTTATACGCATTTACCATTGTGTCTTACGTTTCAGGCCATTGTGTTATACGCATTTACCATTGTGTCTTACGTTTCAGGCCATTGTGTTATACGCATTTACCATTGTGTCTTACGTTTCAGGCCATTGTGTTATACGCATTTACCATTGTGTCTTACGTTTCAGGCCATTGTGTTATACGCATTTACCATTGTGTCTTACGTTTCAGGCCATTGTGTTATAAGCATTTACCATTGTGTCTTACGTTTCAGGCCATTGTGTTATATGCATTCATCATTGTGTTTTATGTATTAGATAATTTGTTAGTATTTTTCATTATATATATACTATTGCACAACGGTGTTATTAGTATTTAAAAAAAAACACAATGATCAGATGGAAGACACAATGGCGAAAAACACAATAACAAACACAAAGACACAATGACGCAAAAAGACACAATGACATAATTATTTTTTATTCTTATATAACAAAATTACACTCATATTAAAGGTAAAAAAACGTTTGTTATTATGGTGAATTTATTTTTTTAAAAAAATATCATATGAAAAAGTTATAGACGTTTAAAAATAATGGGAGAATTAACTTGTGACTTGCATGTGGAGAGAGAAAATGTGTAATATTACTTTTATACATTTTTTCCTTTGGTTCCTACATGACACATATCAACTAATTATGGCTTCTCATTATTCTCATTTTTGTTCTCCTTTATAAAATAACTTTACCCTATGTACGGATGGTTTTATATGATAATATCAGTCAAGATTTATTTGCTTAGTATAATAGGAATATAATTTGAAAAGTCATTTTTGACTAAAGGATAAAAATATAATATAATAATTGGATCCTTCAACCATAATTTTTTATTTAACAAATGTAATCTTGAAAATTCAATTTTGACAAAAGCATAAGGACAAAATATAATAATTGTAACGAAAATAAAGTTCCTAAAATAAACACCCATCTCTTTGTTAAGCTTTCTAATCGTTTATGTATTTTCTAAATCATTGTTGTTAATTAAATCCTTTTATGTATTCTAATCAATACAAACTAAGGTTGCGTTTAATACATGAGAATGACAAACGAAATGCAATGGATCAATGTGAGTTAATAAAAAAAATGATTTATGGTTGGTAAATGTGCCCCCTCCCCTCCTTGACCCTCTATCACCACACTTTCTCGATACCGCCACAAGACGATCACCACCACCCGTGCCACCATCATCACCGCGCCACCACAATTTCCACCACCCTGCCACCAAACCGCCCTTATCTTTTTTTTTCATTTGTATTTCATTCATTCATCTTCTCTTGTCTACCAAACTTGCAAAGTAATGATTCATTTCATCACCACAAATTAACCAAATAAGATAATATAATAATAATGAGCCGTTTCATTCTCTTGTCTATTGTACTCTCTCGTACCGATACCGAAAATCACAAATTCTTAGTACCGGTATTGAAATATTCGGTTCGGTACTGGGACGGCACCGATATTAAAGGTAAAAATTCAGGA
Source organism: Bidens hawaiensis (assembly GCF_021521415.1). Classification (NCBI taxonomy): domain Eukaryota; kingdom Viridiplantae; phylum Streptophyta; class Magnoliopsida; order Asterales; family Asteraceae; genus Bidens; species Bidens hawaiensis. The sequence continues at coordinate 302,038 of NW_027491734.1, forward strand.
AATACCGGTACCGTACCGATCCTGAAACTCAAAACTTTGGTACCGAATTTGCCCATCCCTACTCTGATAGAGTCCATTTCATATTCTCTTCTCTTCCATTACTTCAAATAAACAGACTTTAAGAATGTTCATTGTTGTTAATTACAACGTTGTCGTATGTATACTAATCACTACAATCTGTTGAAACCTACAAACTATCTAAATTGAGTTACATTGGCTGGTTCAGACGGGTTGGGAGTATCACTGTTTGGTTTACGGTTTGAAAAGCGGAATCAGTGGGGTAAACAATAATAAAAAATAAAAAATATACTTTTGAATCCTACAAAATTAGTAAAATTAATATAAATCGAACAATTATGAATCCAACCTATTATGCTCTTAAGTTCTCTTTTCATTATTTTCATAAGCTCCTTCGACACTTATGTCTATTTTTATGCCAACCATTTTGCCAAACTTTTAAAAATCTTGGAAACACTGAAAATCGTATGATGCCATGTTAAAAATATTGCCCGAAACGTAAAAAGCAAACCAATTTAGTTGATCCAACCGACTCAGCCGATCCAGCCAGTTTGGTTTGTTTTATCCAAAAGCCTATAAGTCCTGTCAAAATTGGTCCAACAGACCTTGAGCATACCACCAAAATTCTAGAACCACCAAAAACGTAGGACTTGGAGTCACGTGTAAGGGCAAACCATAGCTTCAGCCCAAAGTCATTAACTAGACCCTTATTTGAGGTTGGTTATCGAGTAAAAGAGCAAAGTAAAGTTCGAGCTTGAGAGGCGGAGCGACGAGGATGCTGGCAATAAAGCGCGGTTGAATGACAATGGTTCGGTTATTCGTAATTTGAATCTCGTACCCGGTTGTAGATTTGTGTCTCATAGCCATTTTAATACCCACCGCATATATATATATATCATGTAATTATTTGTCAGATATCAGATACACCTGTTAGTTTGTTAGAATAAGATGTCTCCAAGTACAATTCTTTATTAATGATTATAATTTTTTATTTATATAACAATTGTAGAAAAATTAAATATGATGCATTATATGCATATAAACATCATCATAAATAAACAATATATGTGTGGGAGTGGGGGTGGGGGTGGGGGTGGGGGTGAGGATGGGGGTGATTGAATTAAATACAAATTAAATTAACGTGCTAACCATGCAAATCAAATAGTGTAATTAGACTACTTGATTCAAATAGTTAACACATTTTTTTTAGTTTGTACGTTAACTTTCTCTCTCTCTCTCTATATAGAGAGAGAGAGAAAAACTAACATGCAAAATATATATAATATATAATCAACTTCTTATCTCAAAATAAAAAAACAAATACTTTTTTTTATAATGAACCTATTTGTATGAAGTATTAAAAGATTGGGCTAAAGTAAAATAAATTATTTAAAAGTTTACCCGATATGTGACTTGGTTATATGGTTATGGTAAAATGGTATGTTTTCGAGTAATTGTTTTGGGTATCATCTAATCTAATAATCATTTCATATTCGGGGAAATTTTAGAAACAATCTCATACCCATTAAATTCAACTAAATCTGTCTAGAATATTTTAAATTTTAGGTACGGACTCGAATTGTTGGCCTTTTAATCCCTAGATATAACGGATGGATCATGGATGTTTAAGCAAATTTAAAAATTCAACTTGGACCAAAGGACAAATATAAAATATTATAAATGGATCCTTCAAACCACATTTTACGATTTAACTAATATACACTAGACAAATTAAATTTTGACAAAAGGGTAAGGAGAAAATATAATAATTGGATCCTTTAGCCACAATTTATTAATATAACTAATATAATGTTATGTTTGATAATACGATATAAGCACGGGTGGGAGCTATCAGACTATACAAGCTTCGAATTTATGTTGCTTATACTAGTTAAGCAATACTTATATTAAATAAGAGTTAACGAAACCCACCAGATTGTACAAGCCTCATACAAGATTGTACAAGCTTCAAAGGGAGCATAATAATGGCATGATCGTGCCTATATGTTGGCGACTTGGCATGGCCATAATCCGCCGAAAATTTTCCTATAAATAGAGGGTCCATTTCCAGAATTTCACACTGCATTCCACACACCGTACATCATTAAATAGATTTGATTTAGAGGGTTCGGGAGAGTTCAAGAGTGTTTCATCGTCAATAGGGGTTTTCAAGAAGTAAATTCCCTACTTGGTCTTAGTTTAATAAACATGATTAAACTAGGTTCTAGTGTCATTAATATGATCTTTCAAGACTAAACTTCTGGTATCACTTTGTCCACAATGAAATTTTACCTATTTATGTTTTAATCAATAGTATGGTTGCTTTTTTTTTATTATTTTTATGCTTAATACTTATTAACTAGTGTATTTTAACTAATATTATCTGAAGCTTAGGCATGATAAGGAGAGATAATATTTCTGGGAGTATAAAAACTTTATGTTGTTTAATTAAGTTAATGTTATATTTAGATCCATTGTAAAGTATAATATGTCATTCTTTTGATCCTTAATTGGGAAATATTGATATATTCCAAACCCAACTATAAGTTTGAAATATCATTCTATTGAATCTTGGAATGTATTACACGTTTACACTTGAGTCTAATTATGCTTTAAGATGGATTTAACTACAACTTGTCGGGTTGGCAGGGCTTGGCCATTTGGCCTTAATAACAAGTTGTGAGATTCAATGTCCTGATCAGGGAGTATTTCCACTTTAGAAAATATAAAAGACAAGCACATTAATCGTCTCGTTAAAGTAGTATTTTAACGGGATTCAGAGCCAAAGTTATGCCTCGCTTGGATTAATTGTCTTTCACTTTTATGTTAATTTTAATTAAGAGATACTGTGTCCTTGGATCTTACAAGTTCCATACTACATCAACGATAAATGCACTTGCCTATTGTGTACTAGGGAACATAAAAATCATTTTATCTATAAATTTAAACAAAAGGTTGACAAATATATCTTAAAATTCTATATATAACCTGCACGTGTAACATAAAAAGTTTAAATCTAATTCTCTTGAACAATATTTTGAACATGTTGAGACAGGTTAATCTTTTTAGGGCTTAAAGTGAATTTAAATTTTAAAACCGGAGAATTAGACAAACATAGGAACCGGTTATACTTTTGCGAGCAAGGAAGTTATAACCCTAGCTAATAATAGAAAATCAAGTCCCGAATTAGATAATCAAAGCACAAACCAGAAGATTGGATAACTCCCAAATGTTGTTGATTATGAAAAATAGCTCAAAAACTTGATCAAAGAATAATATAATCTAACCTATTCTAGTTAAGACTCAAACTCCTCTAAACAAACATATCTTTATCTAAATATTGAAATTGAAATTAACTTGAACTCTTATCCAACTTAATTAGTAATTCTCCTAATTCCCTTAGTTCACCAAGCTTGTGAACCAAGGATTAAGGAATTAGCCTAACCCGATAACCGAACTAGTAATGGGTCGGCAATTAGCGACCCGCTAACAGAAAAATCGAACCATAAGTTCTAACAAAGAACATAATAGTCCAATATGAGCTCAATGATGCTTCTTAGTGAACTGCTACGTTGAACGTTGACAAAAATTAAAGACTTTTGTCTACACATGGAAATCAACGTGAAGGAAATTAACGTCCTCTTTGACACCATTACAAATATGTTAGAATTAAATGAAAAAAAAATTGGTTTTTATTATTCATGTATAATTGTTATTTAGAAGTAAATATCTGTCACTTCCTTCTATAGTTTTTTTTCCAAAAATATCTACAAACGAACAGGATTAAGAATGAATAACAAATTGTTTTTTTTATCTACTAGAGTTGGTTTTTATACACAAGATTAATATTAAATTACTTACCTTTTTCCTTACGTCTCTTTCATATTATTTAGCTATTAAGTTTGTTTCACAACAAACTAGACATTGTTTTGAATCCAATTTTTAACCAAGTTGTTATACATTGCCAGAATATGTGAATATACAATATTCAATTGTTGCAATTGATGTTCAAGATCCCACGTTCCATTCATTTTACAACAGTCTCCTTAAAATTTTGCAGTGAATTGATAAGTAAACACGCTAGCACTTCTATTATTCACTTTTAACAATTTATACATAATTAATACAATAATACGTCAAATATAAATTTAAAATTTATAAATAATAGTTTGTTTTATAGATAACCGGTGGGATTCCTCCACACAAAGTGACATGAATTTGGTTGGTATCAGTTCGGTTAATTACGGTATTGGCATTCACCATAGCAACCAAAAGATAAAACCCAAAAAGTAAAGTCGTGATGTGTCCGAAATGAAATCGACACATGTTATACATCAATAGAAAATCATAACTAGTACCGGTTGTGATAACACCAATACTGATTTTGTGTATTCATCTTTGTAAATAAGTTAACACTAATTATTTAAGAAAAATGAAAACACGAGATAAAATTAAAAGTAAATATAGTTTACAAGAATTACATTGATGTAAAATTAAATGAAGTATACGTGTATACATGATTTTCAGTCCTATCAATCGTTTCTCTTTTTTCATTTTTTAACAAAGATCCCAATCGTAACATGTATCTATTCATGTTAAACCTACCGATTTGTAAAAACGCAAGGTACATCAGTGACAAAAACCCAATAAAACTATAATCATAATACACCCATGATTTGCATACATTTTCCGTTTGTGTATGCGTATGCAACTATGTAAAGCTATCGACTAATAACTCACTGAATCGGCTCAAATGCCAAATTCATACATTAAAAATAAAACGGATCAACACGCCCGCTCATCATCAACATTGGACGGATTTGTGTACTCAGACTCATGAATTGGCTGCAAAATGACTGAAAATAGTTTCAAGTGTTGACTGGCTTATACTATACTCTGCTATTCCTAGTTGGTTTCTGCATCACATATTATTTAGTTAGAAGAATCATATAACATAAAAAACATACATACATACACATATGCATACACCTGTTTCGCTCTATGAGTCCAAAAACATCGGCAAGTGAGAAGTCTCTCCACGTGGTAACTAAAAAAATGTTAATAAACTGATCAACCATTGAAAACTAAATATAATATGTATAAATTGATTAACAGCAAGCATGTACCTGATATTTAACACTCAATCCATTGGAACCTTGAGATGTGGCCCCAGGAAACGAAGCTAGAACAAACGAATCTATCACCGAGAATTTCTCTTTTGCTAACCACCATTCTGAGAAAATTGGTAGCGGGAGACCACCTGGCATGTCAACCACCAACTAGTCAAAATCCACAAAACATATACATACTTATGTGAACATGCATAAAGAAAAGGTACCATCACGGGCCAGCTGTTCAGGTAATTGCTCATCAAAGACGCCACTAGAGCCGACATTATCGGTAAGAGTTCTTACTCTTTCTTCGTTTCCAAGCCACCGTCCGATCAATATTATCATCTCTTTTGATAAACTAATCTCAGTGGCAGAAGCATCTTCAGATGTTATGGAGTCTGTCCCTCTAATACAAACCTCCAGGTCACCAAAAATGCTTCTTGGATGAGACGGGATGTCAAATAGCCTTTCTTGAATCATTTGACAGTGTCTTTCCAAATCACCCGAGCTCACTTCAGTAGGTTTCACCTAATCATAGAAATACATAAATGGTTACTTTCGGAAAAAAAAAGAAAGAAAAACAAGAATATAATCAAGAGATTTTTACCTCCAGTTCAAGATGATTTCCAAATCGTGTTTTTAGATGTTGTGGACTGCCGATACACCTTAGTTTTCCTCCAACCTTAAATTACATGGACCGAATTAGAGTTTCGGTAACCATAGATATTACAAAAGAAAAAATGCACAACGCTCCTTGTAGTTTGACCATTTTGTAAGTTTGGTCCCCAAAGCTAAAAAATTGCAAACTTAGTCCAAAATTGTGTGAGGGTTTCATGTTTAGTCCCCACCATTAATCCTGGTTAGTTTTTAAGAGAAAAGTATGTACCATCATGTAAGGGTGATTGCTTCTTTTCAAATTAGAAACCCTAATAAAATAGTTTTCAAAGTACAAAACTCCTAACGTCAACTTCATCACCTTCGGTTTTTAAATTGAACATTCTATTTGTGCTGCCCTAAGGTGATGAAAGAGTATTTTATTAGGGTTTCAAATTTGAAAAGACACAATTACCCTCACACGACTGACATATGACATCACAATTCCGTTAAAAACTAATTGGGATTAACGGTGGGGGGACTAAACGTGCAACCCTCTCACAAATGCTTGAACTAAGGGACAATTTGTGCAATTTTCTCTATTATAGAAAAAGGGGGGGGGGGGGTAGAAAGAGACTAATACCATTATCCCGATTCTTGTGCAAAGAGCTTGAGCTTCATTCATGCTGTGAGTAGTTAAAATAACAGCTGTCTTTCCGCTTCTAGTTGATAAACGAGATATAACTTCCCACATAAACCGTTTCGCAATAGGATCCATTCCTGGGAAATATCATTACACAAGTCTCGTTTTTTATGTCTTCTGATAAGGAAAACAATAAATACAAATATCATATATAAGTTATATATAAATAACCTGTGGATGGTTCATCCAAAAAAACAATAGGAGGATCTCCAATCATTGCAATTGCAACGGATAGCTTGCGTTTGTTCCCGCCACTTAAAGTGAATGATTGTTTAGAAGCATGCCTCAACAAGTCAAACTCTAACATCTTATCCATTACAACCTGCCAAATTTGAAACATTAGCTAGTGTGACATACAAATGTACATTTTATCCTCATGAAATCAGGTACAAAATATAGAAAACGGTTACGTAAGACATACATTGTCCAGCATGGATTCTGGGACGCCTTTTATTCTTGCATAGAGTTCAAGATGTTCTTGAACGGTCAGAAATTCTAGCAGAGCATCAAATTGTGGACAATAACCGATCTGAAACACAATTCAATAAAATATGTATATATACTAACTGTATATATTTAATCTAAAATATAATAATGAGTAAGAGAATGAATAGCCTACAAGCTGGCGAGCAGCTTTGGGATTCAATCGCATATCTTGACAAAAAATAAATGCAGTTCCATCACTTGGATATACTTCTCCTGCAAGTAATTTTACAAGTTTCAGAGAGTGAAATAGGTTGACTACTAGTCAAATACACGAAACTTGTTGACCAAAATTGATGTACCTGATAGCATAGATAAAGTAGTGGTCTTTCCAGCTCCATTTGTTCCCAGAAAACCAAAACATTCTCCTTCTTGGACTGAGAAAGTCAATGAATGAACTGCAACTTTCTTACCATGTTTTCTCCCTCCCGGGAATACCTAATATACAACAAAATGGTTAAACAGACTGCATTGCTTTTATCGTATTTTGAAGATAAAATGATGAATTAAAAATGTAAAATAACCTTGCGAAGATTACGCAGGTAGATAATGGCTTTATCAATGGAGCCTGAAAGAACCCTGTTTCTTTCAGTTTGCACATCTATATCTTCCTCAAGATCAATAACAGCGTTTTTTGTCAAAAGGGGTTCAGAATATGAATCAGAAACAGTTGGATCGATTCTTCTGAGCCGTTTCAGAAAGTCACTCATGTCAAATGAGTTTAATTTGTGGAGAGGGAAAACTTCAAGCCCAAGTGTTAACAGAAAATAAATGATACCCTGTCACACATAAAAAAATTAAATACTTTTATGCCATTTAGCAATACTGATAAACGATTATAATAAATAATCAGAAGCACACCTCAGCTGCCAGATAACAAATGGATCCACCAGACACATTCCACCTGAAATATCCTTCACTCGATCCGATTTTCATTCCTTGACGTAACAAAGCGAGTGAAGCGAGCCCGTCAGCAAAACAAAATCCTGGAGATAGTCGGAAGAAATTCTGGTCCAAAACATAGTGAATATTGTAAATCAATAGTATACTTATAAATAATCTATATTGACAAATTACTACTAATTACCAACCTTGAGAATAGAATTCAAGTTTTGAGTTGCTGGTATCAATCCCATAATGAATGATATTACCATGAGAACGATCCCCGTGAAAAAAGTGGACCAAGAGAACAACATTCTGAAAACATAATAAAACAATCAGCATAAAAGTGTGTAACATTTTGGACTTTTGGTTTCATGATGCCATGATAGCATTCGTAATACCTGTGCCATACTGTGTTCTGAAAAGAAAAAAGTGAGGCAATATGTTGAAGATGCAATTGCAAAACCATATTCCAACAGAATGAGCATTGTAGGCAATAAAGATACGCTTCCAATAAACTGTTCTAAGCCTACAGATATGAAAACAGTGTCTAAGATATCAAATCTAACACTTATAATATACCTTAAAAGGTATCATTAAATGGGAGTTGGAGATGTACCAAATATGTAAAAGAGAATCATTGCAAAAGCGGAAGGGGCTAAGAAGCTTATGAAGTCCCATATATATGTCGATACCCAATATGACAATATGGATACACCACTAATTAATTGTTGATGTTTGACTTTCACTTCACGCTCCTACATAAAACATGTACCATGTTATAACCAAAGAACAAAATCCCATAAATTATTTGTTTACATTGTAAGTGATTACATACCTTCACAATAGCAACAGCAAATGAAGCGGGAATGAAGGAAAAAGCGATACTCACAATAATAGCTGCTGAGACTGCATCCAGATCCTACACAGGTCATACAATTCAGCATTTAATACATGCCAGAAAAAAATGTTTTACTGTGAACAAAGATATATACGTGGCGTTGCAGGCGTTGAGTTTCGGTCATTGGTAACGGATGATTATGTGTTTGTATGGTCATATTCTCATTAAGTGTAGCCAGTCTAAGAATTGCAGCATTCATTAAATTGATAAATGTTGGTGCGGCATGCTGACATGTGCTGTTGTGTAGAACCGTGTACCCTATACTACCATCATCATTCTGTGGGTCCATTACAATGGCCCCATATCTGCATCAAGATAAACATAACAATGATAAGTGATTTACTTCTAGTAACAACAAACTTCCAAATGCAAGAAATTTAACCTTGACTCGTAAGACACGTTAAAGCTGGACATCAGGTATTCACTCATGGAAAGCAAAAGTGGGCCTAAAGTGGGCCCTGCTGCCTCAATAGCATCTTCTAAAGCCTTATCAGGATCAGGAAACCGGTATGTGCTCTCTTTAAACTTTTGAATCCACCCACCTTCTATATAATGTGAAACCTCGTGTGCAATAGGTAATGACAGATCAAAAGGAATGGGCCCACCGCCACCTTCGCCACTAAGTAGCGGATTAAAGTAGGAAGTTGTAAAGGTTAAAGATGGTTGATCAGGATGTGGCTTTAATTCCAACAACAGAAGACCAATAAACAAAAAGACTGCTGGAATTAATAACTGAAACACAATCGTCTTCCTGTCTCTTCGAGCTGATATCCATCTCTTTATAAGCAATGCTTTTGAATGCTTCCAGAATGTTGACTGTGTTATAAACGAAGGGCAACAGCTATGCACACTTACAAAGTTTAAAAAACTTAAGGCGGCTGTGATAAAAAGTGTACACACTCTGCCAACTGCCGAAAGCATTATCCCAATGACAGTTATATAACTTCCAAAAACTTTGAAACGAGATGTTTTACTTTTATCCTCAGCATAATCATCACAGATTTGAGATGGAATGGAATCAGGTAGAATAATATTACTTTTTTCTTCTGTATACTCGTCTTCAATAATGTCGGATCCTGCAACTCGTAAAAAAACCTCCTCTAGGGTTGATACAGATATTCCATAACTTTCTATGCCTATATCTGTAGGGCCCTCATGCTCCAAGCTAGGATCTGACTTTGTTATGCAGCTTTCAATTTCCCTAAACATGTACTCAAAGGAAGCGGAAGATATTAGAGGAAGCTTGAAAGAAATTTCAGTCCCAACCTGTAAATAATTAATACACATCAGCATCAAGATTGACCAATCACAAGTAACATTAAAACATTTTCTAAGTAAGCAAGCAAAACTTGAGATATACTTCGCTCACGCATGTTGCTGACGGAATATGTCTGTACACAATGTCAGCAGCTGCAGAGGCCCCAGGTGAAGTCTGAAAATTAGAAACAGTTAATGAAATGAAATGTGAGAATAATATAATGAAAAATTTCCAGAATTAAAAAAAGAAAGTTGAGCAAAAAAAGCACACCTTCACCAATGTAAGAGTATAGCCAACTCCATATTGGTGCTTCAAGTAGAGAGAACTGCTCAAAATAAAAATGAAAAAAATAATTACACCTCAACTTAAATTATGTAAAATAAAATTTTACAAATTCATGAAGAGGTGACACAACCTTCCACAGCATTTCAAAGAACCATTAGCCATAATTGCAATCCTGTCTCCAAGCACATCTGCTTCATCCATTGAGTGGGTGGTTAGTAATATTATTCTGCCTTTTTTTATTCTTTTGATGAGCTGCCATGTCAGCCTCATTGAATATGGGTCCATTCCACTAGTCGGTTCATCAAGAATAACAACCTAAGAAAAAAAAAAGAAAAATGAATAACCAATCGACAAATAAACTTGATTCTAGTATTCTAATCTTACCTTACTGTCTCCAATTAATGCTATGCCAAGAGACAACTTCCTTTTCATGCCTCCAGAAAGAGCATTAACAACCGTATTAAGTTTATCTGCCAATCCCACCTAATAGCCAAACAATATTAGTAACAGATCATGACGAATAATACACTGCAGACTTTAAGAAACTATTTTAGTAGAGTTTAGGAACTAACTTCATCAACCATTTCAGTTACACTGCTGTCCAAAGATTCCACACACACTCCCTTTATATTAGCAAAAATTTCCAAATGTTCCTTCACCTGAACATTAATAGTTCAAAAAATTGGATGTCTTCAAAATAAAAAATAAAACCCATAGGAGTGAAATAATACTGTATCTAGTAAGTAATAATGAGATGAAAACTTTTAACATCTAACTTCTCAAGAACCAACCGAATGCACTTACTTACCGTTAACTCTGGAAAAAGGATGTCATATTGAGGGCAAACACCTAAATTGTTCCTAATGTCTTCCTGCAGAAACAAAAAAACAGATGAAAATAATTTTCAACAAAAGCAACTCAGTCAGAAATTATAGTTTATTACCATGTCTGTTAAAATGCTTTGTCCAAAAACCAAGGCGTCTCCAGAAGTAGGAGCAAGAAGGCCAACAAGCATGGAAATTGTTGTGCTTTTGCCAGCACCATTATGTCCTGCAGAATCAACTTGTTAAAAAAACCACATATACTTGTATATCTCTACATGAAAAATGGATTCAGTTACCTAGAAGTGCAAGTATTTGGTTTTCATATAATGTAAGCTGTAAAGAATCGACCGCACAACAATTCCCCTTGCTACCACTATACACCTTGTGCAGATTCCTAATCTGAATACATCTGTAACCACAAACATGTATATAAGAATAATGCATGTATATATAATATATGCAATATAGAGTAAATATAAATTCATATAAAAAATGTACACCTGCCATCCAACTCTTGCTGCTTCATGTCTAAGCTTATAGCTTCCATTGCTGACTGAGATGTGCATTTCTCCTTGGAGTGATTATCACCATTAACTTCTGAACTGGAATATTTCTGTTTAAATATATTTATCTTACTCCAAAATCCTTTTGGAAAGATGTAGTTCCATGGGTACATCACCCCTCTCTCCTTGTTGAGAGCCTGATTATGTAAATGTTCAAAGTTAGCCTTTAATCAGTTAAACTAGTTAGGACTTACAAAAGGATGGTGACGTAACAGAAAATGTACCTTATCAAGATACAGGCCAATTGCAAAGTACAATAAGGAGTCGAACACCATCATAGCTAGACATACTAAAAAGCACACTCCAGAAGATGACTACAATGTACAAAGATAGTACATTTGAAAAAAAAGTTCAATAAAATTAAGTTAGATGTAAAACGAATAACACTTACCTGCCACATGTTGCTCCAACGGAGCCCAACATGTGCACGCTCATAATCAGCAAAATTAACTGATCCTAAAGCAAATGCTGTAGGCGAAAGCAAAGAAGCCAGCACCTTCAAAGCCCTACAAGTAAACAGCCATTTTAATCATCATAAAATCAAAAAGAACTATTATTAACTGCATATATGATAGCTTACATAGAAACAGCTTCATCATCGACTGTATAGTAAGGAAAAAAGGCTCCAAGAAAAGCAAGAGTTCCAACTGCCACAGCTGATTTTGCTCGTGTGAAGAAAGTAGAGATCAAAAAGGATAGCATTATGGCACTGAGCCCAAACAGAAAGAAATACATGAACACCAATGATTTATCACTGTACTTAAACAGCGTGTTCATTGTGCAAACAGTAATAATTGCTGATGAAATTGCAAACTGCAGAAACCATTAATCATAAGAAACAACTACCAGTTAAAAGAACAGAAATTCTTCTTAAAATATAAATCACCTGTAAAGCATATGTACTAAACCAAGAAAGATGAAATATCTCATCTTTTAGTCCCATCATGTAAAGCCCTTCTTTTATTTTCTGCTCCTGAAACGTTTTGTAGCAAATAACTAATTGGTAAGCCAAAGAGACATATATCATAGAGTTAAACTAAAAATAAGTATATCAAACCTTTTCAAAAACCGAATAGCTGATTAGGCGAGAGATGGAAAAAGAAACCCTAATAAGTACCTGGCATTACCGACTAGGTCAAATAAAACATATAAAATTCTAGTAAAACAAGGTCAAATAAGATGTTAGATACATACAGGACTCCCATAACATCCTTGATAATGGACTGAAACTCATCATCCGTATATTCACGAGTCGGAAACGGGGCTAGCCTTTATGGTTGATGGTGTGAATTGAGTCCATGGAATCTTAACCGAGTTAGGCGCCTTTTGTTGTGCATAAAAGATAATAAATGAATCCATGACTTGCTGGAGCTGAAAAAAAGCTTAAAAACAATTATGAATGTTAACTTATTCTATCCTATAAAATTCAAGTTAAGGACTAAATAAACAGGATTATAAACTGGAACTTACAGTTAGAAAACCGCTGTAGCCGTACTGCAAAATTGGTATCTGATTGAGGCCTAATTCCAAGTCATTTACATAAGGTCCATTTATATCCATGATGCTTTTAACATCTGGGAATCCTGAAAAGGCCCATGTGTGATTGAGCCGAATGCTATAATCATACAAATAAGGGCCTTGACCATGAAACACTACTGCTCCTTTTATTTTTGGATTCGAATAGTTCCTGTATCACGAAACAACATATAACTGAGTTGAATGGAGTCACGGACCCTTTTATACAATTCAAAGACAGTTTTTCCATGGGGATGGAGACAATTACAAAAGCAACCATATACAAGCACAAAGAGACGAAAGATACTACTCACTTTACTTCATCGCAAGCAGCATAAGCATCTGATTTTAAGTAGGTCTCAAGCTCTAACTCATCTGTGTATACTTTTGTAACCAGCTGTCAATATCAACAGAGAAACTAAGTTTGAGAACCATCACATCATTTCAAGCATGAACTTATATTTAAAAGTTAAAACATATGAAAACAACTAAATGGTAACAAAATCATGAAGAGGTAAAACAAAAAGTTAATACAAAAATATGAAAATGAAATTATCAGTTCAGTGTACCTTCATTAAGGGAAATTTAAGTGACAAAATGTCAATCATCGTCCTTGTATCACTCGTGTTAGGTGCAAAGGCCAAATACTCATTACTAGCAAACAATGATTGCAGGACTTGATTAAAAGTCGGGGATATATCGCTCATCCCCACTTCCACAAATGTATCTTTCTGAATGTATCTGTAAGGATTTGCAAAATAAACTTGCATCAAAACGATTATTTTCAATGCAATCATGTTAAACATGTTAATATCATTTCACTTGGTTATTTTTTATTATCTTGAGCAACTATCCCAAAAAGTATTTGATTAATACAAAGCATTTAGACAATTACAGAATTCTGTTTATGTTGTAAATGAGAAGAAATGAATGATATAAATAGAGCACAAAAAACATACGATTGAGCAGGGTGGATCTTTGTATCAACTTGTGTCCTTATGGCTATTAACATCAGCATCACCACCAATGGAAGCAGAATCTGGCCATAAATAAAAGAAGATAATCTCATTCTTCAGTTCTAACTTCTCAATTCTGCCTATTGCATAGATAAATTAACAGTATCCTAGTTTTAGCACCAAGAGCGAAATTATCATGACTAGCCCCAAATATCTCTCAAATATTTCAATATTCATTTAAAATGTATCAACACTTTTATTCGTTCCAATTTAACTACCAGTTTGATGTAATGTAGTTTTATAATTATTATTAGTTTACAAAGCCTTTCTGCCAATAGTAGGTAAATACATGAAAATCATCAATCAATGTTACATAGAAATTCCTCTATTATTCAGTTTTGAAGATGAACTACATGATTATGAGGAGCATTCTGTAATAACTAACATATCATCATATATCCTACAATAAACCTTTGACGTGTAAGCACTAAGCATCTAAACATAATTTCTGATCATATTAACTTATTTTCATCCTTGTGGTCTGGTGAACACAAAATGTGCAAATACATGTTAATTAAGCACATATTCGATCCGAAAACCCTAAGTTTAAAACAAACTAACATAACTAAACGCATAACTTGACGATCGATGTCAAATTAGTGAAATGAAACGATGAATTGAAAGCAATAGAGTGAATTGAAGAATAATAATTGAATGGAATTAGGACCTCAGCGAGAGTGATATAAGGATGGCGAATTTTGAGAAGCCAGTTCTTCCGAAGCATGGCTTTGAGTTGTCTCCATGAACTTCTTCTGCTCGTCATCATCTTATTTCCTTTTATTATTATTCGGTCCTCCATTAGAGGCTAAAACCCTAGGTGTTAACGGAAATTGAAGAAGATGATTTCAATGAAGACGCCAGTGTGTGTGTGTGTGTGAGAGAGAGAGAGTGGGTGTGGTGGAAGTTAGAAATGTGAATTTTGGAAGGAAGTTGTTGACGGAGGAGTGTTTCCGTTGTCCACCACCTCCGTCGACGTTACAATGTTCCGTCAAACTTACTCTTTCCTAAAGTGGCCTTTATTGTTATTTTTCTTTTCTTTTCTTTTTTTAACCACTTTTTTGTATTTTTCTAATTAAGGTAGTTTTATTTATTACATATTTCCCGGGAAAAAAAACGTTATTCGATATTTAGAACGAAGATGAAGATGAATGGAGATGGAGATAGTGAGGAAAGTGAGTTTTGGATTTATGATTATAAGGATTGTGTTGGGTCGATTAGGAGCTTTTTTTATGTAAGACTTGAAATCCTTTGATGACTAGACGTTTGATTTACGGAATTATTATGTATTGATTGTGGATTTTCTAGCGTGTTTGAATGAATTATTGACGGTTCATGGAATGAGTGTGGATTTCCGTCAGGGTAGTTTTTAGACAAAACATGGTTAGACTAATTCTAATGTAATTTTGACTTATTTGTTGATGTTATGATTTTATAGGTTTTTCCCTATAGTAAGTATATAATGTGAACGTTTATTTATAAATTATTTATAAAGTAAGAATAAATATTAACTATTAACTCAAATTTGGTTTAAGTTAATTAGTTGTCTCATTTAATTCGATCAGTATTGACATGACCTATCTTAGTTGGTCCTTTTTATTTTCCTTAGTGGCAAAAAAATTATAGATCCGTTAAAGCCTATTTATAAGGACTCATTATGTAATCCCCTTGGCCCTATCTATTATTATTATTATTATTATTGTGGTAAGAAAAAAGTATAAACAAATTTGAGGGTACGCGTAAAGTTTAGCCACATTGTACGTGTGAGAATGATAGAAGTTGAGAAAATAAGAAATTAAGAATTAAAAAAAATAACATTTGCACTTAACCTTCACTTGATATTTTAGGGTGGCTAGAAGAACGAGAATAGAAGGGTGGCTGGTGGGTAGGGCTAGTGGCAGCTGGTGGGTCATCTTTGAGTCTTTGACACATGAATATTATTCCTAACAAATAAAAAACTATAAAAACTAAGTGACAAATTAATGAAATTCAAAATAGAACATCCTTTTCCAACCCCCCACTATAATAACTTTTGTTTTAATAATTAGCAAAATATATCCTTTAATTGGTTGAGTTATAATAAGAATATTAGTTTTTCTAATAAGGATAGGAAATAATCTTGTCCATTTATTTTAAAATTGAATGGTTGAGATTAGATTAGAGAGATCATAAAGTATAAAACAAGGGTAAGGGCATAATAGAGATAATACATTTGTTGACTTTCTCTCTCCACATGCAAAGCACATGTCAAATACCTCCATCATTTTAAAATGCTCATAACTTTTTTATACGACATTTTTTTTTCAAAATAATTTCACCATAATAACAAGTGTTTTTTATCTTTTATATGAGTACTGTATTGCTATATAAAAATAAAAATAAATTTCGTGGGTTTTTTACAAAGTGTGTTTTACAAAATTGTGTTATACAAGTGTGTTTTATTTTTTCATAGTGTTTTTTGAGTTGTATTTTTTACATTGTGTAATTTAATTGTGTTTTTCATTGTGTTTTTGTTATTGTGTTTTTATTTTTATAGTGTTTATTCTATTGTGTTTTTTACATTGTGTCTTTTTCATTGTGTTTTTCATAGTGTTATTTTCTGACGAAATTTCCGAAGACTTTTCCAGCAAGGTGGTGGCGGTGGGTGGCGGTGGGCGGTGGTGGTTGTAGGAGATAAGTGAAAATTTAAGTGGGTTTTAATTAAGTGGGTTTTTGAAATTAAATTAAATAGGTTTTCAATATTAAAGTATTAGACAAAAATATCCTTCTTTCTATTCTTCTTAGGATAATCAAACTTCTTATTTGATCTTTTCTCTCCTTAACTTTACCTAAACTAATCATTATATACTGAAAAATTGTTATTATTTTTTCTTATTTTTATTCACATCCACTTGTGTTTTCCTTATTTATATTTAAAAATGTTTTTTATGAGTTAACCAATGAAAATAAGAAGTATGAAATATACTCATTAAATTTAATATGAATCAACATTTATTTTTTTTCTCGATTTTTTTTAAAATCAGTATTTAAACCATATTCAATCTTTTGTTTAGAAAATAAAGTAAGTTATGTGTGTGCAAAACTAAGAAGAAAGAAATAAAAAATTATATAGTTATTATTAAATGGGTTTTATATATTAAATTTGCATTTTCCGTGTTCTAAAAATATACCCAGAGAAGTCGTTGGTTTGAAAAGTTCTAACCTTGGTAGAGCAGCCTTGCTTGACGTTGCATTTGCATGTCCTTTTACTTTTATTTTCTAAGTTATTAATTTCCATTTTTATTTTATTATTTGATAAACCTTAGTAGCCATACTTAAAAGTGTATACTACACTACACTATTGTTAGTAGACAATTTTTTTAGAGCGCAACACTCAAACATATATATATATAAATGGCATGAATAATGGAATATACTATTTTGATGAAATGAAAACAAAAATGATATTTGGTTGATCAATCGAATACAATCATCTATTAAGTCTTACTCAATGTGGTTTGATGGTAAAAGTGTTAGTGTTATTTAACAAAGGCTGGAGTTCAAGACTCACAAAAGACAAAAGGTACAAAAGGTGAAGAATAAAAATAGTTTCAAAAAAGAGTAATCTATTACATAAGGATTATCGTCCTCTAAACATATCAAAATCATTCATCCGTCCCTGACTTTCTTTTCATTTTATTCCTTCATTCACTATGCTCTCTCGTCACCGCCACTACAACGACAACCATCACGATCACCACCATTAGGTAGTGTCTGTTACACAAGAATGACAAGCAGAATGGAATCATCCATAATAGAAAATAAAGAAAAAATGATGTTTGGTTGGTCAGTGAAATAGAATCACTAATTACACAAAGAATCTTACTGTACCTAAAACATTAAAACTATTGCTCTGCACCACCCCCCCCCCCCCCTTTTTACTTCATTCCCTCATTCAAACATACTTTCTCAATAGCATAACGTAGCAACTACCACCATCTCTATTTCTATTGCCACCGCCACTTAACCACCACCACAATCATCGTTGCTATCACCCACCGCCGTTGCCACCGCCATCACTATTGTTGTCCCACCCCCGTCACACCGCCACCACTGTCATCACCTCCACCACCCGAGGCCACCGCCATCCTCGCCACTACCACCACTCCTGCTGTCACTATCACAACTTTTTTATTTTAGTAATTTTTTTATTTTAAAGTAGAGGTTTTTTGTCATCTGTATTTTATTTATGTGTTTTTTTCATACCTAACAAACATGATAAGGTAACGATTCATTTCATTCTCATATATTAAACAAGCATGACAACATAATAGTCACGATTAATTTCTTTCACTTGTTCATTACATTTATCGTCATCAATTACCTCATACCAAACAGACGCTTACTAATTTTTATATTTAGTAAAAATAATTTTCATTTCTTTTGTTTTTTTAGTCTACAAAATAATATAAAGTAATTGTTTATATTATTCTTATAAGTTAACTAAATATAAAATAGAATGGTAATGATCTATTTAATTTCATTATCTTTTTAATTCTCTCGCTCGTTTCATTATCGCATGTCAAACAAACTCTATTATATCCACCACATAATTTGAATCAAAGAGAGACATCTCAACTCAAGACTTAGATACTACCGTACCAAAGGCCTTTGATAACATTACAATTCTGTAAGTAAAATTTGTCAACTAAACGAAAGGAAAAAAAAATAATATGTTAATCATATTAGCCGTTATAGAAAAAACTATAATATATTATTAGATGCCATAATAGAAGTAGACCATCAAATAAGGACGTCATTATCTTATCACCTTCAGGAGTCAGGAAAATAAAAAAAGAAGGAAATATTAGCGTTCTATATTTATTAATTTTAAAGTTCAGTTAGACACGCAAAAAATGATATTCAAATTCTTATTTTTTAAATTATTGTGAATTAACAATAGCGATTGATGGCTTATATGGACGAACATGAGTGAGGGGCCGGATGTTTATTATTATTATTATTATTATTATTATTATTATTATATAGCCGATTCTTGACAAGATTTGGGTCAAATTAAAACGATACCTATCAAATATTATACAGGTTTTCCATATGGGTAACTATATGCTATTTCTTTTGCCTTTGTTGGCTTATAAAACAACTTGCCTTATACGATTAAGTAAATTATAGAACGTCGTCCATTAACACGTTATCTTATTATGTTTGTTGTCACTTCTAGCTCTTTATTAGTTGTGTTTAATAAAAATTGTCGTTTCAAAAGATAAAAAAAATCTAAAGGTGTTTGTGTAGTTTTAATGAGGCAAGTTGTGATTACGGCTTAAAAACTTGTCATGCATAGTAAGATAAGATTGTGCACTTTATTTAACTCAACAGTCAACATCTTTTATGTTGCATTTAACCCTACTTGAATATGCATGCATATAACTCTTAAGGAAAATTCAAAAATTCATAAAAAATTTTAATTACTATATTCATAATAAATTTTAATTACTATATTGCAATTTGGAACAAATACATAACCTTTAAAAAATAAGAACATGATTGACAATTGTCACTTGGTTCTGTCATTTTCATGTTACGAAATATGGAGATGAATGATTCATCTACGTGTCAATTTTTATGGTGACGGGGCGGTGGAAACGTTGTCAAAATGACAACACACACTATTCTATTTATAACATACTAGCTAAATGCCCGCGCGATGCGGTGAGGTGTGCACTCAACTCGACATCGAATGCATAATCATTGCCAATACACAAGTCACCTAATAATAGTGCGCGCGTAGACCGAAATTTGGCGCATAGCTCGTACAAGACCTGTTGCGTGTAACTAAAGAATTAACATGCATAACCGGACCGGAAAGCACATTACCGAAATTAAAAATGCTTAACCAACACCAGGTGTGTAATTCATGCCAATTACTGGCGCGGGGCGCTGGGTTAAGCGCTTTTCAAAACTGGACTATGTGTGTTACGTGGTGCTGGACACCAAGGGCTAAGCTTCATTGAGACACGGAGTGGCCCCGACCCCTCTTGTTTTTTTGCGTAGTAGTGTAAATTTACTCGTTTTTTGCCGAAAATTTTTATACGTAGTGTAAGTTTAGCCTTTTTCAGCCGAAAATTTGAGCCCGACCCTCCTCGTTTGTGAAATTTTGTATACATTTTAAGCTCAGCCCCCTCGGTGCCCCAGTCCAAGCTTCACCACTGTTGGACACACATTTATCGGCCTCGGTACATGTAAATAACAACATTTGCGTAACCATACAATAATTTCAAATAAATCGTTTTTTAAACCAACTTGTTTTAGCCCGAAACCGTTCCTACTCGACAACATTCTGACATGGCCCCTTACTACTCGAACTTTTATCGACCCAAACCTTATTAACCCTTTTTTGTATCGACTCGTTCCGACTCATATCCAGTTTTAGAGATGTTCAACGAAACCGGTTCATGGACCCGAACCGGACCCGAACCGGTTCCTACCCGTTTTTTGTAGGAACCGGACCCTATCTGATTCAACCCGATGATCCGTGACCGGTTCTTGCATTTCTGAGTGGGGGCGGGTAGGAACCGGAACCGAACCGGAACCGGTTCCTAACTGTTTTTTTGGCCCTTTTTTGACCGTTGGGGTCAAAAATAGCCGTTTTTTTGACCGGTTACGGTACAGGAACCGGGTTAGGAACCAGTAAGAACCGGTTAGATAGGTTAGGGGTCAGAGGGTGGGAGAACCGGTTCGGTTCCCTAACCGGTTCGAGCCTGGAACCGGTTTAAAAGGGGGTTTTGAATATAGGAACCGGTTAGGAACCGGTTCCGGTTCCTAGTCCCAAACCGTTTTGAACATCTCTATCCAGTTTTATAAATAGCCCGGGCTCGTCGACTCGATATGTTGCCGGTTCTAAATGTTAATCATGTAACATGTTGATTTTTAAAAAATGAAAAAAACTATAGCAATATCATACTCAAATTAAAGAGAATAAAATGCTCGTTTTTATGGTGTAATTATTTTGAAAAAATAATAACGTGTGAAAAAATTATGGTCGTTAAAAAGTCGTGGTGTAGTTGGTTTTGAATTAAGGGGTATTTGTGTAACTATTTTTAAAATTTACCAAAAAAGGAGTGAAGCTAAAGGACCAAAGTTGTAAGTGTATTTAGAAATTTAAGAGGTTTTTAACTCATGCTTTATATATATTTACATATAGTATAGATTTTTGTACCAACTCAACCTTTTGTTATCATATGACAAATTGCATACTTCCAACAATTTTTCATTTGAGTAATAATGCATGCATTTAAAATCGAACATTTCAAATTATAGTTTAAATCGATACTTTGAAAAAATACAGTTATTAAATGGCTACAAAGGTGACTAATTTCTTTCATGTCATAGTTACTCATGAAGATAAATAATTACACAATAATAAACATTTATATATAATGTTAAACTAGGTTATAACCCGTGTATCACACGGGGCTGGATATCGAACATTCTGAAATTAAGAATAATGTATGATAAATAAATAAAAATTATATTTAACAATGTTTCATTTATAATTACATATAAATGTCATTTGAGTGGACATGCAAATCTTTTCTACTTCTGAACACTCATTCGAGACCTAAAAATTAAGGTTTTATCTACTTCAAAACACTTATTCGAGACCAAAAAGTGGCAGATATTTATAACTCCAGTAAGTTAAAACTTGTGTATTACATGAGATTGTAATAAAACAAAACAACAAAAAAATATAATACTACAAATTTCAGTTCATACCACCAAAACTAAGAAATACAAACCAATAAGTGGGAACAAAGATCTATATAAGATATAATTTGAGGATGGTTCCTATAGTGGAAGACAATAATCCTTGCTACTAAACTAAAATCCCATCAATAATAAATAATAAACAAAGTGACATACAAACATATAAAATTTGTAGAAAGGATAGCCAAGTTCCATGAATTTTCAGCTTTTAACAATTTTGTTATTGTGAACTATAACTTCCAGTCAAATATTTGTCTCAAGTCATTTTTTGGTTAACGAAAATCGAACCAATGCTCAAAACCGAATTAACTAAAACCACGTTAACCGAAATCAATCAGTTTTTAAACTATTTTAACCAAATAATTCAGCTCAAAACCAGACCAACTTGCGCACGACCCTAAATGTGATGAGAAAGAATAAAATAAAGAAGTAAAATTACCTAAAATCCATAAGGCAACAAAATTTCAACTTATGAAAAAAAGGGAAAAAATCATAAAAATAATTAAGGAGCCCGTTTTGACTTGTCCATTTTGGTCAACCAAGATGACACTTTTTTTAAAACGGGCCATTTACACCCAAACCAAGTTAACACTTTTTGAAAACGTCAGATGCCGTTTAACCAAAACCCTTTGGATCCGAATTCATTTTGACATGTCTCCCAAAATCCATTCTGACCCGGCCAACACTTCAGGCTTGATTTAGAAGCCGATCGTGAGCTCAATTTCAACTTGTTTGCATCCACAAAACAGTAAGCATGAATGAATCCCAAAAATCAACCACTTAATACTTTACATGGGCTTTCAGCTTGATCTATTAATTATTGATGCTAATAAAATAGGCTACTATCAAGTTTTACATGGTCACACCAACAACATTAATGCTAATACAGTAGGCTACTACCAGTGTGGCTAAACCCCGATGCATGGTGAAGACACCAAAAACTTTAAACTCTCCATTGCTGTTATGTTCGACTGTTTTTTTCAAACAGAGAATCAAGCACTGGGTGGGGTCAAAATTCATTAGAAATGAGTCAATGACATATAAACTACTTACAAAATATTAATGTCGCCAATAATAAAATTAATAGTCCAAACAAACCTGTTTTCTTAAAATAATTTGTGCGTACCATATGCCAAAGAATTTCTAACTCTTTCTACCTAAAGCTAAATTAAATATAAAATGAGTGAATCGATATAATAAAAGAATCCAACTAAAAATTAGAGTTTCCCACGTGAAAGCAACAAAATGAAATCCAAAATGGTAATTACCTTGAATCCATTTGCCAATGTTTTTGCAAAGAACCGGTTCTCCAAAACAGTGCCTGCAAAAAAATAAAAAATAAAAAAGAAGTGAAATCTAGTAATGTCATACATATTAAAATCCATGGTTTTTAAAAAGGAATTATAAGAAACATCGCCAACCATTCAATATATATTATTGTCCGATTTGGACTCTTCCACATACTTTTCAAGGTAAACTCCATCGGAGCCTCATATGTAGTTTTTTTTCAAATTCTTTGTAACCAGTACATTGCTCTGTTTAATAAGATGATGTAATTTATATTTAGCATACCAGGAGTAATGGTGGCACAAGCAATTGAACATACCATATAAAAGAAACCAACACCATAAACAAAATGTGATGAGAAGCAGTGTATGGATTTAGTGTGCAATATAGAGAAACGCCGATTGTAATGCTCACCCAATTACAAGTAACTTACATCACTCCGTCCTCCTATTAATTTTTCTAATATACAACCAATAAGCAGAGATACTTAATAATGCATATTTTCAACAAAATTAAATCTACCAAACAAAATCCATCAGCCTTCAACAGAAAGAAGAAATCAAAACCTTATTTTATTACATTAGTACATAATTACGTAAGGAAAATATATGTAGCTTACAAAAAACAATCTTGCTACTTGTAAAGAATATTGATCGAGCAAAATTCGAACGTGACAAAAACAAGCTCTTTGCTTCGAAAGTGACAAAAACATGCTCACAGATATTTTATCATCAATGATGGAACCTTGTTTCGTCGTTTAGTTTTCACCAACTCTCAAAATCAAATAAAAACTAATCACCCAAATGTTGTTGGAGTTCTACATGATTATTAGGATACATTAACCCAAGTTATGTAAGGTTTAGCAATAATGTGGATAGCAGTTTTCGAACCCGCGTAGGTAAAGTCCAGGGAATTTCTAGCGATATTTGATAGCAACTCTGACTTCCAGATTATGTTATTAAACTGCTAAACATAATATAAATACTAGGATCCTGAAAATGCTGAAAACCTTAACTATCTGCCTTTGCCGATAAAGTTGAGAGGTAACCCGGACTACCCCTCAATCCTCCTAAATCCGCCCCTGCATATTGTGTTTTAAAACATGCAACTACATGAACAGTGTTGAAATTGAAAAGATCCACTAGTTTGTATATGAAAATGACGACACTTTCTATGAGTTGAAGAACTCAACTCTAAAGCATTCCATTACATATGTTAAGTCTACTAATAAGTGATTGGATGGATGAGAGAAAGGAGACACGTCAAAGGTGTCCATGTAACGTTTATAAAATCATCTTAAAGAATTGAATCACCAAGGCAACGCTCCTTTAAACGATAAAGGTGTAACGGGCTTGAAGCAATTAATAGACTTCCATTGCTGTTTTAGATTTGTTTTTTAACAGCAAAGCTACAATACTCCTAGAACGTACTTACGATTTGGTAAATATACTTCTTCTAATGAGATCTTTCAAGATCTCAATTCGAGCCAGAATAACCTCATTTGCGGCCCTGGTGCACAACTTACAAGTTACAAGATCTTTCAAAAACTTTAAAACAACTTTCCTATACTTCATATAATAGTGTACCCTTTATAAATAGAAACTTCTATGATAGTAATATGTTTGCTATTAAACATCTACTTACACATTCCTGCATGCATATACATGTATATGTATATCTTGCAACTCTCTCTATATCAAAACTAAGGTAACATACCAACTTTGTCTTGTTCTAAGGCAGTACGAGATAGTCGTTATCGATCCTCTGAAACATTGTACCATGCATCTAAAAGTTTTTCCAAGAGAATTTGGACAAAATAACACGCATTTTACTTGTATCATGTAGGTAGCAAGTCCTCCTGTTGGAAGTAAGTATAATCTGAACTCGTCTCGGTCTTTGTAGCATGATGTTAAATATTCAAAACGCCACAAATTAATTTCCATAATAATAGTTTAGAAGATAAAACAAATGATCAAACAGATACTGACCTCCACAGGCTGAGAAGGTCTTGGGCGGAGAGATGGGACAAGGGTTGACCAAAGTATCGGGTCGGTCAACGGGTCAATGGTATTATAATTGGTCAAAAGCGGTGCAGACAAGAAAGGAGTCAATGGGTACGTGTTCCTATCAATCTCCAACCCTAATCCAACTCCAAACCCTTCACTTGCGCCACCATCATCACTTGATTTCTCAACCGCTTTTCCATAATCCATCTTATTGATATTATTTTTATTTTCATTCTCATCATTTTCAACATCCTTTTCAGCTTCCTTTTTTAAAGCTTTTTCTTGTAAGCTTTTGTAAGCTGCAGATCTTGATAGTATACTCATGGCAGAGACTGACGACCGTTTGTGTTGTTTTGGTTCATGTGACACACCCAAACGAGGTAGTTGATACGGTTCAGTGGATTCGGTTACCCATTCTGGTGTTTTGTGTTCGGTTCCAATGTCTTCGGAGCTACCGTAATTTGTTTCTTCTGATGTTTTTCCTTGTGATTCAGTTTGGGAGGATTTGTTGGGGCCCCACCATTTAATGTATGGTGTAAGATCGATTTTTCTATCCATGCAAAATCCACCAACGTATTCGCTCTCGGTTGTTGCATCGTCACCTGCAGTGTAATAAGTTAGGACACAAACAAATAATTTGGCAACGGTATATGCCTTGTAAACGAACCGAACATTCAGTGAAGCGTTCGATGGGAAGTCATGAACAAAATAACTTTTGTTCATTTAGTTAAACGGACGAACACATCTCATTTGCTCATCGACGTCCGCTATTTTACGTTTGTTTTAAGAACGTTCATTTACGTTCGGTACGCTCGTTATGTTCATTAAAATTTTTAAGGTCCATTACACTTCGTCTATTTTTAATAACTTTTTCAGCCCAACTTATTTTTAACTGGTTTTAACTCGGTTAAGTTCGTTCACCTATTTTCAGTTTCGTTAATCGTTTGTTTATTTAGTTAATGAACGAACATAAACGTACACAAACACGTTCATTCTCTTAACAAATGAACACGAACAAGAAAACCCTGTTCATACAGTTGTTCGTGTTCAATTGTTTGTTTGGTTCAAGTTAAAAGAACGATGCTCCGTTCGGTTTTGTTCGATTCTACAAGCCTAATTGTAATGTGGGTAGGTTGGGCAAGTTGGGTAACAGGTCTAAACAGGTATGTGTTAGGTATTAAGTGAGTTAAACTATTATTAGAAAAACAAAGATATTAAACAATAATCTAGATAAATTTTTTTTGTATTTGGAACAAAAATCTTGCTTACCGTGATGCATGCGGCTGTGGTAATCAGCTCCAGCAATTCGGCCCAAAGGCGAGTCCCATCTAGCACTGTTTTACAACAGAAAGCGAAATAATATTATAAAATAATTTTAGTTAATCATATTTAGAATGTGCCAGGTGGTTGAATGGGAATGTGCCAAATAATATCACATATTCACATCTGTGATATGATATGCTTTTAGCTAAAAAGGGTAGGAATTAACTAACAATACTTTGTTGAAGTATACATGGCTCCCTTTTGGACAAAATTATTAATAATTAAATACCTGGAAACTCCATGACATTTAGAGGTTCCCCTTGAGAAACCACTACCTTTTCTGCAATAATTCCATGTCCAAAAAAGTTAGCAAAATAAAGCAGAAATAATTATACACATGCATTATTAGACTATTAGTCGCGTTTTTTTACCTTCTGAGTGATGCAAGGTAATCTTCTCTTGATAGGTTTTGCATCTCTTCAAGATCTCTTGTATAATCTGTGACCTGTCAACAACAAATGATCAAAAAACAAAATCAAATAATGAAATACAATTTTCATAAAATGAAACAATAGAATGAGAGTGTATGATTTCTCACTGGAAAATTAATAAGTGTCCCGGGACCACAGTACTTTAAGGCAGCAAGATCATATGCTCTGGCTGCAGCTTCCTCATCATCATATGCACCTAAAGATATGTTTAGCGTAAGATAATAAAAATGAAAGAAGAGATTATAGTATTAATAAATGCAGATTTCAGTAAATGATCAACTAGATTCTTACCTAAGTAAACTGTTGAAATAGATGCCAAAATCCATGCCCATAATCCATACAAAAGAAAACAGAAATCAGATTAGGTATCATTGCAACATATATAGATACAGACTACAGAGATGCGCATAGATATACAAACACAAAAATACAGACAGAGAGGATTAAACCTTGCTTGCCCTTCTTATTCTGATTCTGATTCCAGGTATTTTTATCCCATAGATGTGCTTCATAACGACCAGTCCATCTATGCCTAGTATCATTACAGATTCCAACAAAGAAAAAGTGAGAAAATGAGAACTCTGTAAGAGTGCATGATGTATAATCTTAAAAGGAGAAAGTTAAAAAGCGGGTTTGGACAATTGTTGCAACCAGCAGCACTTGCACAATAAAAAGATATCACATGTGAGAAGCAATAACCTTATTTTATATGTTGAATGCTACTAAATACAATATCTGTTTCATCAATAATTAAAGGTGATTTCCATATCTTTATATGATCATATCCATTAAACTCAATCAACCAGATACTTTGAAAGACTTGACCAAGCTAAGTCGGCAGAGCATGCGGCTTTGAACCGTGTGGTCAAGGGTTCGAGTCATAACAACTCTGAATTAATCTTTATCCGTTCTAAACACTACGCGACTAAGCTAGAAGAGGGTCCATCTCATGTTTTAAATCTTCCTAAAAACATTAATTAATTAATTAATTACCTGTCTACAACCACTTAACAGTATTTCTATACAAGTAAACTTATACTAAATACAATATACAATCGAGCTAGATTCTAGACTATGCCCAATGCGGATAGCAAGGAAACGAAGGAACGATTCGTCAGCAATACGAAATTCACATGCTAATTAATAACCGTTCCAAAAATCAAGCTTAAAGCCAAACCGTAAGCCTCACATCCATATCACATATGACCGCAACAATCAGTATCGATACCGGCAACCATTTCAATCCAATTAGTAGACTTATGCTTCTAGTTTAACACAATCTGTAATCTGTATAACATCATCCAATGTTTTGTAGTGGATCACTGGATCTAGATCACATAACACACAAATAAATTGATGCACAATTTTATAAAATTTTCCAATTCCATTAAAATTGACTTCGCCTACGTAATTAAACTCAAAAGGCACACAGAAAAATCAAAATCGGCGATTAATTAGGTGTAATACCTAGTAACACCACGGTAGATAGAGCTGCGTTTACCGGCAGCACAGGGAGGCATCTTACTGATTCGCTCTTTGGCCGTGCATCCTAATCTCTCCTTCTTCGACTTCTTCAATCCTCTGTACTTCACCATCAACTGCTGCTGCTGCTGCTGATGATGATAATAACTACTACCACTCCCCTTCGTCTCGCCGCCTTCCGATTTCATGACCGGATCAGAAGACGATGCAGTAGCCATTTCAAACCCTAACCCTAAGAGAGAGAAATTACAATTAGAGATATGAGATATAGATATAACTGTGTGTGTGAATATGTATACATACATAATAATAATAATACGTGCGTCAGCAAGAGGATGAAAACAACAGTGAGGAAAGATGGAGGAGAGTGTGAAATGACGAAAGTGGCCTCGAGTGATGAGTAGAAATACTGCATAACGGCTAGAGAGGGTATGATTGTAATTTGGACTCTTTTAAATAAAACTCATGAGGCTGGCAGGTGATAATGATATTCATGATACACCCAACAAAAGTTTTACAAATGCACAGACTGGAATCTTAGGCCACTTTCTTTCTTTGACCGTACTTTTGAGTTTTCGTGATGCAGATCTATGTATATTTTACCTTTTGTTTTTTTTTTTATTTTACCGACCCCTATATTAGAAATAATATTACCGTGTTTTTCGACATACATATAATATATGTGCATGTAGTGGCGAAGCTAAGTTTCGAACATGTATATGCATCTAAGTCATAGAGGTGACTGAAGTCACTAAGGGGTGACCGAACTCAATAGCTATAAAATTTTTTTAACGAAATAGTTAAAATTTACACTACGAAGCGAAAAAACGACGGTGACCGGGGACACACCCAATCCCTCTTATCCTACGCCATCGTGTATCTGCGTGTATATTGTTATTAATTTCCAGACAACAGATGGGAAGTAGAGAAGATAAAGTTTAGAGATATCGAGTTAGAAAGAAAATCATCACTCTCCATAGCCAATAAAGAAATAGAACTGTCCACAGTCCACGTTCAAAACTATAACAATATATAAGTATAGAACAAGTGCTTTTACTTGTGCTTTGTGGCGAAGCGTGTTAAACGCATTACATGTTCAAAAGCTACGACGGAGACTCGGTCGATATCTCTAAAACATTATAGTAGTGTAATCATCAGTGCATATATTGTACTCGAAACATGTAGTGTGAATAAAAATGTAGAGAATATATAAACTTTTAATGAAATTTTAAATTGATGAACTACAATTTAGAAATAATACTCTATTTGAACAATTTCTATATTTTTGTCAATGTTATAAATAATAGTTATTATGGTTATCAACACCTAAAATAGATTTGGCTTCTTCTTCAAGTTTTCTCATCCCTATATAATATTCTATTGTATCTCATTGTAATATACACACATATTAATGAAATCTCCATATTTCTCCCTACATGTTCATCTCCTATTGTTTGGCTATTAGGCTGGTTTCAAAATACGTTATCAGCACGAATTGCTTTTGTGAAGTCGGATAACATATCATAAAGTTGTGAGCACAAATAGTCGGACTCTTCTACAATCGCTTACACTAAAATCTTGTTCAGCTAACAGAAGGTATGTCATACGTGAACTTACTCACTCGTTTATTTCAATATCAACAGGAGTACGACTCCAATCTTTAACTTTGTCTCTCTTTATCATACTTAATAGTTTATTAGTTTACAATGATATAAAAGTCGATAGTTTTTAGATTATATCAAAGTATTTTCATAAATCAATTTTTGATTGTTAGTAATCAAGTCATGTTCATTAACGCAGCATTGATTTTTTTTAATAAATTTTTATATGCCCTCACGCATTTAAACAGTGCTTTTACAAACTATCATCTAATTAAAATATAAGTTTCATTCCTCATATCAATTATCAATTCTCTAAAACAATTATGTCAATACAATAATTAATATGTATATAAATATATTCATGTGTGTTATTTTATTTCTTGTATAAGTACAAACAATTTTGAAAACATATTTTTGTATATCATTTGATTGCTATATATGCACACTATAATTTGTGAATATAATATTTGATTGCTCCTTTTAACGTCGTATGTTTGAGAGATTTAAATTTATAGTAATATATGATATATTTATTTAATTTTAATCTTCTATCTCTTCATAGTTTCAGTAAAGTGGATTGCTATTCTTGTTTACTAGGTTTTCAATTATGCTAAATATGCTAATTTGATAGCAATATTATTTAATAGTTTTAATTGTTTCATGAACATGAATATTCTACCTCTCTGGGCTTCCAAATTTGAATGGTATTTCATATTTATCTAATATGGTTATTATGATATGTTATATTTAGTCTTTTGTTTAAACCTTTTTGAGAACATAATATATTTTCTTTTGTGCCTATTTAAACCTTACCGAGGTTTTTTTTTTGGAAAAAAAGATATATTCATTCAGTAGCTTTAACTGATGTTTAACAAATAAAATATAGGTCAAGAAAGCATTTGAAAAAAGGTATATAGTTTTTGTCAATTAAATCACTTGATAGGTCTACGTCAAGTTACAATGTACTTTTACCATTTTTTATAAATACGTCGCTAGCTGCTAATTCATCTAAAGGATTATTTAAAACAATGGATGTGATTATACGATTCAAAATCATTCTGAACATCCTATATTCTGTATCAATTTTAGATTATTACTTGTGCATCAATGCTTTATAAAGTTTACGAGGAAAGAAAACTAATAATTAGTAAGCTATTGATAAAATCTTTTGAATATGAAAGTTTTAGTTGTATAATCTAATTTATATTAGTTATAGATTTATCATTTGATTTGAATTGGTTAGCAATGATGTTCTATATTTGGGTGGTTCAATAGATTAATTAATAAAATCTTTTTTTTTTTCATAAACAAATATAGATTTGTTTCTAGTTTGAAGGATGTAGCACGTATTGGTGCCATCCTAAGGCTATGGGGGTATTTATTATATTTCCTACTTGTATATGTCAATGAATTTGTTGAAGGAAAAAAAGATATAAAAGTTTATTATAATTTGTTTTATAAAATGACATTTTACTATTTGGTATTGTATGTTATCTATTTATATAGCGAGTATTTAATATAACAGCCGAATCTAAGTTGTGGTTTATTATAACTTTTATAGAAAAATAAAATATGCTTAGATATGACACTCAAAGTGTCATACTCCTAATTCATTATTAATTAAAGATTGTAAGATTTAAGACCATAAATCTTACACTTGAAGTGTCATGTAATAATTTGTTTATTGATATAATGTGAAGAGACGATTAGTTATGAGGAAAACCGGATAAGACAATTTCTTTTATTTGTCAAACCTCAAATATGCTCCTGAAGTAGCATATCATTAAAACATATGAAACGTTTGAAGTGATTTAGTATCTGTGCTGGAGAAAGCTTTGAATAAACCATGGAAATGGTTTGGTTTTATACCATTCCTGAAGTGAATTTGACAACGTATTGAACATTGCAATCATGGACATAATTGAGAAAATTGTAATGATGATTATATTAATAATGAGAACGATCATCAATATATAATGATGCCCATGCTAATAATGAGATCGACTACCACATGTGGCAAAGAGATTGATCATATATGAGAACAAAACTGGAAATACAAAAGTGAAATCACATGATCGTTTGAAACGATAATACAATGTTCACTCATATTTACAATCTTGTACTAAAGAAGCATTGATACATATACGATCATAAACCTAAAGTTTATGGATCATGAGTATCTTATGGCATGACCGGTTAGACCACACTGAGTCAATGATGTGAAATTTATTGAGGAACCAAAATATTCTTCATTATACATGTAATATTGCTCTCAACTGAAGTCATTTATTTACCAACTGAAGGAGGGTTTGAATCCCTAGATGTTGTGAAATTGAGAAAATGATACACATATCCTAACATGATACCATTTAGTGTTTTGAAAATCGATGCATCGTCTAAATGGTTATCAAGATCGCAACTTTATGTTTGCATGATCTATGGCTTAGATAATAAAATAGCAAACATCTTATTCCATATTGGTATATTTACATTCAGTTATAATAATGAATTTGATTCCCAAGTTAATAATGATCATTAGAATAAGTGTTGAAATTCATAACAGATTATGTTCTTACATAAATTGTTTTGTTAAAAGACGATTATTCAACGTCTATAATTTGTTGCAAATGCAATATCACAAGAACAAAGGTTCATGTTTGAATTTGAGTACATATGATTTTACATGTCTTAGAAACTAATTCACATCAAGCCAACAAGTTATTTCATACTTCCTCCCCATTATAATTGGTTTTTGGTCAGTAACCAAGCAATTCCCATCTAATATTTCGTGTGTGTTATATACTGAAATTAAGCCACCATAAAACACAAAGATGAGGTCACAAAGGAAGTTGGGAATTTATGTCGGTATTAAATATTATTTATGATTATATACTTAGAGCCATTAATAAGATATTTTCTTATGGCTCATTGGTTTTCACTTTAGCGAATCGATGTTCCCAACATCAGGGGGAGATAGAAGGCAGTTGAAAAATGAATTTAGTTGGAATGAATTATCATTGATCCTCAAACTATTAAAGTCCATCTAAAAATGTTTAGACAGTTTACCAAAGACAAGATACATTGTTTGAGTACGTTAAGAATGTCCAACAATGCACTCTATATCTTTTCCTATCATAATATGAAACATTATTGGTTCAAAAGTATCATAACTAAATGCATATGCGCATTAATATGCGATGCTAACTATACATGATTTTTATATCTTTTATTTATATTTATCGGCATGTGTCCAGTTGGGAGGCATCAGAATAGTTAATACATATATTACAGGTATGAAATATATGAGTTTATATCTTACTAATCTACCAAAACAAGTTTGGTTAGTCTTGTAGATACAGAGAAACACAACAGGGTCATGGATACAATTGTATATGTTTACGAGATGAGGTGATAGAAGTTTTCACGTGAAGATTATGCAACATTGTTCAACTTCAAGATTCGCGTGTCATGGGACCAAGACGCAAATGATTGAGTACAAAAGTTACGAAGCTTTCACATATGATTTTTACTTACTATTTTAAATGATATATAAATCAGGGGGAGACAATACGCGCTGCACTCTTTTTCCCTTAGCTACGGTTTTGTCCCAATGGGTTTTCCTAGCAAGGTTTTTAATGGGCAGCATCCCGAAGCGTATGAAATTGATAACCAAGGGGGAGTTTTATAAATAATAGTTATTATGGTTATCAACACCTAAAATAGATTTGACTTCTTCTCCAAGTTTTCCCATCTCTATATAATATTCTATTGTATCTCATTGTAATATACACACATATTAATGAAATCTCCATATTTCTCCCTACATGTTCATCTCCTATTGTTTGGCTATTAGGCTGTCAGTTATTACTTAACGTTTTTAAGTATTTTCGTCGCACGTGTATAAGACAACTAATGTCTGAAAACTAACCAAACAAAAGTAAACTTGTCGTTGTCGATATTCCGTAGCTTCAAATCTGGGAAATATTTTCTAGCTACACTAATAATAAATGCTAGTAACAATTTTTGAGCATTTTATTCAACACGTAAACAAATAAAAATACTAATATTTAAAACATTCTTTTGAGTACTTCAAAGTTTCGAGTTTTTCTTGGTAGGGGCTCCTTTTTTGAAGTAAAGCATTAATGAATTTGAAAGCTCACGTTTTTGGCCAAGTAAGCATTAAATGAATTTTAATTCCTCTGATCACTTGCTTAAGAATCAAGGAACCGTCCCCATGAACATGAATGACCAAAGGATCATTTAACTTTGTGCTCAGGCTCAACATAATTGGATAAGCCATATATTGTATGCTTGAGTTTAAAAAATTAGCAAGTGGTAGGTAGTCTTGAAGATTAGCTGAGTCCAACAAATTATACATAGTAATGTTATTACTTCAAGATCTGTAAGCATAAATTTAAAAAGATTAGGTTTTGCAATTCAAAAGGGGCTTTTGACGTAGCTTGTTACGCGTTTGCCTCATGTCTTGGTGTATAAGGGAAAAAAGTGCATTGAAAGCTTTG
Source organism: Bidens hawaiensis (assembly GCF_021521415.1). Lineage (NCBI taxonomy): Eukaryota > Viridiplantae > Streptophyta > Magnoliopsida > Asterales > Asteraceae > Bidens > Bidens hawaiensis. The sequence goes on from NW_027491734.1 coordinate 336,602, forward strand.
TCTTTAGCATAAATGTTTTGAGACATGAACTAGCTGGTCAATGGAGTAGTTTAGAGTTATTGATGTAAAACAGAGTAGAATTAACATTTTGATTTCAAAAAAATAGATAATATGGTCTTCATGCAAAAATTACAGTAAATAACTATTGAGAACTATGAATTTCACCAAACTAACATTGAGAATAATGATTCTTACAACATGTTTGAATTGGTTCGTATTATGCAAATAGTTCATGAGATGTAATGTTTGACTAATGGACACTTTAGTTTTCAAGTTTTTTTTTATCTAAGTTTTGTATTGAGTTGTGTCATTTGAACACACTATAATAACTCACTTAATTTATTCTTAATGACTTATCTAGTTAAATTGGAAAAACTAAACATGCGAATCGGGATACTTTGATTTACCACCCCCAATACCCCTTTCCTTAAAATTTTCGTTGTGGAGTGTTAAAACTTCAAATTGTTAGCACAAACATAGTAAAAAGTAAAGTAATAACTAAAATTTGTGTGCTAAAACCTTTATGTAAACCCACATATCACGTTGCGACAAGAGCGTTGAACCATAGAAAAATTTAGTCGAATATGTGTGCAACTTTAACGACATGTACATAGATGCGTAGATGATTTGTACAGTAACACACAAAACTCCGTTATAACGAAACTTAAATCAAAACGTAGATAAAATAAATAAATTGTAAAGGTAGGTTCAGAATTTTATAAAACATCGTATTTAAAAGACATAAGCAAAAAAAATCTTATAAGCTATACATGTGTTAACTTCTAAATTTTTAATTGGCCAAATAGAAAATGCAAAACAAAAGATAAAAAAAACTTTGAAAAGGGTTAAAAAGTGAACAGTAATTTAGTTAAAGCCAATGTTTTCATAACCGGACCGGACACCGAACCGGATGGCCTACCGGTTCACCGGTTTAACCGGTCGAACTGGTTAGACCGGCCGAACAATTTTGGTCAAAATGACGGATCAAGCTTAAAAAATAATTTTTAATATTTTTTTCTTAGAAAACCGGTTCAACCGGTCCGGTTTCCGGTTCGACCGGCCGAACCGGTTCGGGCTGGCCGGTTCCTTGTCAGCCGAACGAACTATGTGAACCGGACCGGTCGGTGGCCCGAATCCCGGTCCGGTCCGGTTTCAACAACATTGGTTAAAGCGGAGAGGGACATATTTTATTTTTAAGACTATGATATAACATCAAAAGCATTCTACTAAATGCGTGTACATTAAAATTTAGTTGGTTGTTCAAAGTGAATGGTTAATTTATTCTATAAAGGAGAATAAAAATGAGAATAGTGAGAAGAATTTCTAGTTACACAAATAAACCCATAAAAATTATTTTAAATAAATAAATAAATAAATCATAACTAAAAATTTAAAAAAAAGTGAAAAAAGTAAAAACACAAAAATGTTTTCACCGTCTTTCTCGTTCTCATAAAAAATAAAAAATAAAACACAATGGTAAGTGAAAAATGTCTTGTCTTTTTTTTATCATTGTGTTTTGTATTTATTTCGTAATTGATTGTGTCTTTTTTCTTTATATTGGGTTATATTACTCAATATTGTGTTATATTTTGTTCGGCATAGTGTTATATTTTGCGACCTATTGTTTCTTTTGTTCATTTTCGTCATTGTGTATTTGATCTCACTATTGTGTCTTTTCGTCAATTTTTTTGTATTTTTTTAAGGAAACGGGAATGATTGCAGAAACATTTTAGTTATTTAATTTTTTTCGTTTTTTATTTATATTTTGAGTTATGATTTTTTTATAAATTTTTTGAATTTATTTTTAAGGAGTTTTTTGTATGGTCATAAATCATTCTCACACTTTTCAATTTTATCTCCCTTGTATTTTAATTTACCCGTATAAGAGTTTCTCTTAACAAATAAACTTTGCAAATTAATACAAATAAAACATTTGCTTGTGAATATAGAGCATGTCATTCATATATCAATCTAGTTTCAATCAATCAATCATGCCCAGTAAAATCCCACCGACAGCAAAGCTATAAGTAGGGTCTGGGGAGGGTGGGATGTAGGCACACCGTACCTCTATCCAAAGGAATAAAAAGGTGGCTTCCAGAGAGACCCTCGGCTCTAAGAACATGTGTATGAAGCAAAATAAAGGAAATCAAAGTTTAACAGTTATATAAAAACTACTACTAATTATAATAATATTAATAATAAGATCACAGTTTGACAGCTATATAAAAGCTAATAATAATTATAATAATAATAATAATAATAATAATAATAATAATATATGTAAGGGAAATTCCATTATGGTATGTGACCTAAATAAGTTAAGTCTAAGCCCTAAGGTATTCAATTCTCTCTAAAAATCCTTAACTTTAATTCTGCTTCTCCACGAATTCCTATCCTCAACCATGTCCTCGGAGAGGTTTAGGTCTATCAAATCATGCCTAATCCTCTCATCCCAAGTCAATTTCGGTCGTCCTCTACCCCTCCTCCCCACTATAGTAATGTTTTCTACGGATCTAACAGGATTCGTCGTCTGTCTTCTCTTTACATGTCCAAACTATCTCAATCTCCACTCTCTTATCTTGTCTGCTATGTTCGCCACCCCTAATCTCTCGCGAAACACAACGTTTCTTATTCGGTCTAGCCTTGTGTGCCCACACATCCAACGTAGCATTCTCATTTCTGCTACCTCCATCTTCCGCACTTGTGCCTTCTTGATGGCCCAACAATCTGTTCCATATAGCATTGCAGGTCTAACTGCCACCCTATAGAATTTCCCTTTAGTTTAGTCGGGAAACTCTTGTCGCACAATATACCTGTGGCTGCTTTCCATCTACACCATCCTACCTGAACTCGGTGGGTCACATCACTGTCTAATTCCCCATCGCTCTGTACAAATGATCCTAAATACTTGAACTTCGTTACCTGCGGGACCACCTGCCCTTCAATTGTGATCTGTGTGTCTTCATTGTCGTTTATCCCACCAAAATCACAGTGGAGGTACTCTGTCTTAGATCAGCTAATCTTTAAACCTTTTGTCTCTAAGGTTGTTCGCCACTCCTCAAGCCTCAATCTAGTTTCCTATACTTAAAACAAAATCAAGTTGAATGAAACATCAATTGGGTTCCTAACTTCCTATCATAATACGTTTCTTTAAAACATGATGTGATCTAAAATATGCATATTATTATATAAACATTTTGAAGAAACACTAAGTGAACCCTGGACAGATTATAGATAATCTGGGGGTTAAGTAATGTTTCCCACGAGGATGAGGTCTAGCAGAAAGTTGTTCTTCAGGGGACCTGCAAAACAGACACCGTAAGCTCGTCACTGAGAAGGGGGGGGGGGTTCCTCCTTGTGACCACCCTCCGGCGTGAGAATCAGACTAGATTGCTCTGAATATAGTGTATATTAAGAGATTGCTAGATAAGATTGAGATATCAGATGATCTTACCATTCCAAGGTGTTGGAGTATTTATAGCCGAAGGTAGGTTTCCTAGAAGGTACTGCCGGCTGAATAGTATTCCTGTTCCACCAACAGTGGACTACGCACAGGCCATGCTGGTTGGTGGGTAGGCTACGGCCAACAGTAAAGGTCGGCTGTGTACTGTTCCTTTACTGCCGGCTACGCACTGTTCCACCAACTGTAGGCTGCGCACGTCCCCTCGTAAGGGTTGGTGAGTAGGCAGCGGCTAATAGTGACAAACAGTACTAGAGGGTGCTCCTCCTCGTATTGTTGTCGGTGAGCTGTCACCCTGTGATTGGTTCATGGGCTGCTCTGGTCAATTTGTCTGTTCCGCCCATACCTTAGTAGGTATAGTACGAAAGACCTTCCAGAAGCATACGGACTGGCTCATTTGGGCGGGAGTATTCCCGCCTTGCTCATTCCTTCATGTGACTACTGAAGTAGCTAATGCCTTGTGCGTGTAGCCTTGCTGTTAGTGCGGGTAGCCTTCCCTGATGGCTTGTATCCGCAGCTGCGGGAACAGGCGGGGTACTTCACCATTGGGAGGCTTTCCCTGCGGGTACAGCTGGCGTACTGCGCGTAAGGTTCTGTGAGCATGGTGGGTCCTGCTGGAGCAGTTGGTCATTGCGCAGACGTCCCTGTTCAAGGTGAGTCTTGCGGGTCCAACTGGGCTCTGCTGGGACCTACCTCTTCAAGTCCCCCCAGTCCAATGTTCTTCTCATGAATTATTAATAAGTGAGGTGAACTTTTGGACTTAGCTAAGGGTTTTGAAAAGGGTTTAGTTTTTAGGTTTTCCGTGGTGATTCTTCCCGCGGTTTTCCTGATGTCACGCAGAAATTCCCGACTTTTCTGCTTGATCTTTGGGTATGAAGCGGGTAGGTTTGTAACCTCCTCGCACGTCAGGAGCGTTGAGTCCCACTTGTGTGGATTCTCCATGGGGTCTTGGTAGTTTTCAACATAGTGATCAATTATGCTAAAACCACCAATTTCATCTTGGAGTTTCAAACAATATAGTTCTCGACGTTCCCGTCATGCGGGGATGTTATTTCCCTTTCTGCAAGCATGGCCCAGAAGATCCTTCTTGGTTTGAATTCCCTGCAGAGTGCTAAGTATGTGAAGGGTTTTGCCTTGACACTGTACCCGCACTTGTCTTACGGTTACTTTATTTCCAAGGTATTCCTGGCGTCAATTCCCTGCGGGTGCTAAGTATGTGAAGGGTTTTGCCTTGACACTGTACCCGCACCCGTCTTATGGTTACTTGGTTGCCAAGGTAAGGGGTATTTTCCCGCTTACTTTTGAATCTTTTTTGAATTTTGAATTTTGAAATTCGAAGAGTTGGTGAAAGGATAAGAACAGTCCAAACATCTGAAACGTCGTGCGACGGTTTCTTCTGACTGTGTCAGGACGTGCAGGAAGTTATGGTGACGTGACAGTACATGGTCATTCCAGACGCTTTTTCAGGCGCGTGGGCGCGATTTTTCGGGCTCGTGGCCGCGAAATTAATGGTATGCGTCCTGTCAACAGCTGTTGCCAGCTTGCTTTTCGCCACGTGTCATAGTTTCATTGCACCTTCGTTTTCTCTCTCTTCCGCATTAATTTCATCGCATTAATTGCGATTAGTATATAAAGGGGGAGAGGGTTCTTTGTAATCCACACTTTCAGTATTCTCTTCATCTTTTAAGCGATTTCCGGCGAATACTCATCCTTTTCAGGCAAGCAATCTCCCGAAATCGTTTTCTTCTTTCTTTTACAAGATGTCTCGTGATCTCGAATCTACGGCTGACGACAAGAGTACTGCTGGCGAGTGCCAGTGTGCTCTACCTGGCGATCTGTATCGGTACGTCGTCAGGAAGTTCATGCTCGAGTCTCTCGAGCCTGAGTTTCCTGAACCCCACCAGACGGTGTACGATGCCCCCAGAGGCAAGATCGGGGTTTATGCTGCATTCTTTGTCTATGGGAATCTTAGGTTCCCATTGACAAAGTTTGTTTACCGTGTCCTTGAGAGGCACGGCGTTCATTTGACCGAGTTGCACCCCATGGCGATCGCCAAGATTCGCCACTTCGAGTGGGTGTGCCGGATTTTGGGCATTGAGCCCTACGTTGACCGCCTGATGACCTTCTATACGTGGAGGTGCATCCAGGGGTGGTATACGTTGACAACCCGGATTAAGGGTTTAAAGATCTGCGCGACCGAGCGCAGTCTTCGCGCGTGGAAGAGGGAGTTTTTCTTCATATCCGCTCGCGCCATCCCCATTGCCATGAAATTCAAAAACGGGCAAGCACTTCCCAGCCTTCACGCCTCCAACTACCAGGAGGCGGAATGGTTTGCGAAGATATCTCGGGTCCAATCTCCGGTTTACCGGTTTGCGGAGTCCGGGATGGTGATGCTGGGGATGAGCCGAGTGTGGAAGGCTGCCGATGCGCAAAAGATCCCAATCGTCCTCGAATACGGTTCGAACTCTGTTCCTTACGGTATGCTTTGTCTCTTATTGTTGATTCTGAATTGCTTCTAACTTTTTTCCTGTTTATTTCAGAGGGGAACGACCTGCAGTCGCTCCTTAATCCGCGGGAGGCTGACTGTCCCGCCCGGATGGGTACTCGCGCTCTAGACGAGAACGAGTTGCCCATCCTAGAACAAACGGCGGATCGGTTCGTGGAGGTCTATCCGCTAGGCCATGAGATCCTTAGCGCCCGTCGGCCAGGTAAGGCGCTATTCGACCCTCGACCCCTCAATGTTGAAACCTCTGCTGGAATTCCTTTAATCGTATGTTCTGATGAGGAATCCGCAGATGGTCCTCCGTTGGTGCGGAAGAAGAAGGCTGCCGGCGGGAAGGGGAAGGAGAAGGCCTCTACTGCCGATCCAGCGCCTCGGTCTGATTCGGAGACCGAGAGCGAAGAGGTGGCGGGGAATCCCGGTGGTGATAAGACCACAGCTCCGGAGGTTGCGACTGTCACCTCCGGAGAGCCAAAGAAGACGACGGTGACCGGCGCAAAGAGGCCGGCTCCATCGGGTCCGTCCCCGCCTCTCCGTACCTTTAGGCTCAAGAAAACCCGTAAGTACAACTTTCCTTTAGCTTTTATCTTCATAGCTTAATATCTTTTAACACTTTTCTTCTTTACGCAGGCGTGGATGTTGACGCATTCCAGGGTGGAGCGCCGAGTAGTACCTCCCCGCTAATGACGGTAGGCTTGGTCAGCCTACCTGAGGCGACGACCCAGGCGCCTGCGCCTGCTTCCGCTGGTCCAGTTGCTCACTCCTTTGAGCCGACTGTTCCAGCAGAGATGACGTCACCGCCGGCTGTGAGTGCTATTTTTACAGCATCTTTCACCGAGCCGGCGGTTACTACTGCTGCGGATCCCGCGGCGGCGACCGCGGCGGCTGCTACCGTGCCTCCGCCATCGGCAACGACGGCCGGACCATCAGGTACGCATGGGGCTTCTCGCCAGTCTTTGCCACCTTCCCATCTGCCTGACCTCTTGGATGGATTTCCTTTGGGTTCAGGCGATGGGTTCGGCGGCTATCGGCCTGTTATTGACCCTACAGGTGCGTAGGGTTCTTTTGGCCCATTTCATATATATATATTTTATCATCTTTTCCTAACTGCTTTGTGTTTTTTGCAGTGTCGGATTCCAATGAAGTGTATGTTCCACGATGGAACATTCGCCGAGGAACAACCCTTCGCACCCCTGTGGAGTGCGTGGAATGGGCTCGTCACGCTGCTCCCAGTGGTGCGTTGGGGGAAGCCATGGCTAGCTACCAGGAGGGTAGGCTAACCAATGAGCTTCGGGTTCTCCTGGCCCGGATGCAGCCGCGCGTCGAGCTGCTTTGTCGCGAAAACGACAAGTTAAAAGCAGCTCGCCTTAAGGAAGTAGCTCAGGCGCGGGCTGTCCGGGAGGAGAACCAAAAACTTGCCGCAGTGGCTGCGGAGAAGGAGAAGGCCTTCAAGGCCCTCGAGGTTGAAGTTCAGGCTCGACTCGAGGCCCGTTCCAAGGCTGCCCAAGCTGTTAATGAACAGCTTCGGCTAGCTAAGGAAACTGCGAGGAACGCAACCGAGAGGGCCACCAAGGCTGAAGCTGTTGCTGAGCCTCTACGCGTGGAGAATGAAGAACTTAAAGCCAAATTAGAGGCTCTCCAGCAGGCTCATGATGCCTTGGCGATGGAAGACGCCAAAAAGCTCCAGGAGATCTTGGACCAGAGGGGGGTGCTTGACCATACTGAGCGGAAGCTAAAGGGCGTCGAAGAGGCTGCGGCTAAAGAAGTGTTGCTTGCCAACCTCAACAAGAGTGAAGCCGAACGCACCCGTAACGAAGCTCAAGCTGCCCTCCAGGAAGCTCTGGTTGCCAAGGAATGGCTTCTTCGAGAAGCGTTGTCTCAGGTAAGCTTTTCTTGTCTTTACGCTTTTCTTTGTAAATAGAAAGGGTTCTGATACTTGTATATTTTCTTGTAGGTTGTGCATCGGGTCTTCTCAGAGACATCTTACGACGATGCTATGAGCGCAGCCCTCAACGCTTCTCACGAGGATGGGGAACGGTCCGGCTTCCTGCTTGGTCTAGGGTTCGTTGAGAAAGGCGTCCCGCCTTCCAACTTCCCTTTGTATAATGTGGATACTGAAGCTGCTTATGACCAAGCAGTGAACCAGTATGCCGCCTTCCCGCATCCGGTGGTGGAGAAGGTGAACGAAGTCGCTGCTGCTGATGATGGGCTTGTTATCCTTAGAGCTTTCTTTGAACCACCACGCTCTACTGATGGAGCGGGTCCAAGTGGAAGTGGTCCTGAAGCTTGATTCTGAAGATCCCTTTCTACCACTAGCGTAGATTTTTGCTTTTGTATAACTCTTTGTAATATTTAAATTTTGATGAAATAAAGATTGTGTTTGTTCTTTGTCTTGTTTATTTTACGCATGTTTTGACTTAGCAATTTCTTTAGTACTTAGATCATTTAACTTTTTAACGTGGTAAATTATAAGTTTGTTTCGCTTCCTCTTTCATGATTGTGCGGGTATGACCGTCACTTACACTTAGTAGGATGGCTTAACTTTACTTATATCTGACCTGCGTGGAAGTTTTCTTCATCTTTTCCTTTGAAATTTTCTAAGTGTTCAGAATAAGTTAACCTTTGAACGTGGTAGATGATAGGTTGAAGTTTTGCTTCCTTGTTCGTGATTGTGCGGGTAAGACCGTCACTTGCACTTACAAGGATGGCTAAACTTTACTTACATCTGACCTGCGTGTAGGTTTTCCTTAAACTTTTAACATTTTTAGCGTTGTGTTTATGCGGGTTTTGCCTCCTTCCACACGTAACGACTTACTTCTTCCCATATTTATGCGGTGAATACCGGCATAATAGTGTGGGAAGTTCATAAGTATAAAGGTAAGGCTATCAACACATTGTGAAAGGAGAATCATTTCCATTAGAAGTGGCTCTAGGCCTTTTCTTTACAAGTTTGGAATTGATCTACATATAACATTTGCGTAATTGAGCTCCATTCCATGTTCTTGGGATGAGAGTGCCATCGAGCCTTTCGAGCCGGTATGCACCCTTTCCCAGGACTTCTTTGATGATGTATGGCCCTTCCCAGACCGGGGCCAACTTTCCTGGGCGCTCTTGGTTTGAAGCCTCGTTGTTACGCAATATGTAGTCTCCTACATTGAAGTTGCAGAGTTTTACCCGCGTGTTGTAGTACTTTTGCATTTGTCGCTTATAGTTTTCTTCACGCGCTGCGGCTAAGTCTCTGCGTTCCTCGGTTAGCATAAGGTCTAACCGTCTTTCCGCATCATTGTCTTCTGGCTGAATCAAGACCCTTGGTGAGGGTAAACCAATTTCGACCGGGACCATGGCTTCAGTGCCATAAGTGAGACTGAACGGGGTTTCTCCCGTACTGGCCTTTTTCAGCGTTCTGTTTGCCCAAAGGACGTGCGGAAGCTCGTCCACCCAGCCGGATCTGTGTTCCAAGAGTCTTTTCTTTATGCCTTCGACGATGCTCTTATTTGCTCTTTCCACCTCACCATTACCTTGCAGGTGTGCCACTGAGGTAAAGGTGTGGGTGATTTGAAGTTCTTTTAGCCACTGCTGTAGCTTCTTGTCAGCAAAGTTGGTGCCGTTATCGCTCACCAAATTCTGTGGAAGTCTAAAACGACAAATAATAAATTCCCAAATAAATTTTTTGATATGTTTCGCGGTTGTTTGGGCTAAAGGTTTTGCTTCTATCCACTTGGTGAAGTAGTCGATGGCTACCACTAGGAACTGAACATTTCCTGCTGCTGTAGGAAATGGGCCTGTCACATCGATGGCCCACTTCTGAAATGGCCATGAAGAAGTGACTGGAACAAGTTCATTCTTCGGGCGGTGCGTGTTGGGTGCGTAAAGCTGGCAAGACCTACATTTTCTGATGTATGCCAGTGCATCCATATGCATCCCCGGCCAAAAGTATCCCGCGTTGTTTAGCTTAGCTACAACAGCGCGGGGGCATGCGTGTACTCCACAGATGCCTTCGTGTACTTCCCTTAGGAGGTAGTCAGCATCTTGGTTGTCCACGCATCTTAAGAGTGGGCCAAGAAAGTTACGTCTGTAAAGGATGTCATCGATGAGTTGATAGTTCAGTGCTTTACAGCGTAGTTTTCTTGCCTGTGTTTTGGATTCTGGTAGTGTACCTGCCGCAAGGTATTTTATTATCGGTGTCATCCACGTTTCCGAGCTGGTTTGGATGACACAAATTTCCTTGTGCGGGACCGAAGGTGCCTCGAGGAGTTCAATGCGGATATCCTTTCCTAAGTGGGTGAAGGCTAATGATGCAAGCTTGCTTAACGCATCCGCAGATTTGTTTTCACTTCGCTTGACGTGTATGACTTTGCAGTCATTGAAATCGCGCATAAGGGATTTTGCTTGTGCGAGGTATAGGGCCATTGTGTCGTTCACGGCCGTGTACGTTCCGTTGATTTGATTGGCTACCAACATGGAATCCACGTGGGCTTCCAAGTTTTTCACCCCCATCTTACGCGCAATTCTCAGCCCAGCCAAGAATGCCTCATATTCGGCTTCGTTATTCGTACTTGGAAAATCCAGTCGAATAGCGTAAGTGTACTCTTGGCCTGCTGGGTTGGTTAGTTTCAGCCCTGCGCCTGAACCCTCGTTACTGGCTGCTCCATCAGTGTAGAGTCGCCAGACGTCATTGATGTCTTGTGCTGGAGAGGGTTGGGCCTCTTCCTGGCACTCTTTTTCCCGCGATGCAGGCACTTCTGCAATAAAGTCGGCCAGAACCTGGCCTTTTATAGCTGGTCTTGGCTTATACTTTATCGCGTATTCCCCCAACTCGATTGCCCATTTGGCTAGGCGTCCCGATAACTCGGGTTTGCCTAGGACGTTTGCAAGTTTGAAGTTGGAGAGAATAGTGATTGGGTGACCCTGGAAATATCGTCTTAACCTGCGTGAAGCATGTATAAGTGCTAAGACTAATTTTTCGAGGGTAGAGTACCGGGTTTCTACGTCTGTTAGGATACGGCTGACATAATAGATTGGCATCTGGATGCCTTTTCGCTCTACTAGCAGTACTGCCCCGGTTGCTCTATCTGTTGCGGAAAGGTATAGGATTAACTCCTCTCCCGCTTTAGGCGCTGTGAGCGTTGGGAGTTCGATCAAGCGTGACCGAATCTCCTGAAAAGCTGCTTCCGCTTCTGGTGTCCAGCGGAAGTGCGTTTTCTTTAAGCAGTTTCTCAACGTTGACACGAAAGGAAACGACTTTTCTGCGTGGTTTGCCAAAAAGCGATTAAGTGCCACTAGTCGTCCATTCAGTGTCTGAGCCTGTTTGATGGTAGTAGGTGATTCCATTTTGATAATGGCTTCGACCTTTTCAGGGTTTGCTCTAAAGCCATCTTTAGTGACGATGACCCCCAAGAACTTCCCTTCTTCCATTCCAAAGGCACACTTGCACGGGTTGAGCTTCATGTTTATCTTCCTGAGCTTGTTGAAAGTTTCTTCGATGTCTTTCAACATCGCTTCTGGGTCAGGGCTTTTGATGACCAAGTCATCCATGTAGACTTCCAAGTTCCTCCCGATTTGGGCATGAAACTGGTTGTCCATCAGGCGTTGGTATGTGGACCCGACATTCTTAAGTCCGAATGGCATCATTTGGTAACAAAATGTGCCATCGGGCGTCCGAAATGCGGTTTTGTCCTGATCATCAACGGCCATGTGGATTTGATGGTACCCCTTATACGCGTCCAGGAAGCATTTAAGGCGGAACGGTGCCAACGAGTCCACCTTAAGATCAATTTCGGGTAACGGATAACAATCTTTGGGGCATGCTTTGTTCAAGTCCTTGAAATCTATGCACATGCGCTATTGTTTGTTATTCTTCGGTACCATAACGGGATTTGCAACCCAAGTTTGATATCTACTAACGCGTACGATACCTACGTCAAGGAGTTCCTTGACTTGGGTTCTACACGCGTTAGTTTGTTCTGGCCCCATTACTCTGCGCTTTTGTACGATCGGCGTAACAGCCGGATCGCATTTGAGCTTATGCTCTGCCTTACTTCGGGGTACACCAGTCATGTCAGCTGGTGTCCACGCGAAGATGTCAGCGTTTTTTTGTAATAAGCGCTTGAGTTGGGTGCGTGTGGGATCAACAATTGTCGGGCCAATGGTGACGGCCTGGTCAGGGTACTTGCCATTGAAGGCCCATTTTTCTGGTTCGGTGATGGTTGGTTTAGCCATCTTTGGTTTGGGTTTAGATGAGACAGATGCGATGCATACCTGGGGAATGTCGGTGATCATCGCTACACCCTCAGCTGTTGGCCATCCCATCATGCCGTGGACTGAGGATACCACGGCGTTGAATCTTGCCTTCCCATCTCTCCCGAAGAGAATGTCGTATGTGTGGTGTGGCTTCCTCATCACGACAAAGTCCACATCTTCTGTGCGGGAGTGTTTCCCGTCCGTAAGAGTGACGGGGAAAGATAGGATACCCAGGGGGGTGTTTGTGCTGCCATCAAACCCTTCCATCGAGGTGCAGATCGTTTCCAGGCGTTCCTTGTCTTCGTCATCTAGCTTGTCAATGAACTGCCTGTACATCACCGTTGACGAGGCGCCGTTGTCAGCAAGAGTGTGAGAAGTGATGTAGTGCCCCAGCTGGCTTTTGATGACGATAGGGCCTTCTTTGCTGGGTCCTCCTGGCACTCGCGGGAAGCGCACCTCAGCTTCCTTCCACGCACATGGTTCTGTCGTTCGCCTTTTCCTTCCTCTGATCTTACCATGAACCATGTTGATGCTGATGTCAACGGGCTTTCGTCCGTTGCCTCGGTACCGGTTGTCATTTCTTCCTCCCTTCTTGATTGATGCCACCAGGTGTGCCAGCCTTCCATCCTTGACGAATGCTTCAATAATATCCTTCAAGGATGTACACTCTTCCGTACCATGACCTTTTGTCCCGTGGAAGTCACAGGATTTACTCTGATCCGCATTAGGTCGCTGCCGGATCATTGGAGCTTTTGGCCACGGTAGCTTTTCAGTGGCGAATATCTCCGTGACGCTTTTGGTGAGTGGCGTCCAGCTGTGCTTTTGGCTTGAAGGGTGTGTGTGATTTCTTCCGCCAACAAGAGGGTGAGAGCTGGATGAGGTGTCAAAGTTTACCCTTGACTGCCAGATACCTAGCTTCCTCTTTTTGTTCTGCCGGGCGATCCGGACTTTGTTCTCTCTTGTCCTCTGCGTGTAGAGGTGTGTACTCTGGGGAAGATCTCTTCCCAGTTGCTTTTCCGTCTCGGCAAAGCGCTTTGCCGCCGTCATGATGGCATCCCATGTTGATGGCATGCCATCCTTACCCGTCAGTGTGCGGATAAGCTCTGGGTATTCGGCGCCTTGGATGAAAGCGGCGCGAACAAGATCTTCACTTATGCTGCCGAGACTTAGCTTTTTGGAATTGAAACGGGTGATGAAGTCTAGTAAAGATTCATCATCCTCTCTAACGCAATTGAGGATCGTCCACTGTTCTTCAGTATATTTCCTCTGTTGGCTGAAGTGCTGGCTGAACTTATTCTGGAAGTCCGCCCAATCATAAATGTGGTGGACCGGCAAGCGATCGAACCATGCCCTGGCCGCTCCGACCAGAGTCATCTGGAACATGTAACACCACGTGGGTTCCGTCCAGTTACTGACGGTTGCCCCCGCAATGAACCTGTTCAAATGGTCGTCTGGGTCGGATAGACCATCATAAGTGCCAATGTTGGACATTTGTTTGGCACTTCTCGGGGCGATTGCTTCCGCAATGTCCCTTGCGAACTTTGACTTTCCTGCATTTGTAGCAGTTGGTCTAAAGGTTTTGGAGAAGTCACGCAGGTTTCTCTCCGCATTTGTTGGTTTAAAAGCTTCCCCAAAATTCCTTTTTGGTTGGAAGTCCGTTTCCTTACGCTTCCCTTTCACCTTATGGCGAGGGTTTGCGTCGGTATCGGATTCTTCCCTCTCGTCGTCTGAGTACTCGCACTCACTGTTCATATTGAGGTGTTGGCGAGTACTACCGAATTCGTCAGCCTGTTGAACTGAACGCAAGCGTTCATCCAATTCAGCTTGGAACTCTCTTTGACGTGCTTCGGCCCACGCCTTCACTTGATCTAGTGTTTGGCGAGGGACCCTTGTTCATTTTTCCAACTGGGCATCAGTGAACCCCAGTGGAATATTTACTGCACTTGCCCCGGCTTGGGTAGCCAGGGTAGTGTTCGTAAGATTTGTATAACCGCCGGTGTTCCCAGTTACTGGGGTTGTGGTCACCGGGGTTTCTTGGTCACTTACTGGTCTTGGGACCGGAGTAACGTTAACCATTTCTTCAGAAACTTTGAAAAGACTAAGAATTAGTTCTAGCTTTTTATGCACGGATGGCGCCAATGAAGAAACACTAAGTGAACCCTGGACAGATTATAGATAATCTGGGGGTTAAGTAATGTTTCCCACGAGGATGAGGTCTAGCAGAAAGTTGTTCTTCAGGGGACCTGCAAAACAGACACCGTAAGCTCGTCACTGAGAAGGGGGGGGGGGTTCCTCCTTGTGACCACCCTCCGGCGTGAGAATCAGACTAGATTGCTCTGAATATAGTGTATATTAAGAGATTGCTAGATAAGATTGAGATATCAGATGATCTTACCATTCCAAGGTGTTGGAGTATTTATAGCCGAAGGTAGGTTTCCTAGAAGGTACTGCCGGCTGAATAGTATTCCTGTTCCACCAACAGTGGACTACGCACAGGCCATGCTGGTTGGTGGGTAGGCTACGGCCAACAGTAAAGGTCGGCTGTGTACTGTTCCTTTACTGCCGGCTACGCACTGTTCCACCAACTGTAGGCTGCGCACGTCCCCTCGTAAGGGTTGGTGAGTAGGCAGCGGCTAATAGTGACAAACAGTACTAGAGGGTGCTCCTCCTCGTATTGTTGTCGGTGAGCTGTCACCCTGTGATTGGTTCATGGGCTGCTCTGGTCAATTTGTCTGTTCCGCCCATACCTTAGTAGGTATAGTACGAAAGACCTTCCAGAAGCATACGGACTGGCTCATTTGGGCGGGAGTATTCCCGCCTTGCTCATTCCTTCATGTGACTACTGAAGTAGCTAATGCCTTGTGCGTGTAGCCTTGCTGTTAGTGCGGGTAGCCTTCCCTGATGGCTTGTATCCGCAGCTGCGGGAACAGGCGGGGTACTTCACCATTGGGAGGCTTTCCCTGCGGGTACAGCTGGCGTACTGCGCGTAAGGTTCTGTGAGCATGGTGGGTCCTGCTGGAGCAGTTGGTCATTGCGCAGACTTCCCTGTTCAAGGTGAGTCTTGCGGGTCCAACTGGGCTCTGCTGGGACCTACCTCTTCACATTTCTTATACTTTTAAGTACTCCTAGTTAGTTTATATTTGGATTTTTAAGCTTTTAAGAGACAACAAGCTAAAACAAATTACTTATACTAAAATCGTGAGATTGAGTGATATTCGAACGAACAATAGTGAATAGTGGTAATTTGTTAACAATGTTAGTATTATTATCTATGGTTTACTTTGCTGTCAATTATAATGACGTCTAATTTAAAATGCTCATGGGTTTTCTTTAAATAACAATAGTATATTTTAATGTAACGTTAATTGATGTGTGTATGTTGAATATAAGATTTTATTTACATGAACATATTCATGTCTTCAGCATACGATCTCGTATGAAGATGGCACACAAGGGTAAGCATGGACCATAAGCCCACATGAAATTTGAAAACAACATAAAGGGCAGCAGGAGGCAAACACAATTTGAAGGAAGCAGGGGACAAAGAGTTCAATCAAAGAAAAAGAAAAACCTTACGGAAGGAGCTTGGGACGCAAGTTTTGGAGCAGTGTGCGGCGAGAGTTGGGTTTTTCGAACAAAAGGTTTTATATTGAGGGGGTGTTTGGGATTCTTTATTTTCATCAACTTATAACTTATAAACTTTTTGAAAAATTAATAAGGTGTATAAGGTGTTTGGCAAACCATAAGGCCTTATGGATTTTAACTTATGGTGAAGACAAAATAGAGGGGTTTTGAAAAGTTATGAATATGTAACTTATTAACTTAATGAGTTTGATTTACCTATTACACCCCTCTTACCCTTAAACCCCATTACACTCCTTTTAAAAAAGAGTGTCTATTTTGGTCATTTTGGTTTTTCCCAACACATAAGCTAATCCAAACATTCTTTTAAAAACTTCTTTTCAAAATTTCATAAGTCTATAAGTCCTTTTAATCAAAAGTCCTTTTTCACTCAAATAAGCAATCCCAAACACACCCTGAGATTTAGTCATCGCAAGGAAGAGAAAATGTCGTTGGTTCGAGCAGAGAGCGTTTTGGTTCAACACCATTTTTTTGTTTTTGTCATGAATTTACTATTTGAACTTATTTATTTTGGTTTGTTCTTGAGTATGGTTGCTGTCTAAACTTAAACGCCTAGGCTTATGATAACTTTTGTTGATTTTGGATTTTGTGTATTTTATGGATTTATGATCAAGTAAACAATTTATTTATTTTTTTTCATTTTATGTGTGTGTGCACTTAGAATTGATTGATAAGATTTTATTGTTTCACAGTTTATTTGGTGATTGTCTGTCATATAATAAAATATTGTGTGTTTTTGACTAGTTTGTGATTGATATGCATTAAAACCATAGAAATGATATTAATTAATCAATTAAATATAAGTGTGTTGCTAATCTAAATAGCTGTAAGGTGATAGATTATATCATATGTCTTGGTTGTTTGAATTGCTATATTTAATTCTTCATAAGAAGTCCATCTAGGTTTGGTTTATCAGCATTATTTATCTAGTCTAGTGAATGTTTAAAACTACATTTTATTTCCGCGTTGTAAGGTAGGATTTCTTATAGAGGTACTTGTCATAAAATAAAATAGCGACCGTAATTGAGTCTAATTAAACCGGTAATTTTAATAGCTTATCAGGGTTTCATAGGTGTTCCCTTAATAAGGGTTGTGGGTCATGTTCGGTTTCCCCTTAAGTGAATAATTTAAGATTCTGTTCCTTAAATTAGCATTTTCCAACAATTTGATAATTGATGCATTAGGGATTCTAGCCTAGATGGTTGTTTGTTATCATCTGAATTAGGTCCAGTTTAATCAGACAGACAACAATAACAGAAAAATCATATAAATATCGAACCTTATCATTAACTTGTCAAAAGACAGACAACCATACATACTATTGTATTAAAATCAAAGTACCAACTAACCCCACTGACAAGATACGAGCAAATCAACAAAGTGTGATTTCGCGGGTTCTACGAGTATCAACCGTATTTTCTCAAGACGAAAATAACCATCATTTCCCCATTTGGCTCCCCAACTATTCCTACATAATCAGTATTCGGTTTCACACACCCGCCCGATTCCAATAATGACAATAGAATGGTTTGTTTATCAAAATTCTTGGTGTACATCACAATTCCCTGATGACAAAAACAACACTATATTAACCTAAATAAAATAAAAATGTACGAATATTAATTTTCTTTTATTTTGTCTTTATCTTTCCGAGATTGAGTTCATAGCGTAGATTTGTAGCAACAATACCGGTTGCTTCTTTACCATTTCTTTTAAGGCCGACTCGTCTTCCATTTTCACTTTCGCAAGGCCTACAATTTGAGCCACTCGTTGCATCCACAAAAATTCAAAACCCGGTTCTTTATTAAATGCAAATAATTAAAAGTGTATTGATTTTTGTTAATATCAACCATCATCTTTTGGTCATTGCCGGACCCATCTAACGAATTGAATGATAATTATCCCATCTTTTATCATATATGTTCCCAACGGCCCGCGACTAACAGAATTCTAACGTTGTTGTTGCATGTCGCTGGAAAATCAATTTTGGCCAGAAAACTCACTTTTTTGTTTCCGGAATACTCAACATTATCATCCCAAACATTTTTGTAACCTTGAATCGGATCTTAAGGAACCTTTTTCTAGTAAAAACCCTAATTATTGAGGTCGCCAATACCCTAGAATCATCGTCGGAATCGGTTGGTGGTGCTCAAGTGGTGATGGTTGGTTGGCGGTGAGTTAGTTGTTGGTGGTGGCGGTGTGCAGGTTGAGTTTTCCAGCAAAAAAAAGGTATAACCTGCAACTAATGACGTTAGAGTTCTGTTAGTTGCGGACAATTGAAAACAAATACGTTAAAAGATGGGACCATCAGCAGCCAATTCGTTAGCTGTAACCGACAACGACCAAAAGATGATAACTGGGATTATTATAAACCAATATACCTTAATTAAATTGAATTCAACAAACAATAAGTTAACACTTCACAGAAGAGCTCGACCCGATTTTTGGCCCATTTAAGGTACTAAACGACCTAGAGCCAAGCTTGGACTCGCTTAAGGTTTTTCTCAAAGTAAACAAAAGCCAAGCTTGAGCTTGAAAAACCAACTCACGAGTCCAACTCGAAACAAGTCGAGCTTGCGCTCGAGCCCTCGTAAGTGCTCGTTACATGTATTCGTTTTTAAGCTTTTAATGCTTTCAGATCTTCAAAGAAATTATTACATGACTTAATCAAAATCATAATAATAAACTGAACTTAAATCAAATTCAAGCTATTAAAAATTTATCTTTACGAAGCACATTTCTCTTGGTGGTGTACATAGGGATATAGTTTATTCGAGTGTTAAAGCAATTCTGACCCGGTATACATTGGATTTTTGATTGACTTCTAGGTTATAATTAATTATGAGATTTATGAAAGATATTGAGTAAATGTAAGAATGCACAATAAAAGGTGTAAAGTCTGATATTTCATATCGCATTACTATATAAAACTTTCTATTTATTGAGGATGTATCGCATCTACCTAATCGTACTATGCTTTAGTGGTCCCCGGGGGACCATGTAGTGTCGCTATCATATATATTCTAGTTGTTTCATTGTGGTGGTCCATGCACGATCTTCCAGCTGCCATGTACAATTTTATCCTTTGTCTTTATTTGGTAGATGTTGTCTTCTTGTCTTATAAGTGCATATGTGATATAATAATTGTAGATGGTTTATTTGAAGGTATAAGTAATTGTCGTGTTCTAAAATAAACTTCACCGCTTTGTAGGGATTGTCCGGAGCAAAACCTTGGTTGAACTTACTGCTTGTGTCACAGTTAATAATATGTTGTTCAGATAGGGTAACTCTTCTTTGTTCCTTTAGATACACAATAGCTTAGATTGCAGCATTCACAACGAAGGCCTAACAAACAACTATGTTAGGTATTAAATAGTATAGGACTAAAGTGTATATGTCTATTAGTTTAGGGTTAGAATTGTAATATGTTACTATACATATACATGAGTCGTGAATGAGAATGGTATCGATGATTTGAGTAAAACTTCTTCTTCTCTTGTGTTCTTCTTCTCATAATCGATCATATTACCATTTGATACGTAGCAAGTGGTATCAGAGCAGTTCGAACCTCTCGGATGCTCTTCCGTCAATCAATTCACAGCGCGATCAATTAGAGATCAACAATTTACAGCAACAATTCGATTCGTTCTGGGCAGCGATTCAAGAACAACAGGCAACAATTGATTGAGCAACCATCGATTGTTGACGATTCAACAATTGAAAGGGTAATACAGGCGACAATTTAACAAGCAATTCAACAATCAACATCAACATCATCAGTTCACAGCGGGTGGCTCATTGACCTGCAATTAGGGCAAAACAGGTTCTTGACGGCAACAATCAAGGTAACAATGGTGTTCTTGTGTTCATGTGGGGGTTTGATATGGGAGAACAAGGTTCATGTTTGTGTGACTCGTAGGTGTTCTTGTGGTTGGTTACAATACGAAGGCAGGGGCCATTGTCGTGGTTACATACCAGATTATTCAAAACCACCAACTGATTGGGAACTTTACAGTGGTTATAGATGTGTTGATGAATGGATGGGATCATCAACGTGGGGAAAACGAAGTCCTCGCTTATTCAAAACCAAATATAAAGAAACAAGAATTCTAAATACTGCATCATCCATGGATGACATCAAGAACTTACAACAAACAGGCTCATTTCAAGAATACTGTAATTCATTTGATTTCCTCATTACTAAGGTGTTGCTAAGTGAGGATTATGCTGTAAGGCTATTCGTGGAGGGTCTCAAACCTGAAATTGAATGGTGGGTTAACTTGTTGAGACCAAAGACACTTGAGGAAGCATATGAAAAGGCAAAGAACCATGTTAATTTTCTTGCAATTTGTTTTAGCAATAAAAAATTAGTGAAAACAAGATTCAGACCATTAATGAATCTGAAAATGGGGTTGAGGTCCAAGAAACAATTGATCAAGAATCCATTGATGTTAATGATTCAGTGGAGAGTGGAAGGGTAATTGATAATGATGATTTAAGAAAGAATGGAAGTGATAATAAGACTGCATCAAAGGAGTTTAATGAAATGTATGGGAATGTTAGAGGTGAAATATGGGAAGATATGGATGAGGATTCAAAATATGGTGAAATAGAAGTTGGCACTAATAAGGAAGATATAGATGAAGTATACCCATTCGATGATAAAATGATTATTGAAGTTTCATTTCTTGTTCCTGATGAAAAATGGGATAATGAGGTTCCATTGAATGAACTGGATATTAAGTCTGTAAGAAATGAATGGGATGAGGAATAAACAAAACAAAGAATTTGAGTTTCTAAATCAGAGATTCGTCAAAGAAAATATGTTCCTTGTACCAAGCAGTCCACTATTTCCCACAAATGATACTACAGTAACAACTTGTGATGATGTTATGGGAATTAAAAATGAGATTGATATATTAAAGAAGAATGTTGAATTCAAAACTTCAAAGGAAGTTGTTGTAGCAGAAGTTGTTGCTTGGAGAAAACAAATGATTGAAAATGATGAATCGAGACAGGAAGGTGAGAAGACGAACAGTGACGTTGATTTTGCTGATTTTTCAAATATACAAATTAAGATGGAACATTTTAGCATTCACATGAATGGTTGTCACACTCATTGGTTAGACAATATGATGTTCAAGTACAAAAAATTAGGTGTGAGAAGATGGCTAGTTAAGTGGAAACGTAAGAATATCGTCAAACGACTTAAGGTGTTACAAGAAATACAACTGCAAGAACCTCAAACAGGTGTGCAGCCTAATGTGAAATTCTTATTTTGTACTCAAACAACAGATTACATAATAAGAGTTTGTATAATCACAACTTGTAGAAGCACAATTAATGAATTAAGTTCCATGTGGGAGGCACTTTCCGTCACTATGTTTCCAAGGGTAGAAATGTCAACATGTAGTACCGATGAGAGTGGGCCACTTACTGTTGAAGTAAAAGAGTTAAAAATTGAGATAATCCTGGACATTGTTCATTTGATGATAATAAATGAAGTTAGAAAAATTCGTGTTCTACGTTCGACTGATGAGTTTGCACAAAACTTTATACATGGTAAATCACCAATGTTCTGGTTGGGGTCATCCTGTGCAATCCTTGTTGTACCTTCAGTTTTATCATCTGGGAGCACCCATGATTTCATTTCAATTATGTTCCAACTAATGGTGAGCTATGCGGACATCTTAATTCACTTGATCACCACCTTGCGTGTCACTTATGTCTTTGAAGCCAAAACTGTAAAGCAATACGTTGTTGACTCATGTTGTACCGGGCCTACTACAATTGTTATATTTGTTTATCCGGGGGCACCTTTTATTGAAGTAACCAGACAAAGAATTTTTGTTATGGGAAAGAGAATAAAAAATGGTGCAGAGCAAGTAACGGGATCCATTGATCTTACTATAGTTAATCAAAATTATTATCTTGTGTATGCTGCTGAAATGAAGGCAGTGATGATTGAGAATTATGAACAGTGGAGTTGGTGTTTCAACATGGAGATTTTGCTCACTATGGATAACAGTTTTGCTTTAGCATCAGTTAGTTTATATGGGTATTTTTCTTCCTATTGCAAACTTGCTACAAAAGTTATAAAAGTTGGAAATTTGGTATGGAAAAGTTACATAGTTGGGATGATCAGAAACTACATGATGCTCAGAATGGTTCAAATGATAATTCGTAGTTGTGATCTTGATGAAGTACAAGAATTTTCTAAGTTTGGCTTTGATAGTTTTGATTAATTTTTTTTTCTTTTTTCCTTAGAATTTTTTAGGACAAAAATCTTTTAAGGGTGGAGTAATGTTAGGTATTAAATAGTATAGGACTAAAGTGTATATGTCTATTAGTTTAGGGTTAGAATTGTAATATGTTACTATACATATACATGAGTCGTGAATGAGAATGATATCGATGATTTGAGTACAACTTCTTCTTCTCTTGTGTTCTTCTTCTCATAATCGATCATATTACCATTTGATACTCAAATCATCGATACCATTCTCATTCATGGCTCATGTATATGTATAGTAACATATTACAATTCTAACCCTAAACTAATAGACATATACACTTTAGTCCTATACTATTTGATACCTAACAAACTAGATATTTATATTAAAAAAGTAATAATAAGCAATATTAAATCTAAGAGTTGTGTTGAAAATTGATATAAAAATATAATAAACAATCATACAGGGTCGAATGCCCCTTTCTAGTCAACCTCCAATCTTCCTCAACCATGAATGAAGTTTTTATTACAAATTAAATATGGCGGCAGTAATTTAGGGGATTGGTTGGTTTTTTTGCAGCTCCGATGAATGAAAACACTTGGTCACCCGGATCTCCCGTGCCGTCGTACTTTTCAACGGTACTGGGTATCTTCATTTTGCTGGGTAGCTTTGCTTCGGCAATTCTTTTTATGAACTTCGATTGCGTGTAAGTGGAAACGAGTTTATAGGGCACTGTTAAGTCTAAAGATTGCATGGTTATTTCTATATTGATAATCAGGACTGCATAGGTGTTTGATACCATCGGCTGCTAGATTGTTGTCGATGGTGGAGTTGTAGAACCAAAAAAGGTTTGGTTTGGAGGAAACATTGGTGTTAAGTTTTCTGGTCCCATGCCCGAGTTCTAAGTGAACGAGCGTATTATTTGTGGCCCCGTTTGCCATGGTCCCCAGAAAGGTGGGCAATAAGGTTTTCGGTAAAAAGGTTGCGGCATGGGCATTGGTGCTTGGATGTTTTGATTAGTAAATGTTGTATTTGATTGTTGCATGGGTGTTTGTAATTCAACAATGCTAAATGGTGAAAATGGCGTATTAATGACATTATTTGAAGAGTTATGATAAGTTAGCCTTGTTGTAGTAAAAACTCAAGTTCTTTCAACAGATGACGCCAATGTTAAAGCAAATTCTAACCCAATATGAATTGAGTTATGATCGACTTCTAGGTTAAAATAGATAATAGGATTTATTAGAGATATTGAGTAACTGTAAGTACACACAATTAAATGTGTAAAGTCTGATATTCCATAGCATATCACATTTATTATTAAAACAAAATCATTTTTTCAAAGGTCATTCAACTAGAGTAGCTAACTATTATGCCAACTAATATTGTTATTATTTATAAAATTATTAATTAATAATAGCAAAGTTAGAATTGTAACTTTAAATGTTGTATTTTAAATGAGCCTTTTAGATATTTATGAATTATAAAATTTTATTAAGAATCCACAAGGTATGTTAAATTTAACTTTTTTCTTACATTTGTTAACCACCCGTGTATTTCACGGGCTATATCCTAGTTGCTACAATAATATTCTCTATTTATATTGGTCCCGGGGGGGGGGGGGGTAATGTCGCTATCATATATACTTCAATTGCGTCTTTGTGATGGTCCATGTATGATCTTCCAACTACTATGTACAATCTTCTCTTTTGTCCTTATTTGGTAGATGTGGTATTCTTGTCTTATTAGTGCAGATGCGAAATTATAATTGTAGATGACCTATTTAGGGGTGTTATCTTACATTGATTATAAGTAACCACCACTGGTTTCTAAAATAAATTCACCGCTTTGTAGGGATTTCTCGGAGCGAATCCATGGTTGAACTTACCACTTGTGTCACGGTCAATTAAATGATGTTCAGATAGGGTAACTCGTCTATGTTCCTCAAGATGCACACTATTATCGATTGCGCTGGTCACATTGAATGCTTAACAAACCGCTAGATATTTACTTTAAAAAATTAAAATAAACAATATTAAATCTATATCGCTAGATATTGTTACTGATATAATACTTCAGGGACTGGAAGTGTAATAATGAGATAGATAACTAGATCAGGGACTAGAAATGTATTAGTTAGGAAGTTGTGGACTATACTGTAATAGAGTTGTTAGGTCGTTAATGTCTGTACTTATAACCGAATTAACAGAAGTGAATGATAGGCTTGATTGATCGTTACTCTCTTCTCTCTGTATTCTTGTTTCTATCATATCAGATATTTACTTAAAATTTTTAAAATAAACATAGTTAATCTAAGGGTTGTGTTGAAAATTGATATAAAATTATAACAATATAATAAACAATCATATGGACTGAAGGCCCCCGCTCTAATCAACCTCCAAGAAATCTTCGTCAGCCATGAATGATTTTTTATTTTTTTTTACAAATAGGATAAAAATTTAGGGGTTTTGTTGGTTTTTGTTGGACAAAACTTACAATTAACCATAACAAGCCCATTAGTCAAAATTGGTAACTTTAAAAGACCTTAGGTTGGGGAAGTTTGTGCGGTCTTGAGGTCAAGTCCCACACTTAAAAAAATTAAGAGAAATTAGCCGTTCAAAAAAATGAAAGAAAATAATAACCCTAAAATGCCAAACAAATTTTATAACAACTAGTGTTTTTCTTCCGCGCATTGCGTCGGACAGGTCGGTAAAACCCAAGCGTTGTTGGTCCCAAGCGTTGATGCGATAAGTCGACGTGAATTCCGTCGGTTCCGTTTACGTGCGTTATTATACCAGAATTAAGACAAAAAATAAAACAAAGAAATTATAGCAATTGGGGTAGACTAATGGCGCGACGTCGGCCGGTAAAATTCGATCATAGGTAATACCCGACCGTTATCGATCACGGTCGTTGAGGCGATGAGTCTACGCGAATTCGGTCAGTTTTCACATGTTTGTTATGGTACCAGAACTAAAAAAAGGGAAATCAACGTTCGACCGTTTTCGTTACGATACTGGAATTAAAACAAAACACGCGAATTCGTCTGGTTTCCATCATGTTCGGTAACTAAAACCAAATAATACAAAAAACAAAATTGACATCCGGTCGGTTTTCGTTGCGTTCAATTCGGAGGCGAATTCGGTGCCGCAAAGCTATGAAGCACGAGGGCGGCACTGATGATGCGGTACCCGTCCCAGAGATGTTTTGGGGACGAAAACGTGTTGGAAACGTTTTCTAAACAAATATGGCTAACGGGGACGGATCCAAAACCATATAAGGGGTTGTTTTCGGCGACCCTATAGCGAATTCCGGCGGCGGAGGTACAGTTTCTGCCGGAAAACCAGGAAGAAGAAAGAAGAAGAAGGGAGATGTTGAGTAAAATAGCGGCTGAAATATGGCTTTTAAGTTTTTAGTAGAGTTGGCAATTTGAGTGGGTTGAGTTGGATTTGGGTGATGGGTTAGAATGTGTATGAGTCATGATGGATTTTTAAATTAGAGGGTTAGGATGGGTATGAGTCAGATGGGTAAAGTTAATCCATATTGACCCAAGTGAAGGTTAAAATACAAAGGGTTTCAAAAACCCCTCAAAAAATGCAAAAAAAGTTAATAAAAAAATAATAACTCAAAATATAAATAAAAAATGCAAAATGTAAAATAACAAAAATGTTTCCCCCATCGTCCTCGCTCCTTAGAAAAAAAAAACTTGGTTTTGTATCGGTTCAAGTTCGATTTTTTCGGTTGTTTTTTGGGTTCGGTTTTGCTTTTTTCTTTTTCATTTCGGTCGGTTTCGGTATACGTTCGGTTTCAATGATTTTGATTTCTCGGTTTCTATTCGGTTTCATGGGTTTTGTTTAAAATAAAATTGGATGGATCTTGTTATAGTCTATTCTAACCCATAAATAAACCCATTCTAACTCATAACCAAAAGTCACTAGTATTTCCCCAACATATCTTGACCTCTTTGAAAAATTCTTTTGATCCATCCTGATTCATTCCGATTTAAAAATTATCCATATTGACCCAAAACAACCTATTTGGGTTTGTTTTGTGATATAATGCTAAATGTTTATGTTTCCCGTGTATATTTTATTTAATATTTTAATAGTTTTTGTTCGTTTTTAGTCGAGATTTGTATACTACTAACACTTTTATGTTTCGTAGGTTCCGGGAGTTGATCGTGATAAAAAGGGCGAAAAACGAGTTAAAAAGAGCCAAAACGGAGATTTGGAGCGCGTCAGAAAGAAGCCAGAACAGAGAACCGATCAGGCCGGACCGGCCCTCTTGGTGGGACACGTCGCGCCGCGCGGCCATGTACCCACATCTTGGTCGCGCGGCGCCTAGGAGTTGCTGGAGGGTTTTTATTTCGTTTTTGCTTTATGTTGGGCCTTGTTTTGGGTATTTAAACATCTTTAACTTAAACATGAACATAACCTGGAGCCATCAGACGAATTTGGAGTTCTTGAGAGCATATTTTCGAGTTTCATGTGGATTTGAAGGCAAGAAAACAGCCGGTGAAGAGTTACACGTTTACGTTTGGAGATTACGGGTTTTATCGCATTTAATCTTTCGTTCTTTAGATTTTCACCATGTTTTCAGTTTTATTTGTTTTGTTTGATTTAGACTTTATTATGCTAGGCTAAAATTCCATAAACTACCTAGGTCGTGATGAACCTTAGTTCGGTTTTAATTTTATTTGGGATTTCTTTTCGTTATGGATTTTATGTTCTAGGTAAATTGTTGAGTTTGAGTTGATTGATGCATATGATTGCGTGGTTTTGTATATTTGGATTTATTGTTTCACATTGCCCTTGTTGATTGTTTCATAGGATAGGGTTTTGTTAGGTCATTTACTGTGTGTTCTTGACTAGTTTGTGAAATATCGATTAAAATCATAGAAACAATAAAATCAATTAAACAGATAAAAGTGAGCTGCTAGTCTAGAAAGCTGTAAGGTGATAGGCTATTGATAGATCTTTGTTTGTCAGGATTGCTAGATTTAGTTCTTCGTAAGGAGTCCGTCTAGGTTTGATTGTCAGCTTAGTCTATTAAGTTAATTGAGTCTACTTTGCTATCTTTGATTTCCGCGCTGTAAGGTAGGTTTTCGTCATAAAGATACTTAGACATAAGCAATTAAATAACCGTAAGGAAGTTTAATTCATAAAACTGGTGAGTCTTAAAACTTGTTAGTAATCCATAGGCGTCTTCTTGAAGTTCAAGGGTCTTGTTCAGGTTTTCTGTCAAGGGTCTATTTCATGATTTCAGTTCCATAACTTGAGTTTTCCATTTAATTGATAACCGTAACTTTGGGGATTCTAGCCTAGGTAGTTATCTTTATCATCTGAATCAATCTAAGTTTTCTTAATTGTTTACTAGTTTAAAGTAATTAGGTTTAAGTTTAATTAATTAACTAGTTTAATGTAATGATTATGTTTTATTATTATTATTCTATAAGAACAAAGGAGACGCCCAATGTTGTGATAACTACCGAGGAATCAAACTCCTAAGCCATACTATGAAGCTATGGGAAAGAGTGATTGAGGTTAGACTTAGACGGGAAACTCAGGTTACGGTGAACCAATTTGGCTTCATGCCGGGGAGTTCCACCACAGAGGCAATACACCTTTTAAGAAGATTGATGAAAAAGTATAGGGAGAAGAAGCGTGACCTGCATATGGTGGTTATTGACCTAGAAAAGGCCTATGACAATGTGCCACGACAGGTGCTCTGGGAGTGCTTGGAGGGTAGAGGGGTACCACAGAAATACATAGAGGTAATTATGGATATGTATACCAAGAGTGCAACAAGTGTCCGTGCGCTAGTGGGGGATACTGATTTCTTCCCAGTAGAGGTAGGACTTCACCAGGGGTCAGCGTTGAGTTCGTTTCTTTTTGCAGTAGTCTTGGATGAGTTGCCAAAGTCGATTCAGGGGACGCTTCCGTGGTGCATGATGTTCGCAGACGATATTGTGTTACTTGCTGAGACAAAACAAGATTTAAGCAGGAGGCTTGAGGAGTGGCGAACACCTTAGAGACAAAAGGTTTAAGGATTAGTCGCTCTAAGACGGAGTACCTCCACTGTGATTTTGGTGGGGGAAATGACAATGAGGATGTTCAGATCACCATTGAAGGGCAGGTGGTTCCGCAGGTAACGAAGTTCAAGTATCTAGGATCATTTGTTCAGAGCGATGGGGAATAAGACGGTGATGTGACCCATCGAGTCCAGGTAGGATGGTGTAGATGGAAAGCAGCCACAGGTATATTGTGCGACAAGAGTTTCCCAACTAAACTAAAGGGAAAATTTTATAGGGTTGCAGTTAGACCTGCAATGCTATATGGAACGGATTGTTGAGCCATCAAGAAGGCACAAGTGCGGAAGATGGAGGTAGCAGAAATGAGAATGCTACGTTGGATGTGTGGGCACACAAGGTTAGACCGAATTAGAAACTTTGTGTTTCGGGAGAGATTAGGGGTGGCAAACATAGCAGACAAGATAAGCGAGTGGAGATTGAGATGATTTGGACATGTGAAGAGAAGACAAACTACGAATCCTGTTAGATCCGTAGAAAACATTACTATAGAAGGGAGGAGGGGTAGAGGACGGTCTAAATTGACGTGGGATGTCAGGATTAAGCATGATTTGATAGACTTAAACCTTTCCGAGGACATAGTTAAGGATAGAAATTCATGGAGAAGTATAATTAAAGTTAA
Source organism: Bidens hawaiensis (assembly GCF_021521415.1). Taxonomy (NCBI): domain Eukaryota; kingdom Viridiplantae; phylum Streptophyta; class Magnoliopsida; order Asterales; family Asteraceae; genus Bidens; species Bidens hawaiensis. The sequence continues at coordinate 365,387 of NW_027491734.1, forward strand.
GGATTTTTAGGGAGAAAGGAATTCCTTAGGGCTTCTATTTACCTTATTTTGGTCACTTATATAGTATTAGTATTATTATTATTATTATTATTAGTATTATTATTCTCATATATATAGTATTAGTATATTCTTTCCATGTATACTATTATTACTATTACTATTATTATTATTATTATTATTGAACTTTAATTTCCTTTGTATTTCTTCGTACATATGTATTTTAGAGCTGAGGGTCTCTTTGGAAGTCACCTCTTTATCCATTTGGATAGAGGTACGGTGTACCTACATCCCACCCTCCACAGACCCTACTTATAGTTTTGCTGTTGGTGGGATTTCACTGGGTATGATTGATTGATTGATATTAATTAGGGTTACGGTTAATAGTTTAATATTAGTTTAATAATTAATTAAGTTAAGTAATCATTAGTTAATCATTATTTAGTTTTAATTAAATAGTTAATTATTATTTAGGTTTTAATTAGTATAAAAATTCCCCCTCAAATATTATTAATAAATAGTCGTGTCTTGTAGTTGAGTCTTGTTTGCTAGTTTCGTAATTTAAAGAGTCTCGTGGGTTTGATATCTGGACTTACTTAGTTGTACTAGAGTCGACCGGTTCACTTGCCGGTTAGTAGTTTAAGTTAAGTTTAAGGGTCTAGAGTATTACTTAATGTCTAGATTAGTATAATTTTAGATAATAATTAATTAACTACTTTTAGCACATCATTTTGACACCCCTAGTTTTTAGGGTTAAACAAGTTTAGTTTTATAAAAAATTAACCCTTTTATCTTTAACTTGTTTGTATTTAGTCCCTAAAACTTTTAAACTTTGACATAAAATGTGTTTTTTTCTCCAATCTATTCTCTCTAGGTTTGTGTATTTCATTTGTAACCCTAAGTTTTAAAGTAACGTATTCCATTCTTTAACAATATATATCTATATTGGATTATATATTTAATATATTTGTATTTTTTTAAATATTTTTTTGCCGTATCGTTGTTGTATCCATATCCACATCCTTGATTTTTGTCGTTTCATGTACCCGTAACGTTCTCGTATTCTGATCCCGTACCCGTTCTCGGGCTACTTAGCAGCAAAGTGGTCCAATGGGGACTTTGCGGCACCAAACTTTTAAAATTATTATATATGATAATATTTTTGCTTAAAGATCGGCGGTTATTTAGGGCAGTAAATGAACAAAATGTTCAACGAACCGTTTTACAGAAAATTCGTTTATGTGTCTGTTTAATAAATAAATGAACATGAAAACAAAAAAACTTGGTCCGGTAAGCTTTCAAAACGAACACTTAACGTTCAACAGTGTCCGTGAACATTCGGTAATGTATTCGTCCGGTTACATCCGTTTACGTGCATCTTGTTAGATTCGTTTATGTCGGTCCGGTTAGGTTCACGTGTTGTTATTTTTACTATTAACTTGTAGGAAACCGCGCGATGCGACAACGGCTAATACTCGTTTTCTATTCGTGAACATTTAGTAATGTTTTGTCAGATTCAACAGGTGATCTTTGTTCTTTTGGAGGAATCCTTCTCTAAGTTCCCCTAATATCCAGTCTGTTTCGATTTCCTCCTCTTTCGTCATCACATTGTCGTCATGTATATTACTTGCTAACACCATGATATGCTCGGTATACCCCCAAAATATCGCCGAAAAACCGTACAAACCCGAGTTCTTTCATTAGATGGCGCCAATGTTAAAGCAAATCTTAACCCCGTATGAATTGGGTTATGATCGACTTCTAGGTTTGAATAATTATGGGATTTATTTGGAGATATTGAGTAATTGTAAGAGCACATAGTTAAAGGTGTAAAGTCTACTATTTTATATCCTATCGCATTGTTACAACAAGAGATTCTATTTGTAGATGATATGTATTGCATCCACCTAATCGTACTATGCTTTAGTGGTCCCTAAAGGACCATGTAATGTCGCCATCATATATATTCCAGTTGTGTCCTTGTGATTGTTCAGATACGATCTTGCTTTTATGTACAGTTTACTATTTTGTCCTTATTTTATAAATGTTGCTTATAAGACAACATTTATTAACAACTCATGGATTGGGATGTCCACTAAAGGACAAAAAAGAAAATTGAAAAGCTTTTTGTTTCCACTACACAAACATAAATAAACATAATGAACTAAGATTAATGCATTAATATTTCTTCAAACCTTATTAAATGAACTTTGCAAATCACATAAAAATATCAACTAACCAGTTGATAATTAATATAATTCATATTAAAAGTTCCCAAGCTATAATTTAAACTAATGTGTTCCTTTCGCGCGTTGCGCGGGGGAACTCGGTAACGGTCTTGAGTTTTTAATGCAGCTATACAAACACATCATAATGACTATCACTTCGATACAAAAAAATGTTTATCAAAATATAAAAAAATTGGTTGGTATCGGTTCGACTCATTACGATATCAATGAGCATTCACTATATAGCTTACAATACAAAAGATATATTTTATTGCGAATACAATTTCGTTTTCAACGAAACTTATATACTTTATTGTCAATACACGTTCGTCTTAACGGCGCGAGCTAGATGAAATAAACATGCCATAGCGGCATAATAATTTTTTTTTAAATGAAACTTATATTCTTTATTGTGAATACACATTCATTTTAATAGCGCAACATAGATGAAATAAACATGTCGTAACGACATACTAAAAATTCTAAAAAAAACGAAACTTATATACTTTATTGTGAATACATGTTCGTTTTAACGACACAACATGGATGAAATAAACATGTCGTAACAACATACTAAAAGATCTAAAAAAACTTTCTATGATGGTCATTAAAAAAGATCATTAACTTAAATATACTTATATAATAACAAAATAGAGAACATATTAAAACCATGAATACTTTAGGGGGCCAAAATGAAACAAAATTTAGCAAAAAAAAATGTTTGGGATCAAATTAAAAAAGTTTAGAACTGTGAGGGGACTAATTTCAAAACACTTAAAAATTGAGGGACTAAAGTTAGAAAAGTTGAAATTTTACTGTAGCATTCTAGCTTTCCTTTTATGTATAGTATAATAGTCATAGAAAGTTACACACAGAACACTGTGTATATTACATGTAACAAAACTAATAAAAACAAATGTAAATTCGAGCATGCTATGAATCCATATATCAATCTAGTTCTCTATACGTTAAATAAATTCAAGTTATACAAATTTACAAGATTACATGTAACAATAAAAAACGGTATCAGACTGTCACGTCACGCCATGTGATCCTGAGTCCATCTAACATCCTAGCCATCATTTTCACCGGGTAATGGGTATATGCCCAAACGTAACCGGTCTCACCTCAATGGTTCAAAAGGTCAGTGTCCAGATAACTTATAAAGGTTCAAGCTTGCACCTTCAATCACAAATGATCAAAATTCCATTTTTCCAGCTGGCATTGTGCTGACTGTACAACTCAAAAGCATCATTTTACCTCATCTGTTGAGACTTTATAGGCATGCTCTTCCTTCTCAAGCACTCTACAAATTGGACAAAATTGTTTTAGTCAACCACCGACCCCGTCCAGGACCTCTAAATTCAAAGAAAATAGAAAAAAGCATACCAACTCTATCTTGTATCACAACAGAAAATTCACGCCCGCTACTTTGTGCAAACGCGAGTATATTTTGATACGTATCAAATGAAGGCTCGATTCCAGAATCTTCCATCCACTCCATTACCTGTTAAATAAGAGCGATGATTTTAAATTAGAGGTGTCATTTTAAAACCGTTTACTTAGAAAGGGTCCTTTCAGGCCACTAGGGGTATGCAGAAACTGAAATAACCGAACCGTAACCGGAATAACTGACATAACCGAAACGAAATAACCAAACCCAATAAAAAGGCAACGGTTTGGTTTTATGTGTTTTGAAAAAAACCGGTTTTTCGGGTTTGCTTTCAGCCAAACACCAAAACAAAAAAAAACCGATTTTAAGTAATTTTATAATAAAACTAAAATATGTTGTATAGCCAAAAACTTGGATCCAAATGTGTAATAATCAATTATTTATTAATCAACAAGAATAATTACCCCCAAAGTTTCAAACTCATTCTTTATTTTGGACCTTTTCTTTCCGGCCCAAAATTTCATGCTCAAATTCATTGTTTTGAGTCAATTTTTTCGGCCCAAAGTTTCAGGCTAAAATTCATATTTTTGGATCATTTTTTTCGCCCGAAGTTTCAGGTTCAAATTTATTATTTCAGGGTCATTTTTTTCAGCCCAAAACTTTTAAGCCCATATGGTAAAACTGGAAAAAAAAAACAAACAAACAAAAGCCATCGTAAAAAACAAAACCGACTCATACACACCCCTACAGATTAAATTTATTTTGACCCGTTACCAGCCAACCCATTTTGCCACAGCTAGTAAAAATGTAATTAATATTACATATCGAGTTTAAGAAAATGCTAAATGAAGTTTAAGGAGATTAGTGATCACCTCAAGGTACTTTCTCCAATTTTGAGCAGCCAAAAGATTCTTTAACAAAACTGAATAAGTAGAGTTGCTAATTTCAGCACCAGTTGCCACTATTTTATAAAAAACCTGCATAATACAAACGAGACAGATGACATCTACCGGCCAAATTATCAAAGTTAACCTTTTTTTTTTTACTTTTTAAGTATCAAAGTCAATCACCTTCATCATGGTCTCGGTCTTCCCCAATTTTCCAACCCAATGCAGAAGCTGATTCAAAAGTCCAACCGACATCGTGTTGAATGATGGCTCCATTAATCCAATCAGGTCAACCGTCTTCCGCCAGTCTTGTAAACTAGAATACAAACAATACTAATAATACTGTTAAATTATATGAAATTAATCCAACTTTATGTAATAAATTAAAGAACTTACATGCTACACGCTGACAACATTTCATAATAAATGCTATCATTCATCGGTATCTTTCTGTCTTGCATAAATTCAGCTACAACAAAAACTTTATCGGGCTGGTTTCCTTTATTAAAAGCCCGCATTAACGCAGAACACGCAATAAGATCGGGCTGAACACCCTTCATTTCCATTTCTTGAAATACTGCAAATGCATTTTCCCATTTTTCTGCAATATAAAAATATATCTAATTAACGTTTAATATTGTTTTGCATCTTTGAATGTAAAAACATTACCTGCAGTACTATAAGCATGCAGCATTGCTGTATATGCAATAACATCGGGACCGCCACATGTCATCTTCATTTTCAAGAATAATGATTCTGCTTCCACAAGTTGACCCTAAAATAAAAGATTGTAAAATCATACACCATTTTGTTTAAAATATTAAAAAGTGAAATAAAGGTGTAAACTTTATACAAGTTACCTGTTTACTATAAACTGAAATCATAGAAGAATAAACCTCATTGGATATATTTATATTTGAATCCATCATTTCATTAAAGAAGTCAACAGCTTCGGTGTATTTTGACATCTTAGAACAACCACTAATTAACACGTTAAATGTAACCGAGTCACGTTTAACGTTCTTTTCCTTCATGGACTTATATAAATCTAAAGCTTTATCACATTCCCCTATGTTCATATAACTCCCGATCGCAGAATTATAAGCAACGGTATTCAAACGTATCCCTCGTAAATCAGCAGCATCGAGAATCGAGTCAATCTTGACTTTTTTACCAAACCGCCCACAACCTGCCAACAAAGTACTAATCGTCACAATATTCGGTTCCACCCCGTTTGTCTCCATTTCATGCAGCATATTTACAGCTTCGGGTAGAAAACCATTTGACCCAAATGCATCAATTAGCGCGTTATAAGTGACCAAATTTGGCTTCAAGTTATTCTTTTTCATCTTGTTAAACACCTCCAATGACTTTTCAGGCTGCTGTGATTTTCCATAAGCATTGATTAAAGACGTATACGACACAACATCGGGCCGAAGCCCGTTTTTCTTAATATCGTTAAAAACCGTTATCGCGTCTTTATCCATACCACGTGAAGCATACGCCCCTAAAAGTGCGTTATACGATATAATATTCGGTTTAAAGCCTTCAGAAACCATTGTATCAAAAACAGCTTTGCAGTTTTCGATTTGACCCGAAGCCGAATACAAATGAATGATGCTTGTGAATGTCACGATATCCGGATCACATTGTGATCTTTTGTTCCTCATTGAGTGAAAAATATTAATTGCCTTTTCGAAGTGTCCAAGTTTCGATAGACAATGGATCACAATGTTTAAAGTGGTTGTATCGGGACGAATATTAGTCCCTTTCATTAACTTGTAATAAGATAATGCTTTTGAATATTGTGACCCAGTTTTGAAGGCGGATAGAATGATATTGTGGGTTACAAGATCGGGCCCGACTCCGTTTTCTGTCATTTTTTTGGAAACTTTTAGAGCTTCTTTCCAATTTCCACTTGATCCACAAGCATGGATTAAGTTGTTGTATGTTGAGCGAGTTGGAGGAATCTGAAATGTATAAGAAAAACGTCAATGAAATGATATTCCATTAACAATAATAAAGAAAATGTCCCGCGACAAACTTGAATCCGGAGGCGGCAAAAAGAGTGGATTTTTATTAAACCGGGATGATAAATAAGAAGTTTGGTTTTTTTACTTTTTTTATTTTTGCATTTTTTTTTATTTTATGATTTTTTTTTTAATTTTGGGTTTTCTGTGATCTAAAATGGTTCTCATAGTTCTCAATTTCAAAATAGTTCTCACATGATCCTGATCCTATATATATATATATATATATATATATAAATTATAACCCAAAAGTATAACCCAAATTTTGATATATAAATTAAAAATTTTGTACTGTATTAATTATGCATTATGTGTGTGTGAAAAATAATTTTTTTTCCTTCTCATATACATCAATATGTGTAAAAACATTAAAAAGAATAAAAATAAACGAGCCGGCTCAAGCTTTTTACGAGCCAAGGTTGAGCTCAACATTTCAGCTTGTTAAGATAAACAAGCTAAGCCCGAGCCCAACCTGACTTGGCTCGTTTACAACCCTAATATGGCCCATTCCTCTTTTAGCTAAACGTTTTTATTTGACCCATTTGATATAAAAACATAGAACGAGTCGACCCTTTCATAAGTAATAAATTGAAATTGCCACCTCTGTTTAAAACATTTTACTTAAAGGGTAGATTTTGATGAATGGAAAATAAGTAACGAAATATAAACATTAGTTTATAAACAAAGAAAACAGATACACACAGCTGCACGAAGCATGTCTTCCATGATATTGGTTGCCCAACGCCACTGACCGGCTCGACCATGTGCACTTATGAGAGCATTATATGTTTCAGCATCTGGCTTACACCTAGAATAAGAAGTTCAAGCTCAAAAACAATGTCACTAACATCAAATATATTGACATAATTATTATGACACGATATCAAAATCATACCTCCATTTTTGCATCTCAAAAAACAAACCGCGCGCCTGGTCTGTTTGATTATGCCTCGCATGTAACCTGATCATCATATTATATATATCGTTGTTTGCACAATAATTCTTCTGATTTTTCATCCACTTGAAAACTTGGTTACTATGCTCAAGAGACCCTGTTTGGCTAATTTCCTACACTAGCAAATCAACACAAGTATGAGACTGAGCTTCACATATAACTAATAAGTAAATAACAAAATCTTGAACAATGGCACACAATACAAAAAAGATTAAGTTTGACTATGTTTGACTCACACTCAATTCTTCCTCTCCGATCACAAATCCCTCATCTCCCAATCTCTTGAAATTTCTGCTTCTTTTTACATTATGTTGCACCTTTTAAGAATTTTATACAAAAATGTATGTCATCATATTCTCATATGTTAGAACCCTAAGCAAAAGATTTTTTTTTTTTACTGAAATACCCTTAGCCCCCAAATGGGTTGAACCAATTAAAAAAAAGCAAAATAACAAAAAAAAAAACTGGGAAATCAAGATTTGCCCCTACTAAGATTAATAAAAATCAAAACTTTCTACAATAACCATAATTCACACACCTAAAAATCCAAACTTGCATATAATTCTTGAACACATATGCACAAAGATTCCAACTTTACTGCAACAATAATACTAATAATAATTTAATTTTACCCTATAATAAAAATCAAAACTTTCTACAATAACCATAACACACACCTGAAGGATCCAATCTTGCATACATTTCTTAAACACATATGCACAAAGATTCCAACTTAATAATAATAATAATAATAATAATAATAATAATAATAAAGTAGTTACCCTAATGAGAATAGGGTAATTCTTTTGTGTAAATCTACCAGCCCATCTATTAAGCAAGCCCACAATATCATCATGTTGATTAAGCTTCAAAATCTTGGAAACCACTTCTGAAACTGCCCAGTCTTTCTGAAACCGGTCCGACTGGACACGTGTCCGGATGTGTTTGGGCAAATCAGAGTTCTTGTAACCGGGTACGAGGATGGAAACCTGTCGTTCTCCTTTGTCGTAGTCCACGAACCCCACTTGTTTCTTGCTGTTGGTGTTGGTGTTTGTGTTGGAGGAACATCGGACTGTGAATGGTTTTGTGTGTGTTTTGGGTTTGATGGGTGTTAAGAAGTGAGTGTGTAATTGTAAGGAAGACTCCATGAGTATTGAGCAACAGGAAGATGATGGTTAATTTATTTATACCAAGTTTAAAGAAATTATTTTTATGTTTTATTATTTTCCACGTGGATTTTTTTAGTGATTAAATAATTATTTTATATATATATAAGGATCAATATTGATGGTAAAAAAAAAATTATTTTATATAGTTTTTTTACTAAACATATGTAGGTGTATAAATGTTTACACGAGCATAAATATCGGGTGGGTTTGTAAGTGTTGTAAAACTCTTGACTAGACATCAACTAATTCTCAACTAATCGTTAGTCTTCACTCTATCAGTTAATATTGGGCTAATTGACCAATTAACCAGTCAATAGTCAAATCCGGCCAAAATCGGGATTAAATGGTCATAGTCTGCTTTTTCTGACAAGGTTTCAGCCAAAATCAGCGGTTTCTGGCGATATTCGAGCCAATGTCAGGCCAAAATGTGTTGGTGTATATATAAAACTGAAAACTACATATAAAAATGTGTGTGTGTGTGTGTGTGTAAAACAAAAAATTATACCTTAAAGTCCGATCTAATTAATCGCTAGTCCGTACCCCACCGTCCGACTAGCGACTAACTACAACACTTAATAACTTCAATTATTATATCTTTGTATGACTTAATGATATCAATCGATAGGTGGTTGATTAGTAAAAAATTGTATGCGTAGTGTTGATTATCCTATTAATATTAGTTAATTAGTCTTAATTATATTTAATTTTATTTTCTAACAAATATGAAGTTTAGGCCACAAGAACAACAAATTCTAAAAGAATGAACACTAAACAGTAACGTTTACATAAAGTAGAATGTTTTAGTCTTGCAAAGTCTTCAAGAGTCAACTTTATTTTATCATATACTATAATGTGTTACTCCTTCCGTCCTTTTGAAAGTGTCCGCATTTCCTTATTAGTTTGTCCCATTACAAATGTTCACTTTCAAACTTTATTAATTAATTTCCAAATTTACCCTTAAACATGCAATCATTCAAACTTTATCAAATTTTGTATTTTATATATGTCAAGGACAATATAGTAATTTGTTAAGAAAAAATACAATCATTAAAACTTTCTTAAATTTTGTGTTTTTCAAACCATGACACTTATAAAGGGACGGATGGAGTATTTAATTAGCATATAATACAATCTTTTTACAGTTTATATGTCTCTAGTATCTGGTTTGTTGCCCATGATTTTTATGATAAACCGTTTGGTTAAAAGAAAAAAAAACGTGCCGGTTGTTTTAAATAACAAAATGATACTCATGAACATATTGCATATGTGTACATTGTTTTAATGGGTTATTGGTTGAAACTAATATACATGAAGTTGACTCGTATATTTGTTTGTGTAAAAATCAAACACAATTTTGAAAAGCTTAAAAGTAGTTACTAGAGTCCATATGACATAGATGAGTTCCCAAGTCAAAATGGGTTGACCAGTTGTAAATACGTTGGCAGATTGTAAACACGTTACAATCAAACACAGAAAAAAAAGAAGAAAAAAGGAATATATCTTCCTATGAAACCAGCCATCGTTAGGTGAAATCTTAAATAATTTAACTTTTAAGTTGCCATAAGCGGTAAGCCGGGTTAAAATGGATTGGCAGGTTCAAACATCTAAATTATGTGTTTTTTTCATTTTAATACTTATTCTTTAAACTGTTTGAGGATGAGTTTATTTGTAAAGTTCAACTCCAACACAATATTTTAGACAATTCAACCTAAACATAGCATTTAAGATACGCAAACCCAGCACCTAATTTTTAACGTGTCCAGCCGCACGCGCACCAAACCCACTCACATTCTGATTCCATATCTAAGACACAACCCAATCTCATACAGATAACCTAAGCTACACCGACACCGAAACCCAATCCCATAGACACGCCAAATCACATACCCAGACCATAGACGTTCCTGTAGTTGTTCCCATACCCTTACCTTTTACACATAGTTGACTACAAAAACAAAATGAAATTGAAAGATTAATTTTAAATGGCACTGCACTCACATAAATTGATTTGTGTTTTCTTTTCCGAACTATGCTACATACATCATTCCCATATAAAATGGCACAAATCAAGAAATATATCGACTAAGCGCTCATGATACATAAGTATATCCAGAGTAAACATGGTAAGATACGAGCTATGAGCAATACGAACCGTTAATGCCATTAGTGTCTCTAGCCTTCCTTCAAAATGAGACCCAATGCAACTCAGATACTGAAAAATTAAGTTGCATAATCAACCAGATGCATTTTTCTTGCCTCCTTTATTCCACTGTTTCTGTCTCTTCCCACCTGATTAATTATCATTTTTAAAACTCGGGTTTTTTCTTTTAAACCCGCCTTGTGACGGACGGTCACTTGATTTAGCAAAACCAGAACGTTTTACGTCCTTCGTCTTATTATTCCCTCGAGGTGAAAATTTATTAGGCTTATCTGAGTGGTTCCTATCATCCCACTTTCTCTTTCGAGTATCTGTTGAATATTCTTTCTTGGTGAAACTACCCGCAGCCTTGGGTTTAAACTTTGGCTCCCTGAGAACAACAATAAAAAGTAAATCATATTAGCACCATGACAAAGTAACCGAGCTTAGAAAAATGTAGTTTATGAAGTCAGACCTGTTGTGGGTTGTTTCAAAAAGTCCTGCCTCTGTTCCAGTTGTGTCGGTTTCCTGGGAATTTGTTTTGCCTTGACGATTCTGTAAATTTAACAACTTTGATGAGATTAACACTATTTGCTAGAGATGTTAATTGTTATCCGTTTGGGTTATTAAGCTAGCATAGCTAAAATCCATGAAAACGTATACCTCAAAGACATCCTTCACGAAATCTAGGTATTTAGCAGGTACTAGAGATTTGACTGACGCAGAACCACACTTTCGCATCATAACCTCCAGGATGACTGTTACCTGTAGTTGCAAAAACAATAATACCAACAGAGTTACAAACAAATATACATGTCTTAAATATGTCCAGTATCATATTACAAAAACTACTTAATGCCATCTTATGTGGTGAAATATGAATGAACTTAACATACTTTGGATTTAAAATGATGGCGAGAAACAGATGACCAGGGCAGAAGTTTACTGAGAATGTCAGATAGAAAGTTCTGCAAGTCATTCACTTGAAGACTCAAAACTAATACCTTGAGAAAGCCTAGAACAGCCTGGAAAGAGAAAACAAATGAAGTTAGATTAATAAAATATAAATCCAGAACTAATATTATTTTAACTCACTTTTATAACTTCAATGGTTTTACTATGCAGCAACTCAAGGATTGACGGGACAAGATCAGGCATCAAAGTACAAATCTTTGAGTCGTTATAGATCACTAAAGATAATGCAGAGACTGCACCACTTTTTATGTGAGGTGAAGATCCAGAGAGGTAGCCCATTATCTATAGAATTGCATTCAATAGTGAAAATCAAAAGTAAATAAAGATGAGAGTAAATAAGGCAAACAAGTATATGTTTTCATAACTATCACACTACATAGAAGAGAATGATATGATGTTTGGAGCTACTTTTGATAAAGCAAGTGATTACCATGCTGACAAATTCATAATAAGGGCTTTTCTCGAGCGTAGACGATGTTTTTTGCAAGGTAGAGCTTGTCACGAGAAGGATGTCATATGCCACTTTTCTACTTTCTTCCTTGCCCTGGAGGTTAAAAGTAGGTTATAGATATAAGCATTTATAGAAATGCAAGGTAGATAAAAGCAAAGCAAGAAAGAAATTATGATGGATGAATTATAGACACATGTGACAATGTAATACAAGTGTAAAACTATCTTCCCATCTAGCTTTATACATTACCCCTTCATAATCAGCTAATTACAAACAAAAACAATAGATTATATTTAACTTTGTCAGAAAATGTCATGTAGTACATTTATCATTTTATATATTTAATATCTGTATTCAATTTAACATTTAAGAACTAGACCCTTCTCTAAACTCATTTTTGTTTCTTAATTTACAATTATTATTACTAAATAATAATCAACTTTTGTCCTGTAATTAGCTTTAACTATTAACTTTGTTTTCTTAACTTGCCCATGTAACATGCAGATAAAAAGGTAGATACTGTAAACAATTAAGTAGAAAAATATGAGGGTGTGCAATTATTTTACAAACAGAAGAAATATGGACAACTCCCTCAACAAAATAAAAGCTTAAAAAGAAGTTAGTTGAAGGAATAACATGAACTTACATCTTTCAATGTCACTATAAATTCATTCAGCATACGAAAACCATATGGGTTTTCTTCATCCAACGCTCTCTACAGAATATCATCAGTAAAGCAAACTATTAGATCAAATTTCACATGGTATGTAAAACAATTAACTAAATTAACTATTAAAGCGAATTTCACAAAAGAGCCTCAAACTCGACACGTGAAATAAGGCCACCCAGCTTAGCAGCATAATTGTTGCATAACAAAATATTACCATACATCCGACCATATCCTAAGTGACTTCTTAAATAAAAAAGGGACGTTGCTTAATGAATCTACGGATGCAACTATAACGTTTAAATCAGGTCAACTCAGAATGAATCATAAGTAAATATGACCCAGAGTCTTATTTAGTTATTTAGGTTATAGAACCTCAATCTAATATAACTGAAAACTGAAAGCAGATTCAAAAAGCTTCAGAAGGGAGCAAAATATAACCTCCATTGAGTGAATTATCAAGTTCTTGAAGCAGGAAAGTCGCCATCTAAGTGAAGTAACATTATCAGGGGACTTTAAGCCAAGTATTAACTCGGTAAGTTCCTCAAACTTTGAAGAGCAGAACTCAGAAGATCCCTAAACAATTTAAACAAAACCAAAAATATATCAATCTCCTTAACAGTAACTAAATAAAATTATACTGAAGGTTGTTAACTTACCTCCAAAATTTTGTACAGAGTGGCATATGCTTCCCGCTGGATGTTTTCATCCTCTTCCTACACCAAAATAGAAATATAGAACTTGAATGGTAAACTGAAATTTTGATTATACGTAAAAGAACATATTAAAAGTTGCAGAACACTAGGTCATTAGCACACCTGCAAACTCTGCTTGATAAAGTTGTATATAAGATCAATTAAATCCAAGCCAGCTGCTCCAACAACTGATGATGCTAGCTCAAGGATAAGACACCTGGAAAAGTTCAAAAAGAGCAAATATTTCATTGTATAAGTATATAACACGTGTCATTAGTTATAACTCACCACCGTTGATATGCAAAATAAAAAGATACCTTTTTGAATTTACTTTATCTACAGAAACCTTCTGCTCCAATCTTTTAATTGATGAAATGAAGATCTTTTTTATTGTCGCAGACTCAGTGATTAGAGCCAAGCATCCAATGGTATCCTGGAAATTGAAATGCAAATATAAAGTGAGAAAGCAATGAATAAAAACAGCTACGAACATTTGGGAGCAAGTTTCACAGTTCCACTGAATATCCTTAACAAGTTCTGTCTTGGTAAATCTTAGAACATGAGGGTATGCGCAAAAACAGAAGGTACAGCATATTCAACAGAAAGAACATTAAGGTCATAAAAATGGCGTTTAACAAACTAATGTCTCCATTTTCTACCCAGAGTATAGGTACGCATGTAAAAATTGATTTAGTTTTAAACGCCACTTTTGTAAATTTAAATAGGTACGCATGAGAAAACGAGTGTCAGAGTAACAAAAGAAACTAAATACACGTACATGAAAAACTAAATCAAATCATCCTAAAAATTTGCAACTTATATTGTATACTTAACCTCTGATTATGCTATAATATACATGTGATATGTCAAACATAACAACACCTGTTTTCATGTGGTTACATATAAATACATGTGTGTATGGATGTATTTATGCATGTATATTTGTGTACATATATACCCGAATCTAACATCAATTCAATAGAATAATGTTTTTACAAATCATACAATAAATATCAACACCCAACTCTTATCAAACGGTAACTTTTACTAGAGAGTATCCTTGTTAGTCTTAGCTATCCATAAGGATTACTTGTGTCCTCTTATTTTCAATCCCCCACCTGCGCAATTATACTTAAGCTTTCCATTTTCTAATCATTATATCTAATTATTTTCCTAAGTGAGTTTTAAAGGACCATAATCTCCTCTTAACATGTTCACAATCTTGCATCCTCTTAACTTAGTCAACTATGCTGGGATACATAAGTACACTCATAGAAACTCCTAAATTTACCAAATTATAGAAAATATAGAACGAAAGTAAACAAAAATTTAGTGAAGTGATAAACCAAAAGAAAAGATAAAACAATCATAACCTTCACAAAAGCACGTTTCTTCGTCGACACTTTGAAGAAAACTTTAGTAAAAGCCTTGAGCAACTCCTCTGAACATGATTCCAAAGCTTTAATGTTTTTAGAAGCAACTTTTTTTGAGTAACTCAGTTTTGGAAATTTGGAATGCTCGTCATCACCCTGATCAGCACCAAGAGGACTTCTGTTTTGCTTCACAAGAAGCTATATATATACAAAGCAAGCAAGCATGCAAATGTAAATAAAACTTGTGAAGAGGAAAGTTAAAAATACACCATAAACAAATTGAGACATTACCTGCACCGCAATGGCAATATCCTCAAGCATAAAAGCGTCTTTTCTGATACATGGAATAAGGAGTTTCACCAAAGACCGAAACTTTTTGTGGTCGGTTGGATAGCGACAAAAGGCCGGCAATAATGCCCAACATCCACTGGCATAAGTCTGCAGTTCACCTTCAATTACTGACTTTTTAACTGGTAAAAAAAGAAACCATAATAAAGTTATATTTCCTGCAATTACCCTTCATAGAGTTCATGATGTTATACTAAGAAAAAAAGGAAATTACACTTAGAAATTTAGAATATAATCTTTTATGGCTAATATGTGAAACACCAAAAAAACAACAATCCTAAATTAATCTAGGTTTGAGGAAGTACCTTTTTGAGACTCCTCTTGAAATGATTCAGCTAGAGGTACTATGTTCTCCATAAAGAATCCCAATGATGAACCAGCAACATATTCCTTCAAAATAGGTATCAACCAAACATTTGAGCAGGTTTGATCTTTAGCATCAAGGGAGATAGGTAACACGTCAAGTAGTTTCTCTGGCCCCATAGCAATCACAGCAGACCCCATACACTCGTGAAGCTGTGATATCAAAACATAACATTATATTGTTAAAATGGCATCCATGCAATACACATACAGCCTGTGAGTATATAAAATCCTAGAAGCCTGCAGCATCACAAAGAACTATTTTTTTCAATCTCTGTAAACAAAATGTGTGTGTGTGTGTGTTTCCACAAACGAAAACAAATACTTAAAAAAAGAAGCTTACATGCTTTATATCAGAAGTATTCCCAGGCGCAGCTGTCATAATAGTGGCGAGCTTCAGAAGTAAACTCTCCAAGTAGATATGAGAACTCTTCCCTAAAATTATAAACAAAACAGAGATATGTATCAAGAACTTATAATAATAATAAAAAAAAGTATCCAATAAAAGAGACATCGTAAGTATAAACAATACAATGACAATGATCGTTATGTCTTTAACAGGGTATCAATGTATCATTTGCAACAAGCATAAGTAGTCAATGGGCATACCAAGTTTGACAAATAAAACAGAGATGACAGCCAAAGCATGCTCATTTGGAATTCCTTTATTGGAGTTGACAACCTTAAGAAGTGTATCACATAGCGATTTCATTAGTCTTGACGCCTTGGACTCGGCATTATTCTCATCAGTCTCTGAACTCAAAAGGACTTCTACATCAATATGATGGTTAATCATTTCTTTTAAAATATTTGAAGCCTTCATAGCAGTTGACTCAGATGTCAGAAGACCTGAAAGTACAAACACAAAGTTACTAATAGTACTGCAAATATTCGCAACTATCATATCCATAAATACATTTTATATTCCCAACGAGAAGTGTTTATATAGCATATAAAGCATCGATTGACGACACAAGAAGCACTAAAGTAATGCAAGCCTCTCAACAAGCAATAGTTTAACAAGCCAAGAAAGAAAGTATATATCTGTTATACTCTTC
Source organism: Bidens hawaiensis (assembly GCF_021521415.1). Classification (NCBI taxonomy): domain Eukaryota; kingdom Viridiplantae; phylum Streptophyta; class Magnoliopsida; order Asterales; family Asteraceae; genus Bidens; species Bidens hawaiensis. The sequence continues at coordinate 382,113 of NW_027491734.1, forward strand.
CGTGTTTATTCTTTAATTGTAAAATTTTATTATTTTGCTAAAGGTAACATCTTGTATAAATATCCTAGTTTCATTTGCATGATTGCATCTAAACTGATGTTTCTTGTACCATCTAAACTGATGTTTCTTGTATGACAATCTTCATGAGTTAATATCACATTGTTCTATGCTACAATTTAAAAGGCTGACAATACATTGTTCCCATCATAACTTAGTTAAATCATAAATACAATAATATCAAGCAAGAATGTCTATCTACCTGCTATAGACCCGATGATTAATGAATAATGATCGTTCCATTTGGATGGGTCTCCGATTTGAAATTTGGTAAGAAAAGTATCAAGTAACGCCGCCGCAGAAAAAATAGTGTCCACTGGATTCTGTTTCTTAGATATATAACTTGAAAGTATTGTGACAATTTCTACAGTATTGGGAATCGTAGATCCAGCTTCCAAGAATTTAAGTATCTCGTCCATAAGATCAAAAACATGCCTCGTTAATGCTGAGAACTTGGCACTTATAGCCTTCTGTAATTCTATAACAGCTTCTGCTATCACTTTGCTTGGCAAACAAGGGACCAGAAGTTTCAAAAGATTTAACATATGAAGAACCTCCAAGTGTTCACCTTTCGATGAACTATCATCTTTACCTCCATCTGCAGATTTTGAGGCAACTATTTCAACTGCCGACGACATAAAAGTTTTAAATGAAGTTAACACCAACTTGCTTGCACTTTTAATCACAAGAGGAGATTTAAAAGACTTGAAGAGCTTCACTACACACTCTTGAGCACATTTTCTGACCTGGAACATGTAGGCAAATGCAGTAAATCACAACATCATCCAAAGAGCATGAGTAATGAAGACTTCGAATCAGACATACTTGTTGCTTTGACTATGCACTATGTTTGCAAACTATGCATCATAATCAATGTTATAAAACCTGGTTCTAGGCAGCAAGTAATTGCCAATTTACATGCTAGCCGCTGGGCTGCCGATGTGATTCCAACTAATCGGCCCCTAAAATCGGTAATCAGTCAAAGGCAGTCAAAAACAGTCAAATCTATCAAAATTCGGTCAAAACCAGTCAAAGGCAGTCAAAAACGGTCAAATCTATCAAAACTCGGTCCAAATCTTTGAAGTACGTGGAAATTAGACTACTTAATCCTATCCATCCGATTAATAAGTTTGAAAAACTTATGCATAAAAATTTGTATACATATATAAGTTTGAATAGATGGACACCCGGAACTAGTCAGCCGGCCACAAATGGTCAACGCTGGACCAAAGTGGTTCTAATCAGCCTTAATTCCAGCAAAAGTCCGGCAATTGCAGCAGTTTGTGGCCAAAATCCAGCGACTCCATATATATATACATAAAAATGTGTGTATAAAACTGAAAATTGCCAATAAAAATGTGTGTGTGTGTGTGTATATATGCATAACTAAAAATTACTTATAAAAAACATGTGCATTACATATAAAATTCCAATCCGATTAATCCTGATTACGCTAGCCCCTACCCCACTGCCCAACTAACTAATTCTACAACAATGAAAATTACATATAACATTCCAATTCGATTAATTACTAGTTGGTAGCCCTCTGCCCGACCAGCGCCTAACAAGTTTTACAACATTGAACATAATACATTATTACATTATAACACATTATGCATATTATCTGTGCATATTTAAAAATGCATTCTCTGTATTTGCAGCATACCTTAGGCCGCTTATCAATCGAGTAGTTAACAAGCATCCGAAACCCTAACTCAACCGCTTCCCAATCCTCCAAATCACAAAACTCCATCAAAACCCCCAAACACTTAACCAACGCCCTAATCGTCGAAACCGGCAACCCCTCGGATCCGCTCTCCATCACCTCAACCACAATCTCCGCAGCCTCAGCCGCCTTAGACGTCGCAATAGACTTCTCAGGAACCAAAGGCAACACAATTGCCAGAAACGATGATAACGCGGACACTGCATCGGAATCATTAGCTGTTGTTTTGGTGTCGGAGAGAGTTTCAATTGTGGCGGCGAAGTAAGAGAGAGGTGAGAGAGGAAGTGACTCCGATTGGATGATGGAGCGGGTGGCGGCGGCGGTGGCGCAGAGGTGGCGGTGTTGAGGTGCGGCGGACTTGCCGTAACGGTCAAGGAGTTGCTGGCATATGTCGGAGTCTCCGGTGAAGGATTCCGGTGAGTCTCCGGCGGATTGTTTCTTCATTGCCGGAGGTGAATTGAATTGATTGATTAGTTTCAGTTTAGGGTTTATGGGGGGTTTCTGTTTAAAACCATGAAGGCTATTTGAAGCCTGAATGAACCGGGTTCATTTCCGGACGGCTTATTTACTTTTGAACCCATTTGGTTCGTAAAATGTTTACAATTTTATATTATTTTTTTCAACGATGACTTTCTTTTTTCTTTTCTTTTCTTGTTTAGGCTTGGGTCATAGGACAATCATTGTGCACCACAAGAGTATATATATCTGGCGTAACATACGAAAGGACGAAAACTTAGGTGGACTCGAGATCCGAACTGACAACCTCGCAAGGTCTAGTTGACAAAACTCGGGTTGACTTAGGATCTTTCATCATCAATATCCACCCAAAGTGACACAAATGATAATCAAACTTGAGTCTCAATTTGAAAACCCAAGTCTTCTACCACTAAGTCACAAGTTGAGGGATTACAACTTTATATTTAAAGAGAAATATATGGTTAAAAATTAAAATGTTGTAACTTAATAAATTAATCGCCCCTTTACGCCCTTGATGCCCCATATTTATCGCTCATTACACTTGGTCTAATCTAGATGAATCCTTCATTTTTATTGGTCCCTCTAATTATTTAAGGAAATGTTATTTAGTTAACACAGATGTTTTATAGGCATGTTTGTGTTTGTTGTCAAGAGACTTCTTATACTTAGGGTTTGAAAAGTCTACAACTTGCTTGGGATCACTAGTAAAGGGGTTTTTCATCGATTGGGCTCTAATGTTTAAATTTGTTTGCGGTTTTGAGCTCTTAGGCTAATTTCATCCATTATCTTAGCGGGGATAATGGATGGAGTTAGTCTAAAGGACCAAAATCACAATCAAATGTAAATGTTAGCGGTTTATTCGTACAAAAGTTTCATCTTGGGTTGAAAGGGTAATTGGACGTAACCCACATGAATCAAAAAAGTAATCTACTATTTAATTTGTAATGAATTAGAGTGGCAAGTGACAACAAAAACATAATAAGCGAATTGAGACCTACCATTGAACCCACCACCAACTAGTCGCTCCGCCACTGATGACATTGCCCCACAACCCCACTGTTGTCGCCCACCCTCATTATCACCGCCCAGTCTCTTTGAGTGAACATTACTCCATTTTTATAATCACACTTAATTTGATTATACTAATTATGAAAACATTAAATCTTATTAGATGAGAGACATGCTTTTATAAATACATGAATATCATATAATAGCTTTAACATTATTAAACAATTCTTCTGTAGTACGCATCAACAACTTGCTCATTTTTGCGAGAAAGACGAGCATGTATGTTGGCGTATGATAGTAGAACATTTGTTAGATCACATGCAATCAGGTAAAGGCAGATAAATCCTCTCGTCTTCCAAATAAACGTTGTATGTCAATATTACAAGTTGGGTGACCAAAATTGACATGTATAGTATCAATCAATGTATTGAGTTCTCTCTTGAATAACATGCATCAAATTAGGTCTTCTTAATGCATGCAAAACGTTACTGGATTCCACATCATTCCTTAGCACGACCAGTTTGCGACCAGTTTGGTGGCATGATTGGCATCGCATCAACTTAGGACACGCTTGGTTTATGGAATTTGCAAGGATTTAAATAAATTGGAATTTAAAATATTTCCGGTCAAAGCTTATGTTTATTGGACTTATAAAATAAGGAAGAGATCAGTACCATACTAGTGTCAAAAATACCAATACCAAATTTGAGCAAAACTGGATGTATTGGTTCGTACAATCGTGCCAGCATTTCGGCACGGTACCCATTTGTTACTACTATGATTTTTTTCCTAATCTATATTGGTTAAATCAGATTCATTTGTAACCAAGGGTAATCAAGAAACAAAAAAAATTATCAAATTCATTAGTAATCAATAAACCACAATACGAAAACCAGCACATACAAAATATCCCAAAAATCGTATCAGTTTTTATAGAAAGACAAAAAAAAAGGTACGGATACCGGTACCTAATACCCGATAAAAGCTTTACATTTTTCAGTCGGTACCAAATACTAACATAAGAAAAATAATATGTACCATAATATCGAGTTGGTATTGATACGGGTACAATATCGGTACGGTACCAGTATTCTTGATTCCCTTCACTTTTAAAAGGGAAGTAAAAGAATTTTTAAGTTATGTCTTCTCTAAACAACCTAGCCATTTTCTGATGAGATATGTTCTTTGTCGTATATTCTATATGAGACATTGCCTTCATTATTGTTCTCCTCCATCATTGATCCATCTATATGAATAGGTTCTCCTTTAAGTTAAGAGTGAAGGATGAATACAGGCTTTTTAAGACTGATAGTAGTTGCTCTTTTGATAGTATAGGTGTTAGCTCTGCTGATGCTAGCTCTCTTATTTCTTATAGGGGGCATTTCTCTGTAAGAAGGCATGTTGCAACTATTGGATATGTGCGATGCGATTTACTTCACCTTGAATCACTATTGAAAAATGGCTTTTTTTGAAACTTTCATTGTTGGTCAGAGGAAAGGGAAGACTTCCAGTAGTGAAAAGTTGAATAGGGGCTTTCAGGAAGCTCTTTCCTTCCTTTATAAAAGAAGCATAAGGAACATAGTCAAAGAGATCTACAACTACAAACTTCTTTGAGAGAGCAAGGTAGCAAAAAGTATACTACAAAATCAATTTACTTCACATTTTTCTACATAAATGACCAGCAATAATACAAATTAATGAGGGTATAGCAATTATAAAATATGCAAAACTTGTTGATGTTGTAGTAAAACATGGTTAACACCAGGGGGTGTTGGGTTGAATCTGATAATGGTTTTAGATCCGAATATTTACAACATCTTAAAATATCAATGAAAGAATCATTTTCCGGTCGAGGATTTTTGGGTAAATCGCACATCAAATCAAGAATTAAAATATCGAAGAGAGATTAATGAGTTGTCTATGATATGTAAAATACTAGTGGATTTGGTTATGATAAAGAACTTATTTATGTGACCACTAATGCTCTTGGAGTGTGGAAATCCTATCTTGAGGTACATGTTAGTTTTCTTATGTTATTGACATTTCATATTTGGTTAATTATAAAAAGTATTGATGTTTTGTTTATTTTACTCTTTATCATGTGAATAGAATCATAAAGAAGTGGCCAAATGGAAGCATGAAAATATTTATCATTATGAAGATCGAACTAGGTAATAGAGCAAAAATGTGTTTGAGATAAAAGAAGAGGTGAACATGGAAGAACTAGATTTAAAGTTAAAGAAACTTCAAGTGGTCGAGGTAAGAAGAGGAAACATACGAGGCGTTGAATTCCTTGTTTTAGTATTATTTGTTGATCGCCTTAAGGAAACTTCAGTCGAATTGAGTGCATGTCTAGAATATGAACTTGACAAAGAAAAAAAAAAGCTATAGTGATATCTTTCGAGATTTCAAAAATGACATATTTGAATGAAATATAAATGTTTAAAGCAACATAGCCATAAATAAAACAAAAAATATATAAATGTTAAGGTGGACCAATATGATGACGTCGATCGGTAAAACTCGAGCATTGGTAAAATCCAACCATTGTTAATCCCAAGCATTGAGGCGGTGAATCTACAGAAATTCGGCCTGATTTTCGCCACGTTAGTTACGGTATAAGAACTAAAACAATAAAAAGTTTGGCATTTGGCCGGTTTTCGTTGCATTCGTTACGATACTCAAAACTAAAACAAAACGCGGTAAGTCTACACGAATTCGGTCGGTTTCTTTCACGTTCTTCACGACACTGAAACTAAACAAAAACCAAGAAATTGGCATTCATTCGGTTTTCGTTACTTTCGTGACAGACCATAACTAAAATAAAAAAAATCCTTACACCAATTAGGTGTCGCCAAGTGGTCCAACAAGGTCCTTGCGACACCAAAACTTAAGGTGGCGTTTAGTATGCATGTATGACACGGGGATGAAATGAATCATTGTGTGGAAATGAAAAAAAATAATGTTTGGTTGCTCAATGAAATGGAACCATCCATTACACATGAAATCTCATTACATCAAAACCATTCCTTTTCACTTTTTTTTTCATTTCATTCATCATTCACCCTACTTTCTCTGCACCACCATCACCTAACAACCACCCCCACCATTACCATCGCCACCACCACCTGACCGCCATCACCACCTAAGAACAACAACCACTACCATCGTCGCCACCACCACCTGACCACCATCACCACCTAAGAACAACAACCACTACCATCGTCGCCACCACCACCGCCACCATCACCACCTCCGCCACCACCACCACTTTATCACTAGTACTACCATCATCGACGTAACCACCGCAACCATTGTCACCGCCGCTGCCTGACCATCACTGCCACCACCACTGTTTCTGCCTGAACACCGCCCCTGCCGCTGACCACCACCACCGTCGGAACTACCATCAACACCATCTTCGCCATTGCAATTTTTTTGGGTAATTTTTCTTTTTTGAGATAGGAGTGTTTTTATTATTTATTTCATTCATACAATTTTTTTAGATACCAAACAACATAAAGTAATAATTAATTTCATTCTCATAGTTTAACTAAACAAGACAAAGAAATGGTAATGATCTATTTCATTCTCTTATATATTTTATTCATTCTCCTATTTCATTTTTCCTTTTGTTCAATTACCTCAAACCAAACATACCCGAGTTTTATCTATAATAATTATTTCATTGTTTTGTATGTAGATTTTTTTTAGAGGGGGTAGGGGAAATATAAGTATTTACTTGTTAAAATTATTGATATGGGTGTGTGGTTGGGTTGTAATTCCGCTTATAGAATAAAACAAATATTTTATAGAAAAAGAAAACTATTTGTTAAAACTAAAGATGTTGTTTGATGTTCGTAGATTGAAGGGAAGGGAAGGGAATTCTGATTACATTAACAAGTTTACCTGATTAAACACGTTGGGTATGTTTGGCAAAACTAGCTGCTAGCTGTAGCTGGAAGCTGATGGCTTGAAGCTGGTAGTTGTAGCTTTTTAGATATATTTAGATGTTTGACAGAATAGCTGGAACTTTTTAAGGCATAACTAAAAATAATAATAGTAAATGTATTTATTTTGAAAGGTAATTTAAGTAAATTAAAACACTAAAATGTTGTAGCTACTAGGAGTGAGCATTTGGATCGGACCGACACGAACCGGGATATACCCGACCCGAACCGAAACCCGAAGAGACACACAAATAAGAACCGAATACCAACCCGGTGGACTAACTTCGGGTATCGGGTACCACGTGTCTCGGTGATCCGGGTAATAAAGAAAAACCGAAACCGTTTTGACTTCAAGCAACTGTGAGTTTAGGCTGCAACTTTGAAGGATCTCTGAAAAGAATCGGACTTCTTCTTCAAGCCGACTATAATATGGAGGCAAGGTAAAAGATTATGAAGGTGGTGGCATAACAGGTGCAGCTCCATTTTTTCAAGAAAGTAGAGAAAGTGGTGAGAGAGAGAGAGAGAGAGAGAGAGAGAGTGTGATAAAGTTAATGTGAAAATGTGAAGGGATTCTTGAGAACATAAAATAATAAATTATTAATTTTTAATTTGTACACCTTTACGACTTTTCACTAACACAAGACACATCTACCCAATAATACTCATGCCAAGTTACTTTGAATAAAAAAAATGTATATATAACTTTAAATTTTTCAGATTAATACTCTTTTACTCGATAAGTTGTTTTATCCAACGGATAAAGACTTGCAGGTAAGTGGTTAACAATTTCTTTTGCTGCATTCCATACATCTCCAACAACGTTTCACCCACCATAGATTCACTGCCATCATCCAAGTAAGCTACAAATATGAAGTCATTGGAGGCCGGTTATTCATCAGCTCTACCTGACTACCTCTCTTGGATTCTGAATACATGTTTGGTCGGGTTCGGTTTTTGTATGGTTTTCTGGGTAACCGAACCCGAATATGCAAATATATGGGAACGGAAGATCGACCCTATGCAGCGTATCGGTCTCGGTTTCGGTTAAATTTTGGTCCGGTTTTCGGGTAATTTCGGGTCGACCCTAATTCTGCACACCCCTGGTAGCTACTAGTAGAAGCTTGAAGCTTTTTAAGTCTTTTCTCCTGACCTAAAAGCTTCAAGCTTCTTGAAACAAACAACTTTTAATTATGAGTTTTTTCTTAAAAGCTTAAAGGTAGAAGCTCTTAAAAGTTTCATGTCAAACATACCCGTTATAAGTTGATCGATTCGTATTCTAATTTCAGTTTGTTCTTAATTTCACGAATCAAACGTGCCCATAGAAATTTGCCTATGAAAAAAAAATGCATTTCGAAATCGATCCAGGATGGATTGTGTGTGGGTTGTGTAATTTTAAGTTTCAAATTGGGCTTTTTAACTATTTCAAACTGGGCTCTACACATAACCAGCCAACCAGGACATGCCTTTTATTCAATGTACATTTCACATCTACTTGTTACTTGTTAGTTGTTATTAAATAACTCAGTAGCGGAATAATTTAGCACTGCTAAATAGTCTTGAAACAACTATATTTTATACGCTTTCAACTTTTTAAACATAATAATGATTAAACCAAAAACAGAAAAAGTTAACCCCGCAATAATGATAAAAGTTGCTACTAACACTTTGGTTTCAGTTTGGCCTAAATTTCCTCTAAACCGGATCGTTAACACCTGTGCTAGAAGATATAAAATCAAATCACACCTAGTATTACTTACACTCTTACATGGATGTTGAAGCTTTCCATTTAAAAGAGTGAATCATCTTATGTCATCACATTGATATTTAATGTACCGCAATCCGTCTTGAACCATCATAAACTTTACGAAAAATGATAAAAGGATTTTACAAATTACATTGTCACCTTAGTTATGTAAATATGATTTTAATATCGCCATCGTGACTGTTTGCGAAAAATATGGGACCAAATCGCTAGTTGTTCTCAGTGGGTTATGTTTCTCTACTTCGAATGGATATTATGACATTAAAGTGTATATGCGCAAACTATTTTCATTGTTTGTGGGCTTCACTTTTATACGAATGTACTTCTATTGAGTATTAAAATCCATAGTAAATGTGTTAAAGTAAGTTAAGAGTAATTTAAAGGGTTTTTGAGTTACACGTTTTATAGAAAACTAATATAAAATGTGCATATGATCCATCAATTTACTTTCAAAATTGTGCAAATAAATATATTATTTAAATAAAGAACAACATGTAAGTATGCCAAATAAATAATTTTATCCCACCTTTTCAACAACTTTTAGCATGATAGATTACTAAGTTCAAAATATAAAAAAAAACATATATCTATGGTACTTATTTCTTAAAGAAGTTAAATTAATATACATTTTCCCATGTGCTTATGGGTGTATTTGACTGCTTCGCATAAAGAAAAAAAAGGCTCCACATTTAAAAAAAACACAAAAAAGTTAATCACACAATATTTTGATGTAAGACCCCGTTTCCGGTAGCCTACTTTAGCGTCGGATTTACTCATAAACACAATTCTTATAAATCATAGTTAATTAAAACTTTCGCGAAATATAAAATATTAATCATTCGTTACAAAACATTTAATCTTTTCTTTAAAACCATAACATAAGACATCATAGTTAAAACATCGTTTCTTCTATTTTCATATGCCAGCCGTTCAATCCATGCCATGTGTCATCCTCATGCCTTCTCGATAAACATATATACTTGCGTGCATACTAAAAGTCAGCTACGCTGAGTGAGTTCTAGTTAATCAGGCGACAGACAATACATACACATATCTTACATACATACATATCTTAACCTTGTATAAATATCCATAAGAGGACGTCACATAATATCTATTAAAAGAACTATTACTATTATCCTACTATCTATATTCTCCATAGAAGGACACTCTATATATATATTCTCCATATAAGGAACAACCTATATACTTCCATAGAAGGAACACTATGCTTTTCATTTAAGGAACACTAGGCTTTCCATTAAAGGAACACTGAGCTTTCCATTAAAGGAACACTATGCTTTCCATTAAAGGAACACTATACTTTCTATTTAAGGAACACTCTATATATTATCCGTAGAGGGAACTCTATATATAAGCTATCATTTAATATCCTTATAAGTAGACAATCATCACTATTCTTGGCAATACATGCAATATCCGAAGATCGTTCACGTACCGACAAGTGATCATCCCTGCATTACATACAATATCCATATCTTTATTTATAACCTAATGGTACATGCAATATCAGAAGATCGTTCACGTACCGACAAGCAATCAATCGTATCTAACACATATATCATACATGGCATACACTTACCATTTAAGTTAAGTGTATTAACTGTCACATCGAGTATGCACACAACTCCGAAAACATAACAAGGAAGTGGGGCTAGAAACTCACCTGAACTCGGTTACTTATTCGGTTAATGGTTACTCCTTTCTTGACTGTGCACGGCTAGCTATATAACAATTATGCGTATTGATTACTATCACTTTCCATATCGTGTTTCTAGTTTAATTATTACCCTCAACGAACGGGGGGTCCAGGGGCAGCGCCCCTGGCAGCGGGGTCTAGGGGCGGCAGCCCCTAGCAGGGTCCAAGGGGCAGAGCCCCTGGCTGGGGTCGAGCTGCCAGGCTAGCTTGGAAAAATTTTATTTACATTAACTGTCCTAACACATTTTTCATTAGAAAATTAAATCATTATTTAATTCGCTAACTAAATCTCTATAACGAATTAAGCCTGATTCGTGGTCTAATTCGCTATTCTGATTCGTTATCTCATCATAACTTGATTCGCCGTCTGGTTCGTTATCCTCACATAACGAGTTGGCAGGTAACGAATCACCTGATTCGTTACTTGATTCGTTATGCTAATTCGTTATCTGAACATCACCTGATTCGTTACCTTAGCATAGCGATTGAGCATATAACGAATTGCCAAATTCATTATCTTATCTAATGAATGGATAGATAACGAACTAGGAGCTCATTCGTTATCAAGTCTCACGAATTGGGTCCCATTCGTTATGAACGCGTAACGAATTAGTCAATCATAACGAATCACCTCTGTTCTTATCCAGACTTTGACTAAAGGGTCAAAGTCAAAATCACCAAGAACTTAAACAGTCAACCTATCTAAGATCTGCAATTAAATCTTCGTTTCTTAACGAAATACGGGTTATTTAGGTTAACAATTAACCTATCAAACGTTAATCAATTTCAGTAAGTTTGGCTTTGTTGGATTCGTTTTTACCATACTAAAACAGATCTATGATTTCCCAAACCAAACCGAACCTATATGAACGATTTCTAAATATAAACGTACCTTAAACGAGTCGTTCTACGAACACGAGCTGGTCTTGATGTTGTTTAGGTTTGACACGATGATCTAGCACCAACAAGCTCGGGTTTTCAACTTTGAATCTAGGCTCGGGTTAAAGGATGGTGTGTGTGTTTCTCAAGGTGTAGGCTATGGTGTAGTGATAGATAATAATAGAAAAGATTAGGGTTTAAGGGGTATTTATACTCCCTTAAGCTCATGGGCCTAAGGCTCATCTTTCCTTGTTAGTCCATAATTAATTCCATCTACTTAGCCTATTTGAACCATCTTATTATTACGTCATCATTTCTCTACCAATTTTAGTAAACTTTTCCATCGTTAACGAATAATACATTAAATATTAGTCTTGAAAATTTCGGGATGTTACATTTTATTTTAAATATTGCATATAAAAAGATATAGAGATGTTCTTTGCAAATTTGGAAGGCTTAAAAAGTTAACATTTTTTAGAGTATTATTTGTGACATTAATGGTGATAAACCCATGATTTTTTGCATGAGGGCGATCGGATTATTTGCCTATATCTAACACTAAAAGAATATGAGAACAACTGCCCCCTCAACCCCCCCACCCCACCCTATAAGTTCGTTCCAGGACATTAGGTTTTTAAATTTTCTTTAGTTCAAACTTAGATCTAGATGCAAATCGATCATATTGATGTAGTTGTTTCCCCTTGTTTGCGCTTGGCTTTTCTCCGATTGTGGACAATGTTGTGACTTTGGCCTTTGTTTATAGAAGTTCTTAATTCGAAAAAAAAAATAAATTGTTGTTTAACACATCTAAGTTAAGTGAAGTAGCAATACCTTTCAATTTTGTGTATGTTTTATTATTGCAGAAAATATCATAATGACTTTAAAGGTTAAAGGCAACCAACTCATTTATCCATAACCATAGTGAATAAACACTAATCGACCCCGGGCAGATTACGGATAATCTGGGGGTTAAATAAATGTTTCCCACGAGGGTTAGGTCCGGCAAGATGGTTATTCTTCTGATGACCTGCAAAACAGACACCGTGAGCTCGTAACTGAGAAGGGGGGGTACCTCTTTGTGACCACCCTCCGGCGTGAAAATCAGACTAGATTGCCCTTGAATATAAGTGTATATTAAGAGAAATAGCTAGAGAGAAGATGATGATACCGTTCCAATGTGTTGGAGTATTTATAGCCGAAGGTAGGTGTCCAAGAAGGTACAGCCGGCTGTATCATATTCCTTTTATACCAACTGTGGGCTACGCACGTGCCGTGCTGGTGGTTGGTGGGTAGGCAGCGGCTGATAGTGACATGGCCGGCTGTGTACTATTCCTTTTCCACCAACTGCAGGCTATGCACGTGCCACGACAGGGGTTGGTGAGTAAGCAGCGGCTGATAGTGACATTAAGTACTAGAGCGTGCTGCTCGTCGTACTGTTGTCAGTGAGCTGTCGCAGCTTTGGTCAGATCTTTTGTCCATACCTTGGCAGGTATAGTACAAAAGGTCCTCCAGTAGCGTACGGACTGGCTCATTTGGGCGGGAGAATTCCCGGCTTTGGGTGGGAGTATTCCCGGCTTGCTCATTCCCTCTTCAGGTGACATTATTGAATTATTTGAGAGTTAGTGCCTTGTGCGTGTAGCCTTGCTGTGCGGGTAGCCTTCCCTGATAGCTAGTATCCGTAGCTGCGGGAACAGGCGGAGTACGTCACCATTGGGAGGCTTTTCCTGCGGGAACAGCTTGCGTACTGCGCGTAAGGACGTCGCGTCTCTGAGCATGGTTGGTCCTGCGGATCCAGTTGGTCTTTGCGCAGACGTCCCTCTTTAAGGTGAGTCTTGCGAGTTCAACTGCGCAGACGTCTTTCTTCGAGGTGAGTCTTGCGGGTCCAACTGCGCAGACGTCCCTGTTTAAGGTGAGTCTTGCGGGTCCAACTGGGCTCTGCTGGGACCTACCTCTTCAAGTCCCCCGAGTCCAATGTTCTTCTCATGAATTGTTAATAAGTGAGGTGAACTTTTGGACTTAAGCAAGGGGTTTTGAAAAGGGTTTAGTTTTAAGGTTTTCCATGGGGATTCTTCCCGCGGAAAGTCCTAATGTCACGTGCAGAAATTCCCGACTTTTCTGCTTGATCTTTGGGTATGATGCGTGTAGGTCTGTAACCTCCTCGCAAGTCAGGAGCGTTGAGTTCCACTTGTGTAGATTCTCCATGAGGTTTTGGTAGTTTTAAACATAGTGATCAATTATGTTAAACAACCGATTCCATCTTGGAGCTTCAAACAATCTAGTTCTCAACGTTCCCGCTATGCGGGGATGTTATTTCCGTTTCCGCAAGCATGGCCCAGAAGATCCTTCTTGGTTTCAATTCCCTGCGGATTGCTAAGTATGTGAAGGGTTTTGCCTTAACACTGTACCCGCACTCGTCTTATAGTTACTTTACTTCCAAGGTATTCCTGGCGTCAATTCCCTGCAGGTGCTAAGTATGTGAAGGGTTTTGCCTTGACACTGTACCCGCACCTGTCTTATAGTTACTTGGTTGCCAAGGTAAGGGGGGTAAAGTCCCGCTTACTTTTGAATCTTTTTGAATCTTTTTGAAATTCGAAGAGTTGGTGAAAGGATAAGAATAGTCCAACTGTTGAAGGACGTCAGCGTGGTATGACGGTTTCTTTTGACAGTTTCAGGACGTGCATGAAGTTATGGCGACGTGACAGTATATGGTCATTCCAGACGCTTTTTCAGGCGCGTGGGCTCGAGTTTTCGGGTGCGTGGCCACGAAGTTTACGGCGCGCGTCCTGTCGACAGTTGTTGCCAGCTTGCATATTCCACGTGTCATAGTTTCATTGCACCTGCGCTTTTCCGTCTCTCCCGCATTAAATTCATCGCATTCATTGCGATGAGTATATAAAGGGAGGAGAGGATGCATCTCAACTCACAGTTTCACTTCTTCTTCTAAGCGATTTCCGGCGAATACTCTAACTTTTGTCGAGCATTCTCCTGAAATCGTTCTTCTTTCCGTCTTCCAAAACATGTCTTCCATTCGTGATCCTGAGGCTATTGCCGAGGAGTCCGAAGTATACACCGAGAATCCGATGTCCGCGTCTGATAAGGATGATAAGAGTACTCCTGGCGAGTGCCAGTGTGCTCTTTCCGTCGACCTGTACCAGTACATCGTCAAGAAGTTCATGCTCGAGCCTTTCGAGCCTGAGTTTCCTAAGTCTCACCAGACGGTGTATGATGCCCCCAAGGGCAAGATAGGGGTGTATGCTGCATTCTTCGTCTATGGGAATCTGAGGTTCCCATTGACGAAATTTGTGTACCGTGTTTTGGAGAGACACGGTGTACACCTAACGGAGGTGCACCCGATGGCGATCGCAAAGGTTCGCCATTTTGAATGGGTGTGCCATATTCTGGGCGTTGAGCCCCGCGTCGACCGCCTGATAACCTTCTACTCCTGGAGGTGCATCCAGGGCTGGTATACCTTGGTCAATCGGATCAAGGGTTTGAAGATCTGCGCTACCGAGCGCAGTCTTCGTTCTTGGAAGTGGGAGTTTTTCTATGTCTCCGCTCGCGTCGTCCCCATTGCGATGACGTTTAAGAATGGGAGGGCGCTCCCTAGCCTTCACGCCTCCAATTACCAAGAGGCGGAATGGTTCGCCAAGATCTCCCAGATCCAGACTCCGGTTTACCGCTTTGCGGAGTCTGGGATGGTGATGCTTGGGATGAGTCGGGTATGGAAGGATGCTGGGGCAGAGGCGCCATAGATTCCCATCGTCCTCGAATACGGTTTGAACTCTATCCCTTACGGTATGCTTCATATCTTTTTGCTGATTTAGGTTTTTCTTCTAACTGCTTTTCTGTTTATTTTCAGAGGGGAACAATTTGCAGTCGATTCTGCAACCGCGTGAGAGCGGTGGTCCCGCTCGGCTGGGTACTCGTGCTCTCGACGAGAACGAGTTGCCCTTCTTGGAGCAAACGGCGGATAGGTTCGTGGAGGTCTACCCGCCGGGCCATTAGATTTTGAGCGCCACGCGGCCAGGTAAGGGTTTCTTTAACCCCCGTCCTCTCCATGCTCAAACCTCTGCTGGAATTCCTCTAATTTTGTCATCTTCTGATGAGGAATCCGCAGACGGTCCTTTCTTCGTGAGGAAGAAGGCAGCTGGCGCGAAGGGCAAAGCGAAGGTTGCCTCCACCGCCGATCAGGGGACCCGGTCTGACTCGGAGACCGAAAGTGAGGAGGTGGCGGGGAACCATGGTGGTGGTGAGACAACTGTCCCGGAGGTTGAGACAGCTGTCACCTCCGATCTGCCCAGTACAACGACGGTGACCGGCGTGAAGAGGCCGGCTACATCGGGTTCGTCCCCGCCTGTCAGAACCTTCAAGCTCAAGAAAACTCGTAAGTGTAAATTAATCTTACCCGCAATTCTTTCCGCCATTGTTTTTAATATATCTTCATGCAGGCGTGGATGCTACCGCATTCCAGAGTGGAGCGGGGAGGAGCGTCTCTCGACCCATGACGGTAGGTTTGGTCAACCTACCCGAGGCGATGACCCAGGCGGCCGCGCCTGTTTCAAGTGTTGGTTCAGTTGCTCACCCGGTTGAGGCAACTGTTCCAAATGTGACGTCATCTCCGCCGGCTGTCAGTGCCATCTTCACTGCATCCTTCACTGAACCGGCGGTGATTTTTTCTGCGGGCTCCTCCGCAGCGGCGGCCACGGTTGTGAGTTCACCTCCCGTGAGTTCACCTCCGATGGTCTCTACCGCGGCGGCTTCAACCGTGCCTCCGGCACCGGTGACTACCTCGTCTCCGGCCGGTTCAGCAGGTATGTTTGGGGCTTCTAGCCAATCTCTGCCTCCTTCCCATCTGCCCGACCTCTTGGATGGATATCCCTTAGGTTCGGGTGATGGGTTCGGCGGCTACCGGCCTGTTGTCGACCCTACAGGTGCGTAGGGTTATTTTGGCCTTTTTATTTTATTTTTTTTATCATCTTTTCCTAACTGTTTTTTGTTTTAACAGTGTCGGATTCCAATGAGGTGTATGTTCCACGGTGGAACATCCGCCGGGGAACAACCCTTCGGACGGCTGTGGACTGCGTCGAGTGGGCGCGTCACGCGGCCCCAAGTCATGCGTTGGGGGAAGCCATGTCTAGCTACCAGGAGGGTAGGCTGACAAATGAGCTTCGGATTCTCCTTGCCCGGATGCAGCCGCGCGTCGAGTTGCTTTGTTGTGAAAACGACAAGTTAAAGGCGACGCGTATCCAAGAAGTGGCTCAGGCGCGGGCCATCCGGGAGGAGAACAGGAGACTTTCCGCCGTTGTTGCGGAGAAGGAAAAGGCCTTCAAGGCCCTCGAGGTTGAAGTTCAGGTCCGTCTCGAGGCTCGTTCCAAGGCTACTCAAGCTGTTAACGAACAGCTTAGGTTGGCTAAGGAAACTGCGCGGAACGCGACCGAGAGGGCCACCAAAGCTGAAGCTGTTGCTGAGCCTCTGCGCGCTGAGAATGAGGAGCTTAAAGCTAAACTAGAGAGGCTTCAGCAGGCTCATGATGCCTTGGCCATGGAAGACGCCAAGAAGCTCCAAGAGATCTTGGATCAGAGGGGTATGCTTGACCACACTGAGCGTAAGCTAAAGGGCGTTAAAGAGGCTGCTGCTAAGGAAGTGTTGCTTGCCAACCTTAACAAAAATGAAGCCGAACGCGCCCGTAACCAAGCTCAAGCTGCCCTCCAGGAGGCTCTGATTACCAAGGAATGGCTTCTACGAGAAGCGTTGTCGCAGGTATGCGTAGCTTAATAATATCTTTACGCTTTTCTTTGTACTTAGAAAAGGTTTTGATACTTTGTATTTTTTCTTGTAGGTTGTGCATCGGATCTTCACGAACACATCTTATGACGATGCCATGAGCGCAGCCCTCAACGCTTCCCATGAGGATGGGGAAAAGGCTGGTTTCTTGCTTGGTCTGGGGTTTGTTGAGAAGGGCATCCCGCCTTCCAACTTCCCTCTTTATGACGTGGACACTGAAGCTGCCTATGACCAAGCAGTGAACCAGTATGCTGCCTTCCCGCATCCGGTGGTGGATAAGGTGAACGAAATTGCTGCTGCTGATGATGGGCTAACCATTCTCAAGACTTTCCTTGATCCGCCACAGCCAACTGATGGTGCGGGTACAAGTGGGTTTGGAGGGAGTGGTCCGGAAGTTTGAACCTTGAGATCCCTTCCCACCGTTAGGATAGATTTATATTTCTGTAGGCGGGTAGGTACCCGGCCATTCTTGTAATGCTTGAATTTTTTATGAAATATAAATGTTTGTGCGGGTAGGACTGCCAATTTCACTGGATGACTTGCTTTATAAACGTTATATGACTTGCTCATGCATATTATAGCTTAATTTGGCACTTGTTTTGCCGCATAAACAATATATGATTCGCTCGTGCATACTTAGTTTAACTTAGCAATTTTCCAAGTGTTTTGAATATGTTAACCGTTCGACGCGCGGTTGTCAATAGGTTAGTGTTCAGTTTCCTCTATCATGATTGTGCGGGTAGGACCGTCACTTTCATTTAGTGGGATGACCAATCTTCACCTATAACTGACCTGCGTGAAGGTTTGCCGTTTTTTGTGTTTATGCGGGTTTTGCCGCCGTCCACACGCAACGACTTCCCCACTTATTTATGCGGTGAATACCGGCATATCAGTGTTTTGAATAAGTTAAACCTTTCGACGCGCGGTTGTCAATAGGTTAATGTTCAGTTTTCTCTATCATGATTGTGCGGGTAGGACCGTCACTTTCATTTAGTGGGATGACCAGACTTTACCTATAACTGACCTGCGTGAAGGTTTGCCGTTTTTTTTTTGTTTATGCGGGTTTTGCCGCCGTCCACACGCAACGACTTCCCCACTTATTTATGCGGTGAATACCGGCATATCAGTGTTTTGAATAAGTTAAACCTTTCGACGCGCGGTTGTCAATAGGTTAATGTTCAGTTTCCTCTATCATGATTGTGCGGGTAGGACCGTCACTTTCATTTAGTGGGATGACCAAACTTTACCTATAACTGACCTGCGTGAAGGTTTGCCGTTTTTTGTGTTTATGCGGGTTTTGCCGCCGTCCACACGCAACGACTTACTTCCCCACTTATTTATGCGGTGAATACCGGCATATCAGTCTGGAAAGTTCATAAGTATAAATGTAAGACCATCAGCGTCAATGTGGTAAGGAGAATCATTTCCATTAGAAGTGGCTCTGGGCCTTTTCTTTACAAGTTTGGAATTGATCTACATGCAACCTGTGTAATTGAACTCCCATGTTCTTGGGATGGGGGTGTCATCGAGCCTTTCGAGCCGATATTCACCTGGTTCGGAATCTCGTTGTTTACGCAGTATGTAGTCTCCAACATTGAAGCTGCAGTTTCATTCGTGTTTTCCCCAACTGGGGTTCTACACGCATTAGCCTGCTCAGCGTTCATTACGCCACGAGGTGCGTGAGTTTCCCATCTCTGACAAATGATTCGACGATGTCCTTCAAGTCTAAGCATTCCTCGGTGGTGTGGCCTCTTTTCCTGTGGAAGTCACAGAATTTGCTTTGATCAGCGTTTGGACGCTGTCGGATAATTGGAGCCTTTGGCCATGGGAGCCTCGGTGGCGAATATCTCGGTGACGCTTTTGGTGAGTGGTTTCCATCTGGAGTTCCGGTTCGCCGACTGCATGTTATCCTTTCCGCCTAACCGAGGGTGCGAGCCGGATGAGGTGTCAAAGTTTACCCTTGACTGCCAAATGCCTAGCTTCCTCTTTTTGTTTAGCCGGGCGGTGAGGACGTTGTTTTCTCTTGTTTTCTGGGTGTAGAGGTTTGTGCTCTGGGGAAGATCTCTACCCAGTTGCTTTTCCGTTTCCGCGAAGCGTTTAGCTGCTGTCATGATGGCATCCCACGTGGATGGTATGCCGTCTTTACCCGTTAAGGTGCGGATGAGCTCTGGGTCCTTCGCGCCCTGGATGAAAGCAGCGCGAACAAGATCTTCGCTAATAGTGCCCAGACTTAGCTTCTTTGAATTGAAGCGCGTGATGAAGTCTAGTAAAGACTCATCTTCCTCTCGGATGCAGTTGAGGATCGTCCATTGCTCTTCGGTATACTTTCTTTGTTGACTGAAGTGTTGGCTGAACTTCTGCTTGAAGTCCGCCCAATCGTAGATGTGGTGGACCGGTAGACAGTCAAACCACGCTCTGGCTGCTCCAACCAGCGTCATCTGGAACATATAACACCACGTGGGTTCCGTCCAGTTGCTGACGGTTGCCCCCGCTATGAATATGTTCAAATGATCGTCTGGGTCGGATATACCATCATAAGTGCCGATGTTGGACATCTGTTTGGCACTTCTCGGGGCGATTGCTTCCGCAATGTCCCTTGCAAACTTGGACGTTCCCGCATTTGCAGCAGTTGGTCTAAAGGTTTTGGAGAAGTCACGTGGGTTTCCCCCCGCGTTCCTTGGTTTGAAGGTTTCTTCGAAATTCCTTCTCGGTTGGAAGTCTGTTTCCTTACGCTTCCCTTTCGCCCTATGGCGAGGGTTTGCGTCGGTGTCGGATTCCTCCCGATCATCGTCCGAGTACTCGCACTCACTGCTCATGTTGAGCTGTTGTCGAGTGCTTCCAAATTCGTCAGCCTGTTGGATGGAACGTAAGCGTTCGTCCAACTCAGCTTGGAATTCCTTCTGACGTGCTTCCGCCCACGCTTTAACTTGTTCAAGTGTTTGGTGGGGGAGCCTAGTCCGTTGTCTTTCCACCTGGGTATCAATGAATCTCAGGGGATGATTGTTTACTGCACTTGCCCCGGCTTGGGTAACCGGGGTAGTGTTCGTAAAATTTACTGCACTTGCCCCGGCTTGAGTAACCGGGGTAGTGTTCGTAAAATTTGTGTAGTCGCCGGTGTTCCTCCCAGTAGCTGGGGTTGTGATTACCGGGGTTTCTTGGTCACTCGCTGGCCTCGGGACCGGAGTAACGTTAACCATCTTTCCAGAAGTTTTGAAAAAACTGAAAAAGAATAAGTTCTAGCTTTTATGCACGGATGGCGCCAATGAAGAAACACTAATCGACCCCGGGCAGATTACGGATAATCTGGGGGTTAAATAGATGTTTCCCACGAGGGTTAGGTCCGGCAAGATGGTTATTCTTCTGATGACCTGCAAAACAGACACCGTGAGCTCGTCACTGAGAAGGGGGGAGTACCTCCTTGTGACCACCCTCCGGCGTGAGAATCAGACTAGATTGCTCTTGAATATAAGTGTATATTAAGAGAAATAGCTAGAGAGAAGATGATGATACCGTTCCAAGGTGTTGGAGTATTTATAGCCGAAGGTAGGTGTCCAAGAAGGTACAGCCGGCTGTATCAGTTTGAAGTGTTGTTTAGTTTCAAGACACGCTTGGAGAAAGATAAGCTGCAGAAGGTTCTTCAGAGTGGTTCGAATGGTGTTTGTTAAATGTTGAGATGATGATTCAAATGCCCCACAACAGATTTTGTAACCTGTTCGATCGATTCAATGATTGAATTAGGGTTTTAATTTGGGGTTGTTCTTGATCGTCGATCGATTGGAGATATCGATTTGGGTTTAGGGTTTTTTGTTATTAATATACAGGAGGAGAAGGGTTTTTTGTTATTAATATACACGCAGGCAGCCACGTCAAGGTTTTTTAACACGTAGGATGGACACGTCAGCTAAAACATAACGGAGTTAGTACTCGGTTAGTCGTGGACTGGTGGCAGACACATGTGTGAAAGTTGGGACCGTTGGCAGTTAAAGTGATAGTTGGGACCAGCGCCGGCAAAAATGAAATACTTGGGACCAATAAAAACCAATAGTCCTAAATAAAACAATATAATATATTGCCTTTTATAAATAATAATTAATTCTGGAATTATTGTTTTTTTATAACCAAAAACCAAAGTGACGGGTAGGGTGTATGCCCACAAAATCCCCTTTCGGTGGCACCCATCACCATAACATTTGATTTTATAAATAATTAATAAGGTAATTAAATCCCTAATATAAGTTAAATGTCCCATATACCTCAAGAGTTTGAGAAATTAGAGCCTTAGAGGAACCTTTTGTGGTATGAAATGATTGATACAGTTTAGTGAAAATGAGTTTTTATTATTTTACTATTTTAGTATGATTAACTGTAAGCTATCACTATATGCAAAAGTAGTCTCTTAGTAATTCTTTTTTTAAGAAACAATTAAGTATCCAATTTGAAACATGTATTTTAGGGTGAGCGTAACCTATAAGAAGGTTTAAGAAGTATCCTTATAATTGGTTAAAACTTAAAAGCACTATTAGAACGCACAACTTGTTTTCCATCTCGGCCATTTGTAATCTCATAGTATTACATTTTTTTACCACTAATCTTTTTTTAAATGATAAAAAATATCACGTGTAAACATATTTTTCGGGGCAATGTCCAAGGTCGACTCCTCGACCGTTGTGAGACCGTATCCCTTTGATGCATGGAAACCGAATGGAATCCGTAAACATTCACCCTTGTCGGGTTCAAACCCGATATTAAAGCCCTAATTCCAGTAACAAAATCTCACATCCAACTATTGAAATTAAAGATATAGAACTCCAAAAGATACAGTTTTGGACGAGTATTGGTTATTCTAGTCTTATACCCGACTTAGTATATGTTGCATAATTACCCATCGAATATTGCGTATGTCAACGACTCAACGAGTATTAGGTATAATCGTTATTTGTTTTAAAAGAATATTCATTATGATATAAGTTCTAAAAGAAAAGTTCAGTTTCCACACAATGAATCTACTGGAATGAACTATTAACCAAACTACGTTAATGGAAAAATTAAAATGTTTCAGGTATATATTTCGGATGTATGATTTGGATAAGCAAGTATACGTTTTCAAAGAGTCAAGTCGGGTATCATCAAATCTCATACCCACAATTATTTTTTATAAAATTAATCTCATAATCCGTCCAAAATGTTTCTCATTTTACCATCGTGTACAAATTCGACTGAAGACCGAATAGATAACTACTAAAATAAGATTAATATTATAACTACAAATAAGTGGATTAGGATTAGATGAATTGATTTATAATAAGCAATCATTTGATATGAGTAAAAACATTTAAAACTACAATCATATCCCCAAGATTAAGGATATAAGCTCCTAAAATCATGTCGGTGATGAAGGCTAAAATAGTGAACAGTCATGGAGAGAATGTGATGGGAGGAAAGAGTCCGCGTAGGGTGCATCATTAATTACAAGCACGTGGAGACAGCCCCCATCTTTTAGGTACATCTTTCCTTTCTCATTTACTTTTACTATCACCATCAATACTTTAACCGTGACCAATATACTTGTTTTTTAGAATAACTAACTTTAAAATGATCCGGTTTTAATCATATGAATGAACAAGCCGAGCCACCCCCGATGTAATTTGTCGTTTGTTATTCAAAAAATTATTCATGATCAAGTGGTTTAGTGGTATGACGTGAATTCAAACCTTGCAAGGACAATATTATATGAGTTTTGGAAGTTGCAACAAAATATTGTGAAAAAAATATTCAACAAGTCACATTTGTCTATAAAACTTCTGATATTTTTGTTTTCTCTCTTAAATGTGGTTTATTAAAATCAAACATTTGTAACAACGAATTAGAATACCAAGCAATGCTCTAGCGCTACCATGGTGACCTTTTTTAGGGAATGTCGTTGATTAGAGTCCCGTTCATGATAAAATGTCGTACCTAAGTGGACCTTCAGGCGGTAGGTTTCCCCTATAATTAGTGGCATATCGGGTCACTAACGTGGTCTACTATCGCGAGCGTGAGTAACCTTTGCCAATGAATGTATCCGGGTGGTCGGATTTTGTTGGTCATTAAAAAAAATATAAAAAATGAATTAGAAGAAAAGAATAAAATATTAACATGTAAAAATTCAACTATTAAATTAAACTATTGAATTATAAATATTAGTTTGTAAAATGTAAGTACTAAATTAAATATTACAGATTTAAATGAAATTTTGGATCAAGATAAGAAACATGCTTTTTCCACAATTCTTTGCATCTAATTTCTAGTTGTGTGCTTCATTACGAGTCCAACTTAAGCAATTTCATTATTGCGGATCCATACGCAACATAAACTTATTGTTTTAACGAAAGGAAATTACCCAACACATTACTAAAACCTTTATGACAAGTTAATGTACAAATAAATTTATTATTTTAAACCCTTAGATAGCAAAGCTAAGTAGTAACTATTGTATATCTACCTTATATATGTATTAAAACTAAGGGCAAACTTAAGTATTATGTTATCATTTCTGTTTAAGCATAAAAGGAGAACGATTAACACACTAGTTCGTTACATATGTATTGAAATTTACGAGTAGAAGGTCCGTTAATTTGTTTGGTTGTTCGTTGTTAGAGGCGCTATGGCCGCCTCCCCACCTTGATAAACCATGTCATGCAAATCAAAGGTCGTCACCATGGTCTCTCTTCCCGTTAACCTGATAGCGCCCAAAAGGGCTCAAAAGGTTGGGTTCAGCCCCACTAACACCTAATCACATAAAAAAAATAGTCTAACCTGGTTAACAACACGCTTGTTAAAATATGAGCTAGCTAAAATCCACTGTCTATATGATTGTGACATAAAGTTGATGAGACGCTTTAACTAGCATTTACTAGACACAATAGTGGGATGTTGACACGTGAGATGAATTTTAAACTTTCTCTAAAATAGGTATAAATATATAACTCATCTCATCCGATAAAACGGCCAGTGATCTTTCTATAGTTGACGTTGAGAGGTGGACACATATAGGAGTTTCTATAACCAACGTAAACAGTAACAATAACATTATTAAGTTAGGTACGTATATCAAGTTACATCAGTTTTAATAGGTTTTAATTTATCGTCAGTATCTAGGAAAGGAAAAAGAATCTACATGCACTTGGCAAAATAAGAGCTCTTTAAATCTCAAAAATATATTATTCGCTATTAACTTGAAATTTTTAACTATAAGAAGTTGTTACCAAATACCAAAAACTCACATGACCTCGCCAATACACTGTTAAGCGTTAAACACATGAGCTATTGTTTATGCCATTAACTCTCAGTCCAATTAATTAAGGTGAGACTCTCAAAGACTTCATTTAAGGCTAAGGGTAGTGAGGCTTGATCCAAGCCCAAATGATCCAATATATTTACGCCACGTAGGCGCTGACGTGACACAGGATCATGCCCCTGGATCATGCCACAGAGGGTGTAGTGGGGCTTGATTGATCCACCCCCAAGTTTTTGATCCACCCCATGCCCAAAGACTCGTTCAAACCCCGTGGACCGGTCCACGGCGGTCGTCCGCGCCCCCGTCCACTGCTAGGGGTAGTGGTGTGCGTGGCGGCCATGTCATCCGCGCCCTGCCGTCCACACCCCACTATACACAGCCTAAATAAATAAGATATCTTAGTTTCAAATCACACATGTGACAAAATATAGAGGGTTCTAGTCTCCCGATAAGGTTTTCTCACTTGTGATAAATTCCTTTAGAATGGAATGGAATGGAAATGATCAAATGGGTCGGTGATCCAAACGACCGTTTAAAAAAATAAACTTATTATTGTTTACATGCTTGTTTCTATAATTTTGTAAAGACTTGTAGCAAAAGGTTATCCCATTGAACAATAGCATTATATGCGTGGACTTTTGTTGAAGAATCTAAGAAGCAAATGTCGGCTGTCGACCCAAAACGAAGAAAGTGATTCCACATTAAGTGGTGCACAAAATTACCTTTTTCTTATATTGCAAATTATATTGTATTTTAAATAAATAGAGTTCTCAACATTCTTTTACCTTTCAAATCATTGTAACAGTATCTTTTTCTTTGGTCAAATACATATATACAACATATTTTAAACGAGTTATTGTTATTAGTAACTTGTATTATTTATTTATCTCTGTTTCACCATACTTTGTATTTTGATTATATCATTCAAGAAATGTAGTTTCTTCATTTTATGTAAAATGAACTTAGATTAAATCGAGTGTCTTGTAATAGGTCGTGTTTCATCATATCTAGTTTCTTATTAGTGGAGGTTTGTTTCTTTTTAATATAATTCTTGGCATTAAAAAAACGTAGCTTTAATTGAAAATACCTATTTATAGATTCGATTAAACGTAAGTTTCGCGTTTATTTATTAATTGTATTTAAGCAGGAGTCTGTTTTGAGAGGCTTCGGTTGATTTTTGTGTGAGTTTAAGCTAGAACCGATTTTTGTAACGTTACATATAATTTTAAAATTCATAAACGGCCATGTTGCACACCTTGTAAGCTAAGTGCCTAAGTTAATGAAATATGTAATTTTTGGTCAACTGCTTCTAGCATAACCTTTTTGGTTTGTCAATCAGCGAACCTTTAGGGTCTGTTTGGTATGGGGTAATGAAATGAACGAGAGAATGAAATGGACAAAGGAATTGAATGAACAAAGGAATGAAATGAATTATTACTATTCCATTGTCTTGTTTGGTTAACACATAGGAATGAAATAAATCATCACTTTATTAATTTTTTTTAATTAAATAGTAAATTATTCAATCATAATATTTTTTATCAATTAATCAAATGGTTATAAGATAATGCGATATAGTAATAAAAGTATAATAACAATTATAATTTAATAAAATTTATACTATAATGAAATAATAATGATGATGATAAATAGCAATAATAATAGTAGGAGTAATAATAATAACAAAAATAATAATTATTTTTATTATTAATTATTATTATTATTATTATCATCATCATTATCATTATTATTATTATTATTATTGATCATTTTTCATTTCATTCCTGAAAGAAAAACCACATTTTGCTAAGGAATGAAAAATGTTATATATGGAAGTGTTTGCATTCCTTAAAAATGATTCATTCCATTAATGAATGGTAACCAAACATGTTTTCTTTCATTAATTTGAAATGAGTCATTTTATTCCACATCTCATTACTTCATATCAAACACTACCTTATAACTTTTAATGGAGTTACAATGAATTAGGTAGTATCAGAAGTTATCTAGGTTTAAAAGTCAAATTTGCTTAAATTTTGTTGAGTATAAGTTATAAACGTACAAGTATTAGTTTAGACTTTCTAAATGGACTTAAATAAGAGAAATTGTTAAAATTATTTCACATATAATTCTACTATCCTTAAACCGTAAGCCAAATCATGGGTAATAGACAGCAATTAGATTAAGTTCAATCTTAAATACCACTTGTAGTTGTTCGATTAAGGTTTACAATGATAAAAATAGGTAATACCTATGCTTTCCTATTTAGCCTAAAAACCGTCTAAACATGATTATGAACGCTCATAGCCTCGTACAAGAAGATACAAGATCAAATCATATACCTAGTATAACTTACAATCTTACACAGACGTTGTGGCTATCTATCACAGTGAGTGAATCGGCTTAAACTACCACATCAATATAATAGATGTATCGTAACCCGCTTTGAACCATTTTTAAAGTTCTGAAAATCCCGAGCTATAATAAAGACTAACCGTCAACTTAAAGACAATAAAAAGTGATTTTACTATTGATAAGTTTTTACCCAAATATACTTACAAATCACAAATCGTGAATATAACGTGTATTACTAAATCATTTATTTAATTCCATGGTTAAGGGAGGGGGTTGTTCTATTTCCATCACCCACCACACTCAATGATGGTGTGTCACCTCATCAAGTCCAAATCCACATGTGGTGGAATTTACTAGAGGGGGTGGTATGGTGTGATGGGTTTTAATATACATACATACATATATATATATATATATAGGTTTTTGTGTGAGTGTGATTGGTTTTTAATATATATACATACATACATATATAGGTTTTTGTGTGAGTGTGATTGGTTTTTAATATACTTACATACATATATAGGTTTTTGTGTGAGTGTGGTTTTTGTGTGAGTGTGATTGGTTTTTAATATACATACATACATATATAGGTTTTTGTGTGAGTGTGATGGGTTTTAATATACATACATATATATATCCAACGGCTCCCTCCTCGAAATCTCCCCCCTCACTTGCATGATAGTCATCACGCACACTCTCCCCGTCACGCGTGATGGGGGACCGGCGGCGATGTGTGTGAAGCCATCACGCATGATGGTTCTCTCACCACGAACCAGCCCGTCCTCCTTATGATGTAGGTAAATATTTTATTCATTCATAACAAACAATGCCAAATAAACAATCTCATCTTTCTTTTTGAAGCCTTTTTTAAAATCCAAATGAAATCCCATTCTTCCAAATATTAAAAAATTATCAAATCCATTTCCCAAAGAGCGTTAAATAAATAAAAATATTTTCCCACGGGCATCACTCTGCATTTGTCCACCTCACATTGACAAAAAAGGCTCCACATTTATTCAACAACAAATAGACAATTTAAACACAAACACATACACACACGAATACTTACATTCACACAAACAACTGTAACTAAACCCCACTAATGGCATCACCAGCAAAACTCAGCAAACGTACCACCACCGCCACCACCACCGTCACCGGCAGCAACACCAACAGTAACAGTGAAAGCTGGGGAATGGGTTTCTTACTCGTCTTCTTCCCACAACAACACGGAGGAGCAACAGCAGCCTTCAAGCCTGTATTCAAACGCTCAAACTCCGTTAACTTATTATCCAAAGCTCAATCCACCATATCCGTCTGTGCTGTCGTCATCTTCTTCACTCTTCTCCTCTTCACACTCTCCAATTTCGAACCCAATAATAATATTATTATTCCCACCACCTCCGGTCACTACCGCCGACACCTTTCACAATCCCGTTCACAAACCATCCGATTAACCTCACCGGCGTTACAAAAGCTTGGAACTTTATATTCTCGTGGCACCAAATCAATGAACGACATCGTGATCTGCCACGTGCCGGAGTCCACCACGCCACCGGACCTCAAATCGTTCTTACGCGCATTTCACCGGTCTGGGTTACCCGCGAAATCGGATCTTCTGTTCTTATTCCCGGCGATCACCACGCCGGAGGCTTTCGATAATATAATCCACGAAGAGAATCGGCTGTTCTTAAAACTAATTCACAATTACAAATCAGAATTAGCTCATAACATTAACGTTAATGTTTCCGATTACCATTTTCCGGCGAGTTTTGATATAACCCAGTTCGTCAAATCCGGTAAGTCGTCGTCGGAGCCAATTTGGGGCCGGAAAATTAAAAGCAATGTGAATATGAATAATTCGAACTCGAGTGAGTTGACTCGGTTGAGTTATGGCTCGGTGGTTGGGTTCGGAGTCGGTGAGCTTGACCCGGAGAACGCGTTATCCGGGTTCGTTGACCACGTATTAATAAGTCAAAGAAGGTGGGCGGCGTACCCCATGCTTTTAGGGCGGCTCCGTCGGAACTACAAGCACGTGACGTTAGTTGACGTCAAGGACGTATTAATCATGGGGGACCCACTCGCCGGTCTAAGAAACTGTAAACCGGAGTCGGTTTTTTTATCATCAAAACACAGCCGTAAACCCACCGACAAAATATTAATAAACCCGTCGCTCATCACCGGCGGTGCGCGTGGCGTGCGGCGGTTGTCCGCCGCAATGCTGACGGAGATTGTCCGGTCAACGACAACCACGCATAAAAAAAAGATTCCCGCCACCGAGTCGGCTCTGCTGAGTCGACTCGTGGCGAATGAGTTAGTTCAGAAGAGTGTTAATTTTGTTGTTTCGGGTGAGTTGATACCCGAAGCGAGTTCGCTCGGTGGAGTGGCGGTAGCGAATATTAAGGGAGTTGTGCGGCGTGGAAATAGTAATGTGGATATTGAGTTAACGAAGCGGGTTTGCTCGTTTGCGAAAGAAGCTTCGGTTTACAACACGGATTGTAGAAAGTACAACTTTTCTAGCGTATAGTATTTACTGGGTTTTTGTTTTAGGTTATATTTTACACAAGGTTTATTTTATTTTAGTTTATACCATTTTTGTAATTAATTGCTTTTTATGTTATGGAAATAATTAAACAATCGTCCTGGATTTTGCCAGCTGACGATGTCGTTTCGGTTTTCACCTCTATTGCAATTAATGGTATCAGTCACTGTGAAATCTCTGTGAGGTGAGGTCTGGACTCTGGTCTTGTGGTTCGTAATTAACCAGCTTTAATAAATAAAAATACTTTTATAAAAGTGGACACAAACAATCTAAAATTACTCTTTATAACTAACGTGGTAACATTTTTTTCGATTCTTTGATGCCTCTACAAGATGTAAAGGGAAAGTTATTCTGTTGTTAAAGTGAATGACGCTCCGTTCATAGAAGATGGTCAAGCGGATGACAAGGTTTACGTGACGGTATATCACACTGTTATGTCCTTGATATAGATGGTTGGTAATTTGGTATCATAATAAGACTTGAGTGTTTTACATTAAAATTTGATGTCATAGCTAAGATGCGGGTTTAAAACACTTAGAACATCTCCAACGTCAAACCTGGAAAGACAGTCACATCGTATTTTCAACTTCGTTTAGAAACATTCACTTTTATATAACACTAAACCTTCACATACTTCATTAAAAAAAGCTATATTAATTTTGTATATGCATATAATATACATGTGCGTGTATGTGAGAGAGTGAGTCCTCCATTTTCATCTTTTAGTATATATAGCCACAAACCTTATGAATGGACTTAAACTCCACAAGGGTGGAGTTCAGCTTGTCCTCGCCCGCTTCTTTATGACCTTCGAAATTCTCACGCTTAGGTTGCTCTTAGACTGCGTGTAGTAGATAATGCCCATGTGGGAGCATTGTGGGCCATGTGACGCCACGTAGCTATAGGGACATTATACACAAAATGTGTGTAGGATAATGCCCATCTCAATCATTACCCTAATACTATTTTTGTATTATTTTCTATTAAAAAAACAAATAAATCAACCACCAATCAATCATCACTAATCTTCCCCCACTTGGCGCTTTGTGGGAGACGCCCCCAACATCCAAACACCCTCCCTAGGGTGCCAAGGAGAGAGAGAAAAAAGAGGGGGGGGGGGAGGGTGCTTTGGAGACGCTTTTGGTTAGGAAATACAGCCCACTACACACAATCTTAACATTTTGGATGGTTTATGCTATTTAATTAGTTTACTTATATTATATACGCTAGCTTTAACTAAATTAAGTTAGGACGGTAAAAATATATTTTAATAAGATAATTATTTGAGCATATCTATCTCTTATAATAAAAGACTACTTAATTTTGTCACTTGTCAATCTTATAGCTCTTTTCATCTTTTTTTTAACCTATTACAATTACGGTCCCTTATCTTTAAGTCATTTCAATATATGAATTAAAGTTTATTTTTATTCAAGGTAAATCCAAATCAATTCATTCATTAACATTGATGATGAAATAAGAAAATTTCAACATTTAAGTTGCATGTTTGTTAGCATAAAATTTTCAAGTCATATGTAATTGCAAATTAAAGAAAATAAATGTGTATTACTGTCTAAGAATTTGGATTTCTATGGTAATAAACTACAATTTTTTTTTAAAGTGAGATTCGAGCAATAGTGCATAAAATATTATATAAGACTGGTTTCAGATTTTGATTTAAAGTTTTCTCATATGTATTTAAACTCAGAAAAAATGTATATTTTCTTAATTTTCTTCGAACATTGTATATAAATATTGTAAACATAGAGAATATGTATTACATAGATCTTAATGTTTAGTTTTAATTAATTGATTGACTTTTGGGGTAATATAAAAGGCTTTAGTGATAAAAAAATCATTATTTAGTTTTTAATATTTTCTTTCATAACTCATACCAAAATGTTTCAAAACATATATTTTATAATTTGATTTATACTTTTTTTATACATTTAAATATATTTATTTTAATATGCCTTATAATACAAATGACTTAACTAAAGCATTCAAATTCAAAATTTTAAACCAAAAAATTTGTTTCAATCTCATTCATTATTTTCGCCTTCCAAAAATTATTAAGGATATTAAAACCTAGATTCATAGAACATCGTCTTTGTTAGGTTTTTACATAATTTCAATATTATATTAACTTATTAATTTTATTCTTATATAAATGCAACAAATTGGGGTTATGTTAGTGTTTTTTGTGGTTAGTACATAATTTAAGTGTTTATTATTGTTTATATTCAAAATAATAAAGCTATACATAAAATTAAAAAAAGAAACAAATATGTTATAAAAAATCAATAAGATTCACACCTTAATTATAATGTAAGTTAATAGAAATATTTATTATTTTTCTTATTATTTGTAACTTGATCATATTCCTCATTACCTTTCAAAGATATTCCATTTTCATATTAATTGTAAAAAAAAATAGTTAATCAAGTTAAAAGTCATTTACAATGCTTTCATAAAATCGGAAATCTTTGCTTCTTCTTCTTCATCTTTCTTTTTCTTTTTTCTCTATAAGTTGTTAATATATATATATATATATATTGATTAATTAAGTATTCCAACAACTTTTCATAATATTAACTAATAAGTAATAACACAATATTAGTATTCAAAATTTAAACATTTTTTATCTAATACTTTGAATTATTTTAAATAAGAATCACTACATTCGCTTTATGCACTCAAATGTTCTAATATTCTTCTAACTCAGAATAATCGTTGTTATTTAAACAATGGCTTTAAGGTTAGTAGTCTTTGTCAGTTTCCTATGAATTACATTCATATGAAATGAGTTAAATCGTTTTATTATATTTTAATTTCGGTTATATATGTTGTTTGATTATACAACTTTTAATTGTAAAATATAAAATTAATTAAAAATTTGTCATACACGGAATATTAATATGAACAAATTTATCATAATCAATCAATTTCAGATTTTAAAGATTATAAGGATGATTATATCATCAAAGTTCAGGTAATCTGTTTTTGGGATAATCATGTTTTTCGGATAAACATGAGCTAATTATCTCAAATGACATAATATTAATTGTTTAAAAGGTATGATATTTAATGTGTATGAATATTTTTTTTTCTGTTAGTTTCATGAATATATTTATCATTATTTAGGGTTGGTAGTTTGGTATGTACTTAAAAGGACCTTAATTGTCACACGGACAACTATATCTGGCTACATCAAAAGTTACAAGCAAACTTATATATTACCTTATCAAGAGTTACAGGTAGACATGAACTAAATAATTTAATTTTTAATAAACAATGTATACCAACCAATACAACAAATGTAGTGTAAAATGAAGTTTTGTACTTATTTGTAACATATTTGTGTAACTTTAATTATGTAATTTTACAATTTTAATGTAAATTGTAATTATATCAACAATATATGATCATTTTGTTAACTGAATTTTACATAATGTATAGAGATTAAAGTTTTCATCAATTACCCGTGTAATACACGGGTCTCAAACTAGTGTATAATATATGCCTTATAAAATACAAGTCTGCCTTTTCTATTCAACTTTAAGATCGTTTTTATCATTCGACTTTCATTTTATCGAAATTAATATAATTATACTTTTGAGTTTTGACTGGTTAACATTATTTTAAGCCTTGTTTTAATAAAATATTAGACTTAATTAAACAAATAAATATTTGCATGGCACGTACAAGTACAACATCCTTTATTAATTTATCATACTATTGAAATCACTTTTTAAATTTTAATTTTCCTTTTTATGAAAGATTAATAATCTTTTCTGTCTACCACAGAAATAAAATTTTGCTAGAGTATAGGTTTTTTTGGTTTATGCACCTTTTTGTTTATCAAACAACTAGTGTTTGAAATTAATAACTTTAAATTTAACGAATGAGCTCTCTGTGTATTGTTGATGTTATAAATATTTAAATGTACGATTAATACTCAAAGCTTTTTACTAAGTTATACGGTAAATCAAATGTGACATAGTTTTTAAATAAATAAAATATAAGGTGACTAACATCCAAATGCTATACACCAATCGGCATGAATATTATGAATAATTGGATATGTTTTACTACTTGTTTATGGAATGTTAATGGCAATCATTACTGTCCATTTTCTACCTACTAAAGGCTATTTAACTACGTAACCATATATTAAAACTAAGCACCAATCTTTTAGATATTTTAAACCCGCCCCACAGAGCTTAACATCAAAACACCCCATGATCCACACCACAATGAATGGTACTTAGCCTTCTTGTCCATGACTACTACATAAGCGTCACGAACCTATTCATGATCATGATAATGATCTTAGATCGAACTGAATTTGTAACATAATTAGTTGAGAAAAGTCAAAAATACGTCTCTCCCAAACGGTGAGAGTTCAAGTAATAAATATTAAAATAGTATCACGTTTATAAACTTGTAGCTGCTTGACTTTGCTATTATAAAAATTAATAATAGAGACATGATGGTATAGGGTAGGGTTGTGGTTAAATTGGAATAAATTTCCGTTAATAAGTTTTAATTCACTTTATTTGGTCAGTCGATGACAAGTTTTGTTTAATTAAAAATACTATTTATTATAATAAATGCAATAACCCTACTTTCTTTTTGACATTGCATCCCTAAATATGCAATAATAATAAGAAAAATTCTTAAAATAAACATTTATGAAAACGTTTTTCAGGTTTAGTTGTCATTTGCAAGAAATTTTCAAAATAGGTATTATAATCTAGTCGTGACGAGTAGTTTGTACAACCAATTAAAATTTGGCACGTGTCTTTAAACTAACCGTAACGAGACGATTTACTAATCATTGTTCGTCACGACTAAATAAGTTTTATGTCTCGTAATCAACGCCCACGAGTAATTCATAAGTTCTTTAGTCGCAATGAGTAGATTATAAGGTTAAACTAGTCGCGGCGAGTTAACTAATAATAAACTACTCGTGTGGGGAATGTAAACCAGCTATACTGGTCGTCGCGACTAAATGACTTATGAATTACTCGTGGGCGTTGATTACGAGGCATGAACTTATTTAGTCGTGACGAACAAATGATTAGTGAACCTAGTCGTTATGGTTAGTTTAAGGGCACGTGTCAAATTATAACTGGTTCTACAAACAACTCGTGTGTAATCATAAACTACTCGCCACGACTAGTTTATAATACATATTTTGGGAATTTCTTGCAAATGACACATAAAACCTGAAAAACGTTTTCATAAACGCTTATTATCAGAATTTTCCCTAATAATAATAATAATAATAATATATTTTATTCTATTCTAGAGTGGTTCCCTAAATTTACAGTTTGTATATTAACCATGCTTTATACTTAGGGATTGCGGTTGGTAAATTCACACACAAGCCAAGTTATAAAATAAAAAATATATATATGCCCATACTTGAACTTTAAAAGCCAAAACACGATCTTTTGAACACCCCCATAAAAGTGGGGATGTGGAATGAATATGATCATATGAACGATATGTTGATTCATATGTTTGTTTTGTTGTAGATAATGTTGTATTAACAATATTTGATTGATAATGAAGGTATATCTATTAGAATAGTGCATTGGTTACTATCTATTCAGTGATATTAAATATAAATGCCAATAATTCAAGGGTTTTAACATATTTAATTATTAACGTGCCCCATCAACAAAAGTACAATTATAAAAATGAGACAAAAATGTATAATTACTAAAACGAGACAAAAAATATATAGTAACAAAAACAAGAGAAGGAATATATATTATTACCAAAATAACCATTTGAGTGACAATTAGTAAATTACACAATGGAACATTGTATAAAGATATATTTGTTTTCAGATGTTTATTTAATAAATAATTGAAGATGAATGATCTTGAAAGAAGAATATATGCTTGAAAATGACGCTAGGGGGTCTCAATTCAACTCTTTGTTTAAGAGCATTAGAAAAACTCTTTTCAAGTCTTACTTTCAAGTCATATATGTATAATTTATTTATTTGTTAACATAACTATGCAACATTTATTTTGTAATAACATATTATATTTATATACAATGTTCGCCTTTTAAAACGTGAAATGTTGGGTTTAAAATCCTAACAATTTCAAGGTTAGAGAGATTTAATTTAGGCAGAAAAATTTATTGTTTGGAAAAAGAAAAATAAAAAATAAAATTGTTTTTAGGTTTGACGGTCTAACTAAAAGGTTTTTAGTCTAGTGATACACCTGTGTTAAGGAGTGCGTTAGTTGTCGTGTTTTTATAAATAAACTAAACTCATTTTGAGTTTGTTTATTTAAGATACTTTCGCTTAGCATAAAGTTCGACTCTTCAACTTTAGTGAGTATTTCGTTAACAGGTTGACTTATTTACTCAAGTTTCATTTATATATTTTACAAATAGATAAAACTATAAAAGTCACTGTAGTCCATACTCCATTATCCATATAATGACATATACATGTCATTTTAACTGTCATATATAAAATGATTAGCTGGGTGTCCGTGTAATGCGGCGGTGTGCGGTCGCAACTCGACATTAAATGCATGATCAGTGTATGTACATACGTCACCTGATGACAGTGCGCACGTAACCTGAAATTGGACATGTAACTCGTGTAAAATTAGTACGTGTGTAACCAAAGATTGAACACGCATAACCGGCACCGGAATGCACGTTACCAACATTAAATATGCTTAGCTGACTCGACACCGTTCTGACTTGACCATTTCGACTGGAACCCGAACCGACTTGAACCGAATTAACCATTTTTTTGTATCGACTCGTTCTGCTTCAAATCCAGTATTAAACATGACCCAAGCTTGCCCGACCGGAACCCGAACCGACTTGAACCAAATTAACCATTTTTTTGTATCGACTCGTTCTGCTTCAAATCCAGCATTACACATGACCCAAGCTTGCCCGGCTCGACCTGTCACCGGTTCGAACTGGTATTCACGTTAAATGTTAACTGTTTAAAACTAAAAATTTATAGCAATGTCATACTCAAATTAAAGAGAATAAAATGCTCGTTTTTAAAATGCAATTAGCATTAAGTTTGGTACATCTTAAAATTTAATAGATCTCTAACTCATGCTTTATATATAGTAAAAATATAGATTGTTACTTAACTCTTATAATTCGTACTTTTTTTTACCTCTCACTTCTAACACTGTATACAAATATTTGACGCAACAATTTTATAATATTTAATAGACTAACTTTTGAACCCGTGTATTACACGGGATTTGTCAAATAACAAAAATGAAAAAGATCCATTATCTGAAAGAAATGGACAAAATTACAGGTAAAAAGAAGATAAAATATATAGTACAAACAATAAGAAATCTGGAATCCTCAAATTTACAAATTCAATTTTTTTTATATACAACATTTGCAAAAATTGTTTTGACCAATTACCCGTGCATAACTATTAGTTATGATAAATGAGATGATAGATTAGAGAATTAGAAGATAAATTATAACTCATTTTTTAAAATTGTTTTGTCCCATGACCCATATATATGTAAAATAAATAAGATGAGAAATTAGAGAATTAGAGATGAAATTATAACCCATTTACCAAAATTAATTTGACCTATGACAAATGGATAGTTAGGAACTTAGGATGAATGAAGATAGATTAGAAAATTTGAAAGGAAATTATAACCCACTTACCAATATGGTTTTACTTCATAACCTATAGATAGGTAGGATGAATGAGAAGATATATTAGGCCAATAATGAATGTGGAATTGTCACATCATCCTCATTATTTTCTTTTATTAGTATAGTTAGAAGTTAGATTAGATTAGACACTTCAAATACTACCATCACTGGTTCTTTCGAAATAAATCTGAACTGAACCACAAATCTCTATTAAGGTTTGAATAATTATTTAAGCTTATTTCAAATATTTGAATAAATATAAACAATTAGTCATGAAAACTATCAATGGAATAAAAATTGGTTAGTATTTAATGCGTGGTACGATAAACTTTACTAAGTCATAGGAATTGATTAGCACTGGAATTTTTTATTAGTGTAATTATTAATGCGCAAATCAAGATTAGATTTGGAGTTTGGACAATCTTTTTTTTTTTAACGGCCAACTAAGTAACGCCGGGTACTCCGTACGCGACTCTCATTGGCTAAAGGTAGCTCGAGCCGGCCACTAGTCCGGACGGACGGAGCCCCTAGCGGTCCACCTGTTGAGGAATTCACCGGATAAAACCCGACCCCCACGCCCGCCAAACGGCACGACAGCGAGGAGCCGGTAAAACCAGATGAGATCAGGACTCGAACCCTGGCAAGACCACGGATTATCCCTCATATCTCCCATATAAGTTGGTGGTAGTGAGATTTGATCCCCGTACCGCTCACTTATAAAGTGAGTGCTCTACCATTGAGCCACAACCAACCTATGGAGTTTAGACAATCTGATCAGCTAATTAGAATCACCTATGAAAATCTAAGGGAATAAAAAACAAGTATATAACAAATAAAAGGACTATTGGTTTTTATTGGTCCCAAGTATTTCATTTTTGCCGGCGCTGGTCCCAACTAACACTTTAACTGCCAACGGTCCCAACTTTCACACATGTGTCTGCCACCAGTCCACGACTAACCGAGTACTAACTCCGTTATGTTTTAGCTGACGTGTCCATCCTACGTGTTAAAAAACCTTGACATGACGATTTTGTAACCTAATTATGAAACTCTTAAGAAGTTTAAGGGCTCGTTTTTAATTTTCCTTATAGTTCTGTAACTTGTACGCCGGAATCCATCCATCCATCCACACACACTCCCAAATTAGGGTTACCCATTTCCACCGATGTAAACCGCCATGACGTCACCTTTCAGAAACCTATTCTTCAAATCCGTTTCCGGCAACGCCATCCTCCGTCACGAAACCAAACGATCCAAATCCGACTACACCAAAATCCAAATAATGATAAAATCCTTCGATCCAAACAGCAAAAGTCTTCACCCTGAGCCTCCACTGTAACACCCCGACCAAAGGCGGATTATACATCGGGGCGCCACATATTGCTTCATTACTCGCGACACTATTGGTGTCAATATTTATTAATACACATTTTATCGCGCACGCGCAGCGGGGAAAATAAAGAACATAAATCAAACATAAATCAATATATTATAAATTATAACATTCAAACAACATTAACTTGTCTTGATACATTTTAATTCTAGGTCCAAAAGTAAAAACGTCCTACGTGTCCACAAGCTCCAAAACAGCTACTGCAAACCTGAACATGTGTTAAAATAAACGTCAAACACTTGCGTGTTGGTGAGAAATCAAGTTTAATACAATACATAGATAGCCATAAATCTGCGCGCAACACGTGTATGTCTGGTGTTTAACAAGGGTGCAATCAGATTGTGATCAAGCCTAGATAGATCATAACTCATAGTTCATAGTTCAATCCGTGCTCCCAATTGAGCACAAAAACGAGAAAACATCTGTGCAAGTGTAAACAAAGAAAACCGTAAACGATAGGTCTCCCGTGTTCATCTAATGGATCCATGAAAACTGCGGAATAGGCCGAACAAAGCGGTTAATGATACACACATACAAATAAACAGCCAAGTAAACGTCCTCAACACATGGGATACTGCGCGACTAAAGTTCATAAACAGTTTAAGACTCAAGTTTTGTATGAACACATGAACATCCCAAAGCATTTAAAATAAAAAGGGATTAGATACGAGATAACTCACTTGATAAACGATGCGGTGTAAGATAAAGCAAGAACCAACTTTAAACAAGCACAAGTTAACCTATAAACAAGATTATTGTTTTAATGATTTGTTTTAAGTCTTGATTATAAGTTAGCATAATTAATAAGTTATTATTATATATATATATTACCGGAAAACAGGGCAGAGGAGAGGAGAAAACGGAGGCAATAGAGGAGGGAGGCGGCTG
The DNA here is from genome assembly GCF_021521415.1 of Bidens hawaiensis. Lineage (NCBI taxonomy): Eukaryota > Viridiplantae > Streptophyta > Magnoliopsida > Asterales > Asteraceae > Bidens > Bidens hawaiensis. The sequence goes on from NW_027491734.1 coordinate 421,616, forward strand.
AAGAACAACGGCAGAGAGCAAAAAGGGAGGAAGAGAATAAGTGTAGTGTGTGAAGTGTTAAGAAAATAGTACTATATATAGGCAAACCCTAGGGGACACAAACCCTAGAAAAGATCTCCAAAAGTAAAAGAAAAGATATCAACAGTAAAAAAGTTCTGAAAAGTAAAGATATCAAAAGATATGGCAGCTGCAGGGGACAAGAGAAAAGCTGACAGGGAACAGCAACAGGCATGGGCGGATCAGATAAAGGTACTGGATAAAGCATGAAAAAGCAGATCTCAAAAGATAATGTCAGTCACTTTTTCTACCAACCAATGGGGTTGGTACGCATGCTGCGCCGAAAGAAACTATTCAGACATTAGATAGGTTAGGTCAACAGCTCAGAAGAAAAGACATGACAAAAGCAAACGGCTAGAATAAACAGAAGATACAAGGGTTAAGCGCGGGAAGGCTGAGTGCGCGAGCGCGAAGGCTGGCACAACAATCCTTAGCGCACTGCGGGAAGAATCACAAATCCTTAGCGTGCTGCGTGAAGAACTAGAATTCTAAGCGCATCGCGGGAAGAACATACATTCTTAGCGCATTGCGGGAAGAACATGCATTCTTAGCGCGCTGCGAGAAGAGTTCTCTTCACGTATCGCAGGAACAAGATGTCTTCACGCAGGCTTCCATGTAAGGAGTCTGGCGCGTGGAGCTGCAGACATCCTTAGGCGGGAAGAACCAAAGGACAAGCAAAGAGTTAAGGAAAAGGGAAACAAGGCTTAAGGGCGGGACGGCGACAAAAGGGAAAAAAAAGGCGGAAAGAGAGAAGGAAGAGGGACGGAACGGCGGAAAGAAAGAGAGAGAAAGAGGCGGGAGGGAAAAGTATATTATTATTATTAAAAGTAAAATAAGTATAAATATTAAATAATAAAAGAAAGAGATCGGGTCAGAGAAACGGGTACCTGGGTCGGGTCGGATCGGGTCAGATGTCACAGTCTCCCCTACTTTAAGAAATTTCGTCCCGAAATTTATCTCGAAGTGGGTTGCGCAGAGAACAGGTGCGGGTACTTGATCTTCATTTGATCTTCCCTTTCCCATGTAAACTCGGCTCCGCGCTTGGACTCCCAGCGAACTTTCACGATAGGGATACGACTGCGCTTGGTTTGCTTTACCTCGCGATCCATAATCTCAACAGGCTTCTCAACGAAATGCATAGATTCATCAACTTGAACTTCATCAAGTGGAATGTGAAGGTTCTCGTCAGCTAAACACTTCTTGAGATTGGATACATGGAACGTTGGATGCACATTACTGAGCGCGGGCGGCAGGTCAAGTCTGTAGGCAACTTTTCCCACACGCGCGAGAATCTTAAATGGTCCAACATATCGAGGAGCAAGCTTACCTTTCTTCCCAAAGCGGACAACACCTTTCCAAGGCGACACTTTGAGGAGAACAAGATCACCAACTTGAAATTCGAGAGGCTTCCGCCTACGATCTGCGTAACTCTTCTGTCGGCTTCTGGCAGTCAGCAGATGATCACGGATCTTGGCGATTTTATCGGTTGTCTCTTGAACAAGTTCGGGTCCTGTGATTTGAGCTTCTCCCACTTCGCTCCAACAAATCGGGGAGCGGCACTTACGACCGTAAAGTGCTTCAAATGGGGCCATACCAATACTGGAATGATAGCTGTTATTATAAGAGAACTCGATCAAAGGCAGGTGCGAATCCCAATTACCTCCAAAATCAAGAACACAAGATCGGAGCATATCCTCAAGAGTTTGAATAGTTCGCTCAGACTGACCGTCAGTCTGGGGATGATATGCCGTACTCATGTCCAAGCGAGTTCCTAGCGCAGATTGGAGAGATTTCCAAAAGCGAGATATAAAACGGCCATCGCGATCGGATATGATGCTCAAAGGAGTACCATGGCGGCAGACAATTTCCTTGACATAAAGCTGCGCGAGATGCTCAACACGGTAGTTTTCACGAATGGGCAGAAAGTGAGCAGACTTAGTCAATCGATCCACTATTACCCAAATGCTATCATGTTTGCTTGCTGTCAAAGGTAACTTGGTAATAAAGTCCATCGCTACACATTCCCATTTCCACGTAGGAATTTCTGGTTGTTCGAGCAAACCAGATGGGCGTTGGTGTTCAGCTTTCACTTTAGAACAAGTCAGGCATTTAGCTACGAACACAGCAATATCCTTTTTCATACCGGGCCACCAATAAGTTATGCGCAAATCCTTGTACATCTTATCAGCGCCAGGATGAATAGAATACCGAGATTTGTGCGCTTCACTCAGGATATCAGCGCGAAGATTCTCATCAAAGGGAATCCAGATGCGATTAAGATAGCAAAGAATTCCACCCAGATTAGGGACAAAGAGTGCTTCCGCGCCACACGCTAACTCGGCGCGAAGGTTACCGTTACTGATGGATGCGCGCTGCGCGTCACGAATACGCGATTCAAGGTTGCTTTGAATCGGCGCGAAGTGAAGCTGCGTGCGCGGCAAAATACAGTTAAGCTGGCAGGGTTTTCGGCTGAGCGCATCGGCTACCACATTAGCCTTACCAGGATGATACCGGATCTCACAATCGTAATCGCTGATGAGTTCGTTCCATCGGCGTTGCCTAATGTTAAGTTCCTTCTGATCAAAGATATGCTGAAGGCTTTTATGGTCGGTGTAAAGGATACACTTAGTACCATAAAGGTAGTGTCTCCAGATCTTCAAGGCAAATACCACTGCGCCTAGTTCGAGGTCGTGAGTTGTATAATTCTTTTCATGAACCTTAAGTTGCCTTGATGCGTAAGCGATAACCTTGCCTCGTTGCATAAGAACACAACCGAGACCTTGGTTGGATGCATCGCAATACACGACAAAATCATCATTACCCTCAGGTAGCGCAAGAACAGGAGCTTCACACAACAAACGCTTGAGCGTTAGAAAGGCTTTTTCTTGCTTCGAGCCCCAAATATATGGTTTACCTTTGTGCGTTAGAGCTGTTAAAGGCAAAGCGATCTTTGAGAAGTTCGAAATAAATCGCCGGTAATAACCAGCTAAGCCCAGAAAGGAACGGATCTCGGAAGGAGAGGATGGCGTAATCCAGTTCTTGATTGCTTCAATCTTGGATGGGTCGACATGAATACCCATCTTGTTAACAACATGACCAAGAAACTGTACTTCATCAGACCAGAATTCACACTTGGAAAGCTTAGCATAGAGTTGCTCAGCTCTAAGCTTCTGCAACACCAATCGGAGATGTTGCTCATGCTCGGCCTTGGTCTTAGAATACACCAGAACATCATCGATAAACACAATCACGAATTTATCCAAGAAAGGCCTACACACCCGATTCATTAGATCCATGAAAACGGCGGGTGCGTTGGTTAGACCGAAGGACATGACCAAGAATTCAAAATGGCCATAACGAGTTCGAAAAGCAGTCTTCGGAACATCTTCATCGCGGATGCGCAACTGGTGATAGCCAGAGCGGAGATCAATCTTCGAGAAACAAGAGGCACCTTGGAGTTGATCAAAGAGGTCGTCAATTCGCGGTAAGGGATACCGGTTTTTAATGGTGAGTTTGTTCAACTCGCGGTAATCAATACACATGCGAAACGATCCATCTTTCTTTTTAACGAACAACACCGGAGCACCCCAGGGCGAAGAGCTAGGGCGAATGAATCCTTTAGCAGTCAACTCTTGAAGTTGGCTTGCCAATTCTTGCATCTCAGCGGGTGCAAGACGATAAGGAGATTTGGCTACGGGGGAAGCACCAGGGACAAGATCAATACGGAACTCGACTTCACGAGCGGGAGGGATACCAGGAAGATCATCAGGAAAAACTTCAGGGAAATCACGCACGACGGGGATATCGCGAAGCTTCTTTTCTTCAGCAGGTTTAACCACATGAGCTAAGAATGCAATACACTTCTTCCGCATGAGTCTTTGGGCTTCGGCGCAAGACATAAGTTTAAGACCACTGGAGGGTTTTTCGCCGTAGATATGAAGATCACCATTTTCTCGAGGAATGCGAATCAACTTCTTGGCGCAAATAACTTCGGCGCGATTATTCGAGAGCCAGTCCATACCAATAATAACATCAAAGCTTCCAAGAGGCATAGGGATGAGGTCGATCAGAAAATCGTTTTCGTTAAGGTTAAGCGTGCAATCTTTAATCACTGAGTTAATTAAAATAATTTCGCCATTAGCCAATTCAACTGAAAAATCTTCTTTTAAATCGTTGCGCGGTCGCGCAAGCTTCTGCTCGAAGGCGCGAGAGATAAAACTTCGATCGGCGCCAGTATCAAAAAGTACAGAAGCATAAAATCCGTTAAGCAAAAATGTACCATTAACTACGTCATTATTCGCTTGCGCTTGGTGCGCGGTTATGTTAAAAGCTCGTCCACGCGTCACTTGGTTTGAAATCTGGTTCACCGGATTCGCTTGTGTGATCTGAACTTGTAGTCTCGGGCACGCGTTCCGGAAATGACTGGGATCACCGCAGTTATAGCACGACCTGGGTCGTGGGTTTTGGTAGATTGATTGTGGGTTCTGCGGGTAGACTGGTGGTGTTGGCGCAATTGGGTTGGCGGGAGGGACTCTACAGTATTCGGTTGAGTGACCAATGCGGCCACATCGGTTACATTGTCGACACGGGGTCTGAGTTGGGTGGTGAAGTCTACAGGTTGGGCAAAGGGGTTGGTTTCCTGTGTAAGGTTTCTTAGTTGGTGGGGCAGGGAATGCTGGATTGGTTAGGGCATAGTTGTGAACTACAGGGGGAGTTGGGTAGGCTGACAGTGGGTTAGGCGTGTAAACTGGAGGTTGATGAATGGGTTGTTGGGTAATGGGCGGGTTGGTAAGCGCATAGGCTTTGCGCCTGCGCTTGAGGTTGTTACGGTTTGAGGGTTCTGGTTTGGTTTCTGTTGGTTCAGGGACAGTCTTGGTGGGTTTGGTCTTTTCTGTTCCCCGCAGGAACAGGGTTCCTGCTCTGACATGGTTGTCGCTGAGCACAGCGGCCAACTCGATGGCGTCAGAGAGGGTTACTGGGTTTCTGGCCCATACAGAATCTTGAATTTCCATGGGAAGACCCCCAAGGAATTTCTCTATGGCTCGGCGGGAAGGGGTAACAAGGTGAGGGACCAGCAAGCTTAGCTCGTGGAAGCGCGTCGCGTACTCGCGCGCTTCGCCACTGTATTGCTTAAGATTCCAAAATTCCTCCTCCAGGCGCTTAACTTCGTTGGGAGGGCAGAATTCTCGCGTAAGAATTTCCTTAAATTCCTCCCAGAGCATGCTGGAAGCAGCTTCTGCGCCACGCGCATGAGCTACTCCATTCCACCATGTAAGCGCTCTGGATTCCAGGACACTGGAAGCATATAGGGTTCGTCTGTCTGAGGGGCATTGGGTGTGAAGGAAAGTGTTTTCTATTTTCTCAAGCCACTGGAGCATCACGGTGGCTCCTTCAAGACCTGTGAACTTTGGAGGGTTACCCGCGTTAAAGGACTTAATGTTATAACTCGAGGTATTGTTTTGGCTCAAGGCTTGGGCTATCGCGGCGGCCATTTCCTGGGAACGTTGCTGTCTACGCATGCGCGAGGCTTCTCTTCTCTGAAATCGGCGAGATAGCGGAGGCATTCTATAAAAATTTTAATTTTAGTTAATATCTTGGTTTTAGCGCAAAGTTTTAATCTTATAAAGCTTGGTTTCACGGAGTCAGTTACAGTCAACAGTTGAAGTAAAATAAATGATCCTAAATGCAGACTTAATAAAGGTAACAAATTCGAATCAAGAATCGACAATTCATGTATCACCATGACTTTCCGAATTCCCAATTTAAAATATACGAGCAAACGAGTATTGGAGATTGACGATTCATGTATCACCATGACTTTTCAATCCTCAATATAAAACATACAAGAAAATGAGTATTGGAGGTTGACAATTCATGTATCACCATGACTTTTCAAGTCTCCAACCTCAGAACATAATCGTAAATGGAAATTGAAAATCAACTATTCATGTATCACCATGACTTTTCGGATCTTCAAATCCCAACAAACGAATAGGCAAGAAAAATCAATAAAAATCGAAATTTAGCAAAAATCGAACTATCGCGAAATAAGACATAAAATCATATACTGCGCAAGTGCGAGCATATTCATAAATAACGAGTAATTAACAATAAGCGCGCAAACATGAGATTTCTCTCATGCGCGAGAAGGGACTCTTAGGTATTCTAGGCCGTTACGTCTAACCACCTATCCTAAAGTCAACGAGCTCTGATACCAATCTGTAACACCCCGACCAAAGGCGGATTATACATCGGGGCGCCACATATTGCTTCATTACTCGCGACACTATTGGTGTCAATATTTATTAATACACATTTTATCGCGCACGCGCAGCGGGGAAAATAAAGAACATAAATCAAACATAAATCAATATATTATAAATTATAACATTCAAACAACATTAACTTGTCTTGATACATTTTAATTCTAGGTCCAAAAGTAAAAACGTCCTACGTGTCCACAAGCTCCAAAACAGCTACTGCAAACCTGAACATGTGTTAAAATAAACGTCAAACACTTGCGTGTTGGTGAGAAATCAAGTTTAATACAATACATAGATAGCCATAAATCTGCGCGCAACACGTGTATGTCTGGTGTTTAACAAGGGTGCAATCAGATTGTGATCAAGCCTAGATAGATCATAGCTCATAGTTCATAGTTCAATCCGTGCTCCCAATTGAGCACAAAAACGAGAAAACATCTGTGCAAGTGTAAACAAAGAAAACCGTAAACGATAGGTCTCCCGTGTTCATCTAATGGATCCATGAAAACTGTGGAATAGGCCGAACAAAGCGGTTAATGATACACACATACAAATAAACAGCCAAGTAAACGTCCTCAACACATGGGATACTGCGCGACTAAAGTTCATAAACAGTTTAAGACTCAAGTTTTGTATGAACACATGAACATCCCAAAGCATTTAAAATAAAAAGGGATTAGATACGAGATAACTCACTTGATAAACGATGCGGTGTAAGATAAAGCAAGAACCAACTTTAAACAAGCACAAGTTAACCTATAAACAAGATTATTGTTTTAATGATTTGTTTTAAGTCTTGATTATAAGTTAGCATAATTAATAAGTTATTATTATATATATATATTACCGGAAAACAGGGCAGAGGAGAGGAGAAAACGGAGGCAATAGAGGAGGGAGGCGGCTGAAGAACAACGGCAGAGAGCAAAAAGGGAGGAAGAGAATAAGTGTAGTGTGTGAAGTGTTAAGAAAATAGTACTATATATAGGCAAACCCTAGGGGACACAAACCCTAGAAAAGATCTCCAAAAGTAAAAGAAAAGATATCAACAGTAAAAAAGTTCTGAAAAGTAAAGATATCAAAAGATATGGCAGCTGCAGGGGACAAGAGAAAAGCTGACAGGGAACAGCAACAGGCATGGGCGGATCAGATAAAGGTACTGGATAAAGCATGAAAAAGCAGATCTCAAAAGATAATGTCAGTCACTTTTTCTACCAACCAATGGGGTTGGTACGCATGCTGCGCCGAAAGAAACTATTCAGACATTAGATAGGTTAGGTCAACAGCTCAGAAGAAAAGACATGACAAAAGCAAACGGCTAGAATAAACAGAAGATACAAGGGTTAAGCGCGGGAAGGCTGAGTGCGCGAGCGCGAAGGCTGGCACAACAATCCTTAGCGCACTGCGGGAAGAATCACAAATCCTTAGCGTGCTGCGTGAAGAACTAGAATTCTAAGCGCATCGCGGGAAGAACATACATTCTTAGCGCATTGCGGGAAGAACATGCATTCTTAGCGCGCTGCGAGAAGAGTTCTCTTCACGTATCGCAGGAACAAGATGTCTTCACGCAGGCTTCCATGTAAGGAGTCTGGCGCGTGGAGCTGCAGACATCCTTAGGCGGGAAGAACCAAAGGACAAGCAAAGAGTTAAGGAAAAGGGAAACAAGGCTTAAGGGCGGGACGGCGACAAAAGGGAAAAAAAAGGCGGAAAGAGAGAAGGAAGAGGGACGGAACGGCGGAAAGAAAGAGAGAGAAAGAGGCGGGAGGGAAAAGTATATTATTATTATTAAAAGTAAAATAAGTATAAATATTAAATAATAAAAGAAAGAGATCGGGTCAGAGAAACGGGTACCTGGGTCGGGTCGGATCGGGTCAGATGTCACATCCACCTACCACGCGTACAATCGGATTACCTTCACGACGGTCCTTATTCACCGTGTTGAAGTCGCCTCACGTGCATAAGAAAGCACGAGAGCAGTTTCATATGAAGATTAATAAGCAGATGCTGGTGATGGAAGCCAAGAGGAATGAGCTGCGTAATAAGTTCTTTTGGTTGAAACGGCAGAGGATATTTGGGTCTCAGTTTGAAGTGTTGTTTAGTTTCAAGACACGCTTGGAGAAAGATAAGCTGCAGAAGGTTCTTCAGAGTGGTTCGAATGGTGTTTGTTAAATGTTGAGATGATGATTCAAATGCCCCACAACAGATTTTGTAACCTGTTCGATCGATTCAATGATTGAATTAGGGTTTTAATTTGGGGTTGTTCTTGATCGTCGATCGATTGGAGATATCGATTTGGGTTTAGGGTTTTTTGTTATTAATATACAGGAGGAGAAGGGTTTTTTGTTATTAATATACACGCAGGCAGCCACGTCAAGGTTTTTTAACACGTAGGATGGACACGTCAGCTAAAACATAACGGAGTTAGTACTCGGTTAGTCGTGGACTGGTGGCAGACACATGTGTGAAAGTTGGGACCGTTGGCAGTTAAAGTGATAGTTGGGACCAGCGCCGGCAAAAATGAAATACTTGGGACCAATAAAAACCAATAGTCCTAAATAAAACAATATAATATATTGCCTTTTATAAATAATAATTAATTCTGGAATTATTGTTTTTTTATAACCAAAAACCAAAGTGACGGGTAGGGTGTATGCCCACAAAATCCCCTTTCGGTGGCACCCATCACCATAACATTTGATTTTATAAATAATTAATAAGGTAATTAAATCCCTAATATAAGTTAAATGTCCCATATACCTCAAGAGTTTGAGAAATTAGAGCCTTAGAGGAACCTTTTGTGGTATGAAATGATTGATACAGTTTAGTGAAAATGAGTTTTTATTATTTTACTATTTTAGTATGATTAACTGTAAGCTATCACTATATGCAAAAGTAGTCTCTTAGTAATTCTTTTTTTAAGAAACAATTAAGTATCCAATTTGAAACATGTATTTTAGGGTGAGCGTAACCTATAAGAAGGTTTAAGAAGTATCCTTATAATTGGTTAAAACTTAAAAGCACTATTAGAACGCACAACTTGTTTTCCATCTCGGCCATTTGTAATCTCATAGTATTACATTTTTTTACCACTAATCTTTTTTTAAATGATAAAAAATATCACGTGTAAACATATTTTTCGGGGCAATGTCCAAGGTCGACTCCTCGACCGTTGTGAGACCGTATCCCTTTGATGCATGGAAACCGAATGGAATCCGTAAACATTCACCCTTGTCGGGTTCAAACCCGATATTAAAGCCCTAATTCCAGTAACAAAATCTCACATCCAACTATTGAAATTAAAGATATAGAACTCCAAAAGATACGGTTTTGGACGAGTATTGGTTATTCTAGTCTTATACCCGACTTAGTATATGTTGCATAATTACCCATCGAATATTGCGTATGTCAACGACTCAACGAGTATTAGGTATAATCGTTATTTGTTTTAAAAGAATATTCATTATGATATAAGTTCTAAAAGAAAAGTTCAGTTTCCACACAATGAATCTACTGGAATGAACTATTAACCAAACTACGTTAATGGAAAAATTAAAATGTTTCAGGTATATATTTCGGATGTATGATTTGGATAAGCAAGTATATGTTTTCAAAGAGTCAAGTAGGGTATCATCAAATCTCATACCCACAATTATTTTTTATAAAATTAATCTCATAATCCGTCCAAAATGTTTCTCATTTTACCATCGTGTACAAATTCGACTGAAGAGAATTTCACGATGATCCGAATAGATAACTACTAAAATAAGATTAATATTATAACTACAAATAAGTGGATTAGGATTAGATGAATTGATTTATAATAAGCAATCATTTGATATGAGTAAAAACATTTAAAACTACAATCATAGCCCCAAGATTAAGGATATAAGCTCCTAAAATCATGTCGGTGATGAAGGCTAAAATAGTGAACAGTCATGGAGAGAATGTGATGGGAGGAAAGAGTCCGCGTAGGGTGCATCATTAATTACAAGCACGTGGAGACAGCCCCCATCTTTTAGGTACATCTTTCCTTTCTCATTTACTTTTACTATCACCATCAATACTTTAACCGTGACCAATATACTTGTTTTTTAGAATAACTAACTTTAAAATGATCCGGTTTTAATCATATGAATGAACAAGCCGAGCCACCCCCGATGTAAATTTGTAGTTCGTTATTCAAAAAATTATTCATGATCAAGTGGTTTAGTGGTATGACGTGAATTCAAACCTTGCAAGGACAATATTATATGAGTTTTGGAAGTTGCAACAAAATATTGTGAAAAAAATATTCAACAAGTCACATTTGTCTATAAAACTTCTGATATTTTTGTTTTCTCTCTTAAATGTGGTTTATTAAAATCAAACATTTGTAACAACGAATTAGAATACCAAGCAATGCTCTAGCGCTACCATGGTGACCTTTTTTAGGGAATGTCGTTGATTAGAGTCCCGTTCATGATAAAATGTCGTACCTAAGTGGACCTTCAGGCGGTAGGTTTCCCCTATAATTAGTGGCATATCGGGTCACTAACGTGGTCTACTATCGCGAGCGTGAGTAACCTTTGCCAATGAATGTATCCGGGTGGTCGGATTTTGTTGGTCATTAAAAAAAAATATAAAAAATGAATTAGAAGAAAAGAATAAAATATTAACATGTAAAAATTCAACTATTAAATTAAACTATTGAATTATAAATATTAGTTTGTAAAATGTAAGTACTAAATTAAATATTACAGATTTAAATGAAATTTTGGATCAAGATAAGAAACATGCTTTTTCCACAATTCTTTGCATCTAATTTCTAGTTGTGTGCTTCATTACGAGTCCAACTTAAGCAATTTCATTATTGCGGATCCATACGCAACATAAACTTATTGTTTTAACGAAAGGAAATTACCCAACACATTACTAAAACCTTTATGACAAGTTAATGTACAAATAAATTTATTATTTTAAACCCTTAGATAGCAAAGCTAAGTAGTAACTATTGTATATCTACCTTATATATGTATTAAAACTAAGGGCAAACTTAAGTATTATGTTATCATTTCTGTTTAAGCATAAAAGGAGAACGATTAACACACTAGTTCGTTACATATGTATTGAAATTTACGAGTAGAAAGTCCGTTAATTTGTTTGGTTGTTCGTTGTTAGAGGCGCTATGGCCACCTCCCCACCTTGATAAACCATGTCATGCAAATCAAAGGTCGTCACCATGGTCTCTCTTCCCGTTAACCTGATAGCGCCCAAAAGGGCTCAAAAGGTTGGGTTCAGCCCCACTAACACCTAATCACATAAAAAAAATAGTCTAACCTGGTTAACAACGCGCTTGTTAAAATATGAGCTAGCTAAAATCCACTGTCTATATGATTGTGACATAACGTTGATGAGACGCTTTAACTAGCATTTACTAGACACAAAAGTGGGATGTTGACACGTGAGATGAATTTTAAACTTTCTCTAAAATAGGTATAAATATATAACTCATCTCATCCGATAAAACGGCCAGTGATCTTTCTATAGTTGACGTTGAGAGGTGGACACATATAGGAGTTTCTATAACCAACGTAAACAGTAACAATAACATTATTAAGTTAGGTACGTATATCAAGTTACATCAGTTTTAATAGGTTTTAATTTATCGTCAGTATCTAGGAAAGGAAAAAGAATCTACATGCACTTGGCAAAATAAGAGCTCTTTAAATCTCAAAAATATATTATTCGCTATTAACTTGAAATTTTTAACTATAAGAAGTGTTACCAAATACCAAAAACTCACATGACCTCGCCAATACACTGTTAAGCGTTAAACACATGAGCTATTGTTTATGCCAATAACTCTCAGTCCAATTAATTAAGGTGAGACTCTCAAAAACTTCATTTAAGGCTAAGGGTAGTGAGGCTTGATCCAAGCCCAAATGATCCAATATATTTACGCCACGTAGGCGCTGACGTGACACAGGATCAAGCCCCTGGATCATGCCACAGAGGGTGTAGTGGGGCTTGATTGATCCACCCCCAAGTTTTTGATCCACCCCATGCCCAAAGACTCGTTCAAACCCCGTGGACCGGTCCACGGCGGCCGTCTGCGCCCCCGTCCACTGCTAGGGGTAGTGGTGTGCGTGGCGGCCACGTCGTCCGCGCCCTGCCGTCCACACCCACTATACACAGCCTAAATAAATAAGATATCTTAGTTTCAAATCACACATGTGACAAAATATAGAGGGTTCTAGTCTCCCGATAAGGTTTTCTCACTTGTGATAAATTCCTTTAGAATGGAATGGAAATGATCAAATGGGTCGGTGATCCAAACGACCGTTTAAAAAAATAAACTTATTATTGTTTACATGCTTGTTTCTATAATTTTGTAAAGACTTGTAGCAAAAGGTTATCCCATTGAACAATAGCATTATATGCGTGGACTTTTGTTGAAGAATCTAAGAAGCAAATGTCGGCTGTCGACCCAAAACGAAGAAAGTGATTCCACATTAAGTGGTGCACAAAATTACCTTTTTCTTATATTGCAAATTATATTGTATTTTAAATAAATAGAGTTCTCAACATTCTTTTACCTTTCAAATCATTGTAACAGTATCTTTTTTCTTTGGTCAAATACATATATACAACATATTTTAAACGAGTTATTGTTATTAGTAACTTGTATTATTTATTTATCTCTGTTTCACCATACTTTGTATTTTGATTATATCATTCAAGAAATGTAGTTTCTTCATTTTATGTAAAATGAACTTAGATTAAATCGAGTGTCTTGTAATAGGTCGTGTTTCATCATATCTAGTTTCTTATTAGTGGAGGTTTGTTTCTTTTTAATATAATTCTTGGCATTAAAAAAACGTAGCTTTAATTGAAAATACCTATTTATAGATTCGATTAAACGTAAGTTTCGCGTTTATTTATTAATTGTATTTAAGCAGGAGTCTGTTTTGAGAGGCTTCGGTTGATTTTTGTGTGAGTTTAAGCTAGAACCGATTTTTGTAACGTTACATATAATTTTAAAATTCATAAACGGCCATGTTGCACACCTTGTAAGCTAAGTGCCTAAGTTAATGAAATATGTAATTTTTGGTCAACTGCTTCTAGCATAACCTTTTTGGTTTGTCAATCAGCGAACCTTTAGGGTCTGTTTGGTATGGGGTAATGAAATGAACGAGAGAATGAAATGGACAAAGGAATGGAATGAACAAAGGAATGAAATGAATTATTACTATTCCATTGTCTTGTTTGGTTACCACATAGGAATGAAATAAATCATCACTTTATTAATTTTTTTTAATTAAATAGTAAATTATTCAATCATAATATTTTTTATCAATTAATCAAATGGTTATAAGATAATGCGATATAGTAATAAAAGTATAATAACAATTATAATTTAATAAAATTTATACTATAATGAAATAATAATGATGATGATAAATAGCAATAATAATAGTAGGAGTAATAATTATAACAAAAATAATAATTATTTTTATTATTAATTATTATTATTATTATTATCATCATCATTATTATTATTATTATTATTGATCATTTTTCATTTCATTCCTGAAAGAAAAACCACATTTTGCTAAGGAATGAAAAATATTATATATGGAAGTGTTTGCATTCCTTAGGAATGATTCATTCCATTAATAAATGGTAACCAAACATGTTTTCTTTCATTAATTTGAAATGAGTCATTTTATTCCACATCTCATTACTTCATATCAAACACTACCTTATAACTTTTAATGGAGTTACAATGAATTAGGTAGTATCAGAAGTTATCTAGGTTTAAAAGTCAAATTTGCTTAAATTTTGTTGAGTATAAGTTATAAACGTACAAGTATTAGTTTAGACTTTCTAAATGGACTTAAATAAGAGAAATTGTTAAAATTATTTCACATATAATTCTATTATTCAAGGGCAAACTATTATTAAATCTTATTTCTTTTTCTTTTGCGTTTCTAATATCATATGTTTACCACTTTATGTTTAGAAAACTACATGAATAGTTACTACATAAGGGTTTAATTCAACTTTGAGTAGTTCGAATTGAGTTATTCGGGATTGTTGTGTATGATATTGTATCTAATAAACCAATTGTATCACATTGGGTTCGCCGTATTTAGGTTGTTTGGTTGATGGGTTCGTTGGGCCAGGGGGTTTAGGTTTGGACATGTTTTTTAATTTTATATTTTGGTTCACATGCTACACTTTTGGTCCGAAAGATTTCAACCTTCACGTATTGAAGGCAAAAACATAGACATCATACTATTTGGAAAGCTAATCATGTGTATTCGCGAATTTCTAATAACACTCCAAATGTTGAACATATGTAGTTTGGCTTAATCAGTTCGAGTTATTCGGGTAATTGATGTTAACAAATCTAACCAAAGCCCTACCCTATTATCAATTAGTTTTCAGGTATTTGGTTTACAAGTTTGTTTGAGTCAGGTTAATAAGGTGAGTGTAAAATCGGGTTAGATCAGGCTTATCAAATATGAATAAAGACATGCCTACTATTTTGAAAAACTTAAAAACCATAACTCATGTTTGATCTTAAAAAGTAAACGTGTTAAAAATAAATGTAGTATATGCATATATTAAATATAAAGATTTAAGCTCATTAATAATCTTCATAAAATTTCAACAAATTACAACTATGCTTCTATCTCCTTTAATTATATAAATTTTAAAACGTTGTTATGTAATAGTATTTATTTTATTATATTATAACTAGTTATACAATATTAAATACTTTATTGAAACAAATAAATAGTTATAGCAAATAAATATAAAAATTGATGGTCATGTGAGAAATATAAAGATATTTGTGAGATGAAACTATTGATTGGAAAAAAGTTTATAGAAAGTTCTATATTACGTGTTTTTGACGTTTCAAATTATTACTAAGTTTATAAAAGGGTTTTAACTTTCCTTCAAGTCCATAATAATAAAAGTCCTACCACAATAAAACATGATTATTGAACCTATTATATTAAATGGATTCATCATTAATAGAATAATATAAAAGAGAAGAAAAACGAAGTCATATGGACCAATCATCATGTATATGGAGAAAAAACATTAGCATAAGATCTAGCAAAAAAACAATAGTTGTCCATCAATTATTCATTAATCAAAGAAATAAAGTAGATTACATATTTTTTTTTTTCATGTCTAACAATACGCATAAATAAGTTTATTGACAATTATTTTACTTGACTGGAGGGCATTTTTATTTATTGAAACACTAGGTTAGGTACCCGTATAATACACGAGTTTGATAAATTATATTATAAAAAAATCAATTAATCTAAAGACGCACTTAAAAGATCTAATAAATTACAACGAAGACAAATAGAATTACATGACAAAGCTCTTTAAAAATCTCCTTGTATACAACGTTCGTAATCTTCTTTTAAACTTTACCATCTTCATAAAAAATGAGTACTTTGAGTCATTTTGTTTTAACTCTAGACAACGCAACATATAACTGGCAATGGGCGAAAACTGGTTGCCTAAGAAATAAACCAACCCTAAAAAGTGATTGGCTTTAACTTTTATTGATTGTTATTGCAAAACAAACATTAATGTCTACAACAATAAGAGCTGCAACTTCAGATGTGGTTGGTAAGTTATATGTTCTTCCATCTTGTTGCATTTTATTAAAAACTGTAAACAAATATGAAGTAAAGGGAAAAAATATTAATATCAACAGAATTATACTGAATTTCAAAATAGAATGGTAAATGCGATATAACGTTCGAAATATCCAATAAGGGAGTTCTTGATAGCTCAATTACAATAACAAAAATCAAATCAAATCAAATAAATAGATATTAATCAACGTATCTAATTTATGCTGGTAAGTATAATGTATAAATTTAATATAAATAGTAAATGTTTTAAATCTTAATTAAATTGTTGTTTTAAATAATTTATGTAGGTAAGTATAATGTGTAAATTTAATATTGATGTGATGATTGATAAGGCTATTAAGGAATGTTTTAAATCTTAATTAAAATTGTATTTTAAATATTAGATTTAATTAGAAATTACATGAGTGTGCCACTTGTCAAAATATTAGGCTAACTAAGGGGTTTGTGGTTCAACCAACATTTTTGTTTATTATAATAGTAGATACTTCGTCGGTCTTAATCTTACCATATACAAACGAAAGAAAGGTTCAAATATACACGGTTAATGCAATTTTGATTACTACATTACCAACCGTATGATTGCACTTAAACGAGTGCATCACGATAAGGCTCAACATTCTGACCTAAGTCCAAATGATACGTGTTGCTACAACAAAGATAAGACCAATGATAGTGAATGGACTGGTTAGGCTAACAAGCTTCAAGGGTTCAGGTTAACCTAACGCAGGTCGCGGTGTCCCTCTACGTTTGCAAAACGTAGAAGGAGGTTCACTAGTTAGTTGTTTGTTGTTATAGCTCGCCGAAGATCAAGAACCGTGATGTTTGGAATCGGTTTTAGGATGATGTTTTTGGTGAAGCTATGAAGTTATTGAAGTAAGAAACAAAATAAGCTAAAAGCATATTTCTCAAGGAAGAAGAGAAGATAAGGGAGAGTATGTTATCTGCCCAGATCTTGTTGTGTTCTTGTTTGTGGCCAAGTCTTTCTTATATAGGAGAAGAGACTTAAGCCTTTCGTCCAGTTGTAACTAAACTAGTTCCCCTCCAGTTTGCCTAGAGAGTTGACCTTTGTGGGCGGGAAGGTTTGGACCGCTGGTCCATAATTAAAATAATAATACTTTGTGTCACACCCCGACCAAAGGCGGAACATGCCGGGGTGCAACGTGATTGGACAAATACACAAGACACTAATTAAAGTGACAATATTCATTTAACTCATTTTATTTCAACAAATCGATAAACAACACTTCTCGTCTACACAAACAAACTGAATACAAGTAATAATTATATTGTTCGTTTTGCTAATATCCTAAAGGTCTTGGTAACGTTTTCCGTCAAGCACTCGAGACAACAAAAGTCAAACCTGTAACATTTCATAAAATAAAGTTTGTCAACACAAAGGTTGGTGAGCAATTCATAAGTTTGAGCATATAAGTGTATAGTATGAAAATCCACAAAACTTGTATACAAAACAATAAATAAGAGCTATAAACTGGAATAAATAGTTATCGCTAAACAAGTTAGCGACACCTAGCTATTGGCAATTAGTCTAGGATTTTATGACAGTTGCTAATAAGCTTACATTAGCACCACCTAACTACAAGGGGATGCCGAGTAGTCTAGGATTTATAGTTATCGTTAATAGCATACGTTAACGACACCTTGCTATTGCCAAATGGTATAGGATTTATAGTTTCACCATCCAAAAGCTGTAAACACATAGTCAAATAAGCATACAACACTAAATCGAGCAATTATTCAAGTAAGGTATACAATCACGTTTGTGGGTTGAAGATGCAAGTAATTAAAGCATTTAGTTTGATAAGTATGAAATGTCACCCCAAAACGAAAGATGAAAAAATGGGTATGAAAGTACTCACCTCGATTGATGAATCGATAAATAAATAGATAAATAAATAAAGCTCGAACGGTAAACGAACAGATCCGACTTGAAACGATAAACACCTTAGCTAAAATAAATAATGTAATATATATTAATGAACTTGAAGCCATAATGAAACTATATTGGAAACATTGAATGAGACGGTTCGGTTGTTAATCGGGTTACCGGTTAATTTGTTAACGATTAAGGACTCACACTTAATTGATAATTAAAATAAAAATAATATTATTTTATTGAGGCTTTTAATTAGCTAAACTAATATTAAAAAGGACAAGACGGGTTTTTAATCAATGGTTCGGTTTTATAAAAAAAAATGAATTGATAATCAAGTTTATAATAATATTATTAATGATAATGATAGTAATGATAATAATAGTTTTAGAACATGTTATGAATATATATATATATAGATAGATATATAAGATAATAATGATAATAAAAATGATAATAATAATAATAATAACAATTATTATTAATAATACTAATTTAGTATAATACTAATAATATTAGTTTAAGAATAACGATCTTAGTATTAATTAAAATGTTGTTGATAAAAATAATAATAATAATAATAAATAATATTGATAGTAAATAATGATATTATACTCGATGTCGGTTTGATTTCTAAACGAATTCATAAAATAGCTATAATGATATTATTGCTAATAATTGATGATAATAATATGAAGATAATAGTAATATGATCTTTAATAATATTAATAACTTTAATATTTATAATAATAATGATAATAATAATAGTTTTGTTAAAAGATAATAGTAATAATAATAATATTAATAATCTTGTTAATAATAATAATAATGATAATACTATATCTAGTTAATAATAATAATAATAATAATAATAATAATAATAATAATCTTTACGTATTTATGTTAATACTAATAGTAATAATAAATTTATTAAGAATAACAAGAAAACAATACCAAAAACCGATCTAGGATGACCCGAACCCGAGACCTCTAATTTAACAAACGTACCAACCAAACCGAACCAAAATAACTAAACCCAAGAACTTATTATATCCATTTCCCGTGTATTCATCTTTTACCCAATTCATACCAACAACGCAAACCCGATTCATTTCAAAGTATTTGACCAAAAACATAACCGATACTACCAAGCCAATTATTAACAATCTAATTCCGACAAATCGATATATGAAAGATTAACAATACCAAACCCCAAATTATATACCTTTTTCGTGTTCACGAGTCGTGGTTCGATATCGGGAAGCAAACGAACCAAACCCGCTGGAGACGAAGCAACAACAGCCGCCGGAAAACGAAGGCTGAGAGAGAGAGAGAGAGCTGCGAGAGAGAGATAACACGGAGAGAGAGAGAGAGAGAGAGATAGAGTGAGCCGAGAAAGATAGTTAGAGAGAGAGAGAGAGAAAGCCGAGAGAGAAAGAGAGGTAGAGAAAGAGAGAGGGAGCGACTGAGAGAGAGAGTTGCGGGACGGAGTGACCACGGCGGCCGGTTTTCCGGTCGCCGGAAAAGCGAAGGAGGGGAGGCTCTCCGGAAAACAAAGGGAGAAAGGGGAGGGTGGTGGCTGTGGTGAACAGGGGAGAGTGGTGCGGTGGAGAGGTGGCCGACAGCTTCTTCGCCGGAAATCGGTTGGGGGGGGGGGTGTGTCGGCTGGTGGTTATAATAAAAATAGGGTTAGGGTTTTTAATATATATATATAGTATATAAATGTTACATTTTAGCCCCTCAAGTTCTAATTGTTTTACAAAAAGGGTATAAAACTTAATAAAAGTTAATATAGGTTCAAAAATGGCAAAGATTACCCCTTACAACTTATAAACTAATTTTTATGTTAAATGAACAACGATTTGTACACGCCTACATGACGGGTTTGAATTATAACTTATTAAAATAAAGTGTGAAAGAAAATCGAAATCCGAATTTGACGAATGTCACACTTTGTCTGAGCATGTCCTTTGGTCAGAGGGGACAAGGACGTGAACAGTGATTTGACATCGTATTGTAGCACGTGGGTACTTGTTTACATATGTTTGGGCGGGAAATGAAGCTTTTAACCTTTTAACCCTTTTAGCGTTAATGTGTTCCAACCATTTTATTATTTCCTTGGGCTACCCCGTCATCAGCCCCCCAAGTCAGAGGGATTTGAGAGGTAAGCTCAAGGGCTTCTGACTTTTGCACACATTTTGTTTTATTGCTTAAAGGCTGCAAGGCTTGTTGTCTTCGAGGCTTTGTTCAGTTTTGGTTGTTTTTTGAATTATTGATGTGACAGTTGATGTAACATCCTAAAATTTTTATAATGTTAAATAAAAGAAAGTTATGTTTAGTGATTTCACGTTTTAGTTATTTAATGTCGAGTAAGGAACGGGTCATGGGCTTAGATTACGTAAGATGGGTTAAATGAGAATGGGCCTTGGGTCCGTGGGCTTATAAATACCCATCCCAAGCCCAAGATATCATTTTATTTCCATCTTTCTCTTTTACACACTCAAAAACACACACATAACCGACCGAGATCCGAAGTCGAGACCCGAGATTTTGCTGGTAGATCTGAGTTGGAAAGGTAAGAACTAATCCCGCAAAGCTAATATTACTGAAAATGGTTAGGATTTGACGGGTTAATCGGACCCGAAACACAACTGCCCAAATCGGACCCCTAAAACGTCGATTTTAGGCCGATTTGATGGTTGGGATTTGTAGGCGCCGATCATACGATTCCGTGGGTACCAAAATCGAGTTATTTGGCTAAGAAACGAAGGAGTTATGGGCAAACAGATCTGCAGCGCGACAACTTCGCCTTCATCTGGGCAACTTCGCCTTCAAGCGATGAACTTCGCCTGCAAGCTAAGTTCGCCTGATGAACTTCGCCTGCAAGCCAAGTTCGCCTGATGATAAGTTCGCCTGAAGCCAAGTTCGCCTGATGGCAACTTCGCTGAAAAGCTAAGTTCGCCTAAATGGTAACTTCGCCTAAAAGCCAAGTTCGCCTGAGGTTTAACTTCGCCTAAAAGCCAAGTTCGCCTAAGGTTTAACTTCGCCTAAAAGCCAAGTTCGCCTGAGGTTTAACTTCGCCTAAAAGCCAAGTTCGCCTGAGGTTTAACTTCGCCTAAAAGCCAAGTTCGCCTAAGGTTTAACTTCGCCTGAAGCCAAGTTCGCCTAAGGTTTAACTTCGCCTAAAGTGAAGTTCGCTTAGAAAATAAATTAAAAACCTAATGGAAAATGTGTTAAGGCAGCTTAACCCCAGCCAGGGGCTCTGCCCCTTGGACCCCGCTAGGGGCTGCCGCCCCTAGAACCCCGCTGCCAGGGGCGCTGCCCCCGGACCCCCGTTCGTTGTGGGTCATATATAGATAGAAATACAAAACGAGTAATAGTAGTTAATTGATATGTGTAAATATTATACAGTTAGCCGAGCCCAGTTAAAGAAAGGAATTACGATCAACGGCGAGCGTAACAGGATCCAGGTGAGTTTCTAGCCCCATTCCTTGTTATGTTTTCGGGGCTGTGTGCATACTTGATGTGTTGTTAATACATTTATCCTAAGTGATAAGTGTATGCCATATGTGATATATGTGATATGTATGAATGATTGCTTGATGGTACGTGAACGATCTTCGGATATTGCACGTACTGTCAGGTTGTAACGTTATAAATATGGTAAGTATGATATGTATGAATGATTGCTTGATGGTACGTGAACGATCTTCGGATATTGCACGTACTGTCAGGTTGTAACGTTATAAATATGGTAAGTATGATATGTATGAATGATTGCTTGATGGTACGTGAACGATCTTCGGATATTGCACGTACTGTCAGGTTGTAACGTTATAAATATGGCAAGTATGATATGTATGTTTATGTGTATGAACGTAATAAAGTTAATAAAAAAAAGGAAATAACGGTTGTATGGTTGTATGGTTACGAAAAGGGTACCGAGCCCTAATAATACTCGAGGTATGATGTATGGTTGTATGGTAACGAAGAGGGAATCGAACCCTACTAATATTCGAAAACAAGGGACCAGACCCTAATAATATCTGTGATGTTAGGGACCAGACCCTAATAATATCTGTGATGTTAGGGACCAGACCCTCATAATATCTGTGATGTTAGGGACCAGACCCTTATAATATCTGTGATGTTAGGGACCAGACCCTTATAATATCTGTGATGTTAGGGACCAGACCCTTATAATATCTGTGATGTTAGGGACCAGACCCTTATAATATCTGTGAGGTTATAGGGCGAAAGGCTCTTTAAAACGTATGATTATGAATGTAAAGAAAGTATGTAAGTAAGAATGAAGGCATGAGTACTTATGTGTGTATGAAAGAAAGTTATGAGGTTAAGTACGTATGTATGTAATATGGTATTGTATGGTATTGTATGATTAACTAGAACTCACTCAGCGTAGCTGACTTTTAGTATGCACGCAGGTGAGTAGTTTGAGACAGCTGGCTTGAGTGGAGGACACATGGCAGAAGACTAAAGCCTGGCATCTGAAGATCTGATATGTTTATTAAGTTATGTTTTGATTTTGAAAGACAAGAGGAATGTTTTAAGACATGATTATGAATCGATATGTAATGTTTTATGAAAGTTTTATATTCCGCGTAAAGTTTTTAATTAACTCTGATATTTAGAACTGTGTTTATGAGTAAATCCAACACGAAAGTAGGGTTACCGGTAACGGGGCCTTACAGTTGATGTGATGGTAACTGCCATATTGCGGTTCCCAATGACTGCTTTTTCATTAATAGTTATCAATGGGATAACTATTCATTTTCTTCCAGATTTCTTTTAAAGTTATTATCATAAACACATTCAAGTTCCTTTCATTCCTCTATCAGGTTAGTTTCGATCCTTCATCTTTTCTTCAAGATTATGGTTGCCAAAAAGGATATTTCGATCAGTTTTTCTCGATTAACCCAAGAAGAGGTTGAATCGTTTTGTATTGACTGGGGAATCGGGTTAAAGTATAAACCTGTCGCTCCGCCGGTTGATTCTTAGATCGATCGTTGTCCGGCGGGCTTTATTGATTTATATTGCCGTCATTTTGAATTTTCCAATCTCCGACACCCTTTTTCGGTTTTCGTTTTGAATGTTTTGGAATATTACCGTATATCGTTCGGTCAAATCCACCCTTTAGGGCTTGCTAGGGTTTTGCATTTTGAGGTTTTGTGTAGAGCCCTAGGTTATGATCCTTCCTTGTTGAATTTTTGCCGTTTCTTTCGTTTAGCGAAGAACGGTGATTGGTGTACATTTGAACATACTAAGGTTGATACGTGTTTAGTCTCCTCAGCGGTTACAACCCTTGGTTCTTGGAAGGACCGTTTTTTCTTTGTTTCCGATTCTATCCTTCCGTTTAAGCCCGTTTGGAGACAACCCGAGGCTGCTCTAAATGAACCGGAGCCAGCCGAGTCGGAGTTGAATGAGGCTTTTTTGAAATCGATTAGGAAATGTCCATCGCGTCTTCGTCCTTTTCCTAAACACCTTCTTGTGTTGTTAGGAATTAGCAAACTTTGGGATAAGCCTAATCGGGATCCCGTGTTTATGAGGGATAATAAGGGTATGCATTTGTTTATCCCGTATTTGATTTATCTTGTTGATATGTTTGCTAATGGGTTTCTTTTGTGTTTGCAGTCATGTCGGCTTTGGACTTCTTAAAGAGCGATGATACTTCTGACGTTGGTTTTACTGATGCTGCGGCTGTTGTTGGGGATGATTCGGTGGCTCGGGTCGATTTGAGGATGCTGAGTATGTTGGGGTTGCAAACGTTAAAGGGTTCACCAAGACCGTTGTTCCAAAGTCTTCTACTCGTCGTTCCACACGACGTTTGCTGAAGTCTGTTGGCACCTCATCCTCTCATGAACCGGTTGAGGTTAGTGATGACATTCAGGTTTCTGAAGACCAAGGTCCAACTGTGGAGGGTGAGAAGGAGCAAGGGTTGGTGGTTTCCAAGAAGGGGAAATCGGTTAGCAAGAAGGTTGTGATGCCGGTCGTTCAACGGTTGGATGGGAATGCAGTTTATATGCCGGAGTGGAATGTCAAGGTTGGGGATAGTTTCAAAGATCCCGAAGTTTGCGCTGATGCGTTAACCCATTTTGCTCCTCCGGGGGTTGTGACACTATCTCCAAGATGGAGGGTGATTCCCTGTTATCCAGGTTGAACTTGAAATCTTGTAACGTTTCTGCCCTTTTGGCAGAAGGTGTTACTCGCTTTCGAGATGGGATGGAGGAGTATGAGGGATTTATGAAGACGAACGAAAAGATGAAGGCCTCTATGACGGCCATGAAGAAGGAGGTTGAAGGTTTTTCGGAGAAGGAGAAGGTGTATGTGAAGAAGATTGACGAGTTGTCTCGTGGCCATGAGATTGAGATGGCGGGTTTGAAAAAAGCCATGGAGGCTGACAGAGCCAAGTTGGATGCTGACCGGGATGCCTTTGAGGTGCAGAGAAAGGCCTTTGAGATGGAGAAGGAAGGATTGAAGGCTTCAGTCACCCAGACTTCTGACGACAACAAGTGGCTGATTGAGTACGGGTTTCAACAGGTTGTGACTTATTTGCTTCATTCTAGCGAATTCAACTCGGTACTTGCGATGTGTATACGAAGCTGATGGCTCATGGTAAGCATTTGGGCTTCGTTGCTGGTTGTAGTTATCACGAGTCTGGCCAACCTGTAGAGCAGTCACCCCTGTACAACCGTGAAGCTTACCAGCTCTTTATGGATTCAGTTCGTGCGATGGAAAGGCTCACTTACCTTTATGTGGGTGAAGTGTCATCATGCTTTGGTAAACCTCTTTATGTGTTGCAGGGTTTGAAGCCAGCCGGCCTTGATGAGAAAGTTTCTAAAGAGGTGCTCGAGTCCTTGTCGAAGAAACGCTCCCGCTCGGGTGACAGTGAAGAAACTTTATCTGGGGGCAGCGACAGATCTCATGTTGCAAGCCTCGAAGGCTCGGCTGTTGCTGATGTTGGCTCACAGGTCAAGAAGTCCAAGAAGGCTAAGATTGGTAAGGCTAGTACCTCAAAGCCTGTATCTGATGTTTAAATACTTGATTCGTAGCTTTCTTAGCACCTTAAAACAATGTTATGTAATCTTTAAACAATGTAGGTTTGGCATGGAACTCTTAAAGTTTCTGCCTTGTGGTTGTGTTTGGCCTTTTTGGCCCTTTGAACATTTTCTTGGAAATCCTTGTGATTTCCTTGTTTAGCCTTAATTGGCTTATTATGTATGAATGCTGTTAGTTATGGCCTTGGAATGGCCTTGTTTATGAACTATGATGTTCTATGTATTTGTGTGTTGGTTGTTTGTCTTGTTAGTTTTATGTGATTTTAGCTAACTTTCCTTAAGAAGTTTTAGTGTTGCAGTCACTTTAGCTTCAAGGCTTCATTAGGTAAAAAGCACATGTTGGCTATCCTTTATATCACTACTTAGTGTATGTTTTTTGTTTTTGTAAACTTTTTGAAGTTTAAGGAACGAATTGGTGTAGGCTGTTCAGACCTGTCTATGAGGCTAGTTTTTGTTGAAAAAAATTTCTAAGTCTCATGGAGTTGAATTGATATAGGTACTCACCCCTTATATAGGTCCATTTAACCCTTGAACCTATTGAGCGATGTGGCCTGGGAGCTCATCCCCTTACATGGACCTTGCCATGGAGTTTCTTGCTAGGTTCTCAACCTGATTATAGGATAGTAAAGACAAGTTATGACAAAAAGTTTATCATTCATTCAAGAGGTTGTTGTTCACAAAAAGGAAAATTATACATCTCTTGAAATACATATTTAGATTTTGACTAGGCATGGAACCTTTTAAGGGTTTTTCCGTTCCAGTGTCTTGGAAGCCTTTTGCCTTCTGCGTTGGCTAGCTTTTAGGATCCACCCTTGTGGGCTTCGAGGATTGTGTATGGTCCTTCCCACTCTGGGCCAAGTTTTCCTTGATTTTCTTTTTTGCTGGCCTCGTTGTTTCGGAGTAAAAGAATTCCAGGCTTGAAACGTTCATGCTTCACTCTAGCATTGTAATAAGCTTCTATTTTTTGCTTGTATTTAGCCTCTTGAATTGCGGCTTGATCACTAATTTCTTCAAGGAGTTGCAAATTCAACATGGTCTCATTGTTGTTTGATTCGAGGCCCATGTTGAGTGTTCTTTGAGTCACAACTCCGACTTCGGCTGGGATTACAGCTTCCGATCTGAACACCAGGCTGTAAGGCGTTCATTTGTGGCTTGTCTTCTCGGTTGTTCTTATTGCCCATAGAACGTTTGGGAGTTCTTCAAGTCAATTGTTGTTGTGCCTTCCCAACCTTATTTTGATTCCTTCAACGATGGTTCTGTTTGTTCTTTCAACTTGGCCGTTGGATTGTGGGTATGCGATTGAGCTGAACACTTGAGTGATTCTGAATTCTTTGCACCATGTGCTAAAAGGCTTTTCAGCAAATTGTTTCCCATTATCCGTGACCAGCACTCCTGGCAGCCCATAACGGCAAATGATGGTTTCCCATACGAAGTCAATGACTTGTTTGCCCGTTATTTTTGCAAGTGGTTTGACTTCAGGCCACTTGGTGAAGTAGTCCACGGCTACTAACAAAAATTTTACCCCACCGTTGGCTGGTGGGAATGGACCAACAATATCCATTCCCCATTTGTGAAAGGGCCAAGCTGAGGATATGGGGACTAGATCGTGTTTTGGGCTTTTGGGAACCGATGCATGAATTTGACAAGCTTCACATTTCTTGAGTTGTTCCGTTGCTTCTCGGTGCATGGTGGGCCAGAAGTATCCGAGGTTCATCAATTTTTCAACCACCGTTCTTGTCCCAAAATGAGCTCCACATATCCCATCGTGAACCTCTTTGATCAGATATTGACTTTGTTCAGGGCCTACACATTTTAGTAGTGGTGCAAGGTAGCCCTTTTTATAAAGCATTTCTCCTTGCAACACATACTGTCTGGATTTGATTTGAACCCTTTCAGCCTCAGTCTGGTCCAAAGGTAACTCACCATTTTTGAGAAACCTTTCTATGGGAGTCATCCAATTGGGACCTTCTTCAGTGATTACATCTTGAACCTCCAATTCTTGAATTGAAGGAGTTTTCAGCACTTCCACCAGTACTTTCTTGGTGAGGTGTGCAAAAGTGAGGGATGCTAGTTTGCTTAGGGCATCGGCTCTCTTGTTTTGTGATCTTGGGACTTGTTTGATGGTGCATTCTTGAAACGTGGTCATCAACCCTTTTGCCTTTTCACGATACTTCTTCATGTTGGGCTCTTTGGTTACATAGCTGTCATTGACTTGACTTGAAACAAGCAACGAGTCTATGAAGACTTGTAGCTTTTGGATCTTCATCTCTTTGGAAATCTTCAGACCAACTATTAATGCTTCGTATTCAGCTTCGTTGTTGGTAGTATGAAATTCAAGTCGAAGAGCATATGTGAATTCTAACCCTTCGGGGTTGATTAAAACGAGCCCAGCTCCTGACCCTTTGATGCTGGAAGCTCCATCGGTAAAAAGCTTCCAGGCTTCAAGGTCAGAAGGTTCAGTGGCAGTTGTGTGTATTTCAGGAATGACTTGTTTTGGGATTTTCTACAATGAAGTCCGCCAAGACTTGGGCTTTGATAGCTTTTCTTGGGACATTGGTGATGTTATGTTCACCTAGTTCCACAGCCCATTTGGCCAAATCAGCCTGAATTTTCTGGTTTTTCAAGCACACTTTTGATGGGTTGGTCAGTGACCACTTGTATAGGGTGTGCTTAAAAGAACCTTCGAAGCCTTCTGGCCGTTTGAATTAAGGCCAGGGCAAGTTTTTCGAAAGGAGGGTATTTGACCTCTGCCAGTTTTAGTGTTTTACTAAAGAAATAAACGGGTACCTGAACTTTGTCTCGTTCTATGGTTAGAACCGCGCTTAATGCTTCTTCAGCGACTGAGAGATAGACATAGATCAATTCTCCCATTTCAGGGGCTGCAATGGCTGGAAGCGAAGCCAAGTGTCGCTTCATTTGGTTGAAGGCTTCTTCTGCCTCTTCCGTCCACCTGAAGTCTTTCTTATTGGTGCAACTCTTTAGTGTTTTGAAAAAGGGCAGGGATTTTTCAGCAAGCTTGGAGGTAAAACGCTTCAAGGCAGCAAGCCTTCCATTCAGACTTTCCACTTCTTTTTTGCTTTGTGGGGATTTGGTTTCAAGAACAGCCCTGACTTTGTTAAGATTAGCTTTTATGCTTTGTTTCCCCACAATGTGCCCCAAAAACTTGCCTTCCTCGAACCCGAATGAGCATTTTCCAGGGTTGAGCTTCATGTTGATCTTTCTTAAGTTTTGGAAGGTCTCTTGTATGTCTTCAAGCATTTGACGCTCGGTTTTGCTTTTGATTACTAGATCATCAACATAAGCTTCCAAGTTTCTGCTAATTTGGCTAGCAAATGCTTTGTCGATCAAACGTTGATAGGTTGCACCGGCATTTCGTAGGCCAAAGGGCATCTTTTGATAACAGAAAATACCCTTGTCGGTGTGGAAGGCGGTTTTTTCTTCGTCTTCCACTTTCATGAGAATTTGATGATAACCCTTGTAAGCGTCGAGAAAGCACTTAAAGGGATGGCCGGTTAGAGAGTCGACCTTGAGGTCCATCTCGGGTAACGGATAGCAATCCTTTGGACATGCTTTGTTTAAGTCTTTGAAGTCGATTCATATCCTCCAAGACTTGTCAGGTTTTCGAACCATGACTGGATTAGCCACCCAAGATTGATACTTGACGTCACGTAGGATCCCAGCTTGTACAAGCTTTTCAACCTCTTGACATGCTGCCAAGCTTCTTTCAGGAGCCATGCTCCGTTTCTTTTGGACAACAGGCTTAACATCGGGAGGTATTTTGAGTTCATGCTCTGCAAGGCTTCGAGGGATGCCTGTCATGTATTCTGGGCACAAAGCAAAGACATCGCTATGGTTTATCAACAGCCTTTCAAGGTGTGAGAGGGTTTCCTTGGAAAGGCTTGTGTTAACCCGTACCTTTTGTTCGGGGTACTTGGGGTTTATGATCAAGCCTTGTTCTTCGTCTTCGCTTTTTGAGCTTTCCCCTTCAATCGTGTAAACCTCTTGAGTGGGTCGAAGGGTTGCAATTCCCATGTTGGTGGGAAACTTCACTGCACCTTGACCAAACGAGACGGCCATGTTAAACACACATTGCCCTGGCCTTCCTATGATAACATCATAGTTGGAAGGTGTACTGATAACCACGAAAGTGAGTGGTTTGGTTTTCTTCATCTTGCCTTCACTAAAACAGACATCAAGGGTTAGTTGGCCTAAAGGCTTCAAGGGTACGTCGGCGATACCTTTTATAGATGACTCGGAGGGTTGAAGCCTTGAACGCTCTTCCTTGCTCAGCCGGTTGAAGAATCTTTCATACATGATCTCTATAGTCGCCCCTGTGTCGATGTAGGCTTTGTTTGTTCTGAGTGTTCCCACGTTCGCTTCCACCGTTAGAGGGTTTGAGAGTAAGTCACCTTGAGGTGGTGGGAAGCAGACAAATTAAAGCTCCCAAGCCTCCAAGCATTGTTGTTTGTGGGGAACACCTTGGTTTATATTCACCATATTCACTTCTTTGCTTTTTCTTTCAGCCATCTTGTCTTTAACCCCTTTCACCAGATGAGCCAATTCTCCAGACTTGACGGCTTCCTAAATTCTTCTCTTGAGTTGAAAGCAATCGTTTGTGTGGTGACCTTTTTCTTCGTGGAACTCGCAGAACTAGGTGGAGCTTTCGTTCTTCTTGCTTTTGGGCAAGGGTCGAGGAGGTCAGAAGTTGTGTTTCACTTCTTCGGTGGCAAGGATCTCCTAAGGGGTTTTAGTTAAGGCTGTGAAGTTCACAGTCTTCTCCCTGTTTGGAGGGTTCCGGCCTTCAGGCCTTCATTGATCTGAGCTCCTAGGATATTTTTCATAGGGATTGTAGTTCCCTTCTTTCGGTTGGGGTTGTTGCCTCACCAACTAGGAGCTCTTTTTCTTTGTTCTTTGAAATCAACGGCCTCCTCGCCTCGGATATGAGCTTCCGCTCGTTCGAGAGCTTCTTCGAGGGTTTTAGGTAGGCACTTGTTAAAGTCTCTTGTGAGGTATTTGGAAGTGATGGCATTCATGAAGCCTGCCACCCTCATTTTTTCGTCGGCCCCCACATATTATAACCCTTATTTCTTGTACCTTTCGATGAAGTCTCGAAGGCTCTCATCATCTTTTTGCTTTATCTGAAAAATGACGTGGCGTCGACGTACCTTCTTTGTTGTGAGAAGTGGGCCAAGAAGCCCTTGCTCACATCGTCGAAGCTTCGAACGCTTTGAGCAGGAAGGTCATTAAACCATATCCTGGCTGACCCAACTAACGTTTGCATGAACATCAAACAACATTCAGCATGGGACCATTTTTCGATTCTGGCCGCCCCAGTGAAGACCTGGAGGTGATCTTCGGGATCATCAGACCCATCATACGTTCTTATATGGGGTGGCATCTTGATTTTTGTTTGAAAGTCATAATCGACGATTTATTGAGAGAAACAAGATAGGTTACCAGGTTTGTAAGGTTTTTCCAGATCTTCGTCTAGCCTGGTAACGGGATCATGACTTGTAGCTCCTTGGTGGGTACACAGCGCTTGGTTGATGATTTGGGTCCAAGGAAAGTGTGCCATCATTTGAGCCATCATCTGAGGCATTAGGTTAAAGCCTTGAAGGCTTTCAGGGGTTGCTGCTGTTTGACTTGTTCCCATGGGAGTGCTCATCGCAGCACTTCGAGCCAAGGGCAAGACCGAAATGGCCCGCTCCCATGTAGTGGCTGTAGGAGGAGCACTTGAAGCTGGTGACTGCCATATTTGGTCGAGAGTGGTCTCATGACCAAGGGGTTGTGAAGTGAACAAAGGGAAAGCCGTTGGGCTTGGTCTCCCATAGGTGTAGGGATATGGGTTAAAGGGTTGACAGGTTACACTTGGACCAGATTCAAAAAGAGAATCAACCGGTCGTGAGCTGGTTAGAGGGGAAGGTGGACGTCCGAGCGACAATGAGGGCTCTGATTCGTCATAATCTAGCCTTATTCTTATCCCCTTTTCTCTTTCTTGGCTCATGTGTTAGTTAAGAAGATGTCTTAGTTGTAAGAAATGTCGTGATACCCCTTCCGTCGTCAGGTCAACACGTTCCGGGGTGTTCATGACTCCTGCATGAGGAGAAGGAACTCCGGATCGCGAAGGGGTTGAAGTTCGAAAAGGTGAAAACTCGAGGAACAAGGGTCCCGTCGAAGTTCCTCCCGGAGTGGAAAAGATCGAGGTTGTCGCTGAAGTTTCTTGGCCGGCACTTGGTGTCAGTGTTCTTGACACTTGGTTGACCTCACCGGGAGATCCACCTTCTGACATGGAGATGAAGCTACACTACTGGTCTTTATGATAAAATAAGCGACGTAGCCCCACGGTGGGCACCAACTTGTTGCTACAACAAAGATAAGACCAATGATAGTGAATGGACTGGTTAGGCTAACAAGCTTCAAGGGTTTAGGTTAACCTAACACAGGTCGTGGTGTCCCTCTACGTTTGCAAAACATAGAAGGAGGTTCACTAGTTAGTTGTTTGTTGTTATAGCTCGCCGAAGATCAAGAACCGTGATGTTTGGAATCGGTTTTAGGATGATGTTTTTGGTGAAGCTATGAAGTTATTGAAGTAAGAAAGAAATAAGCTAAGAGCATATTTCTTAAGGAAGAAGAGAAGATAAGGGAGAGTATGTTATCTGCCTAGATCTTATTGTGTTCTTGTTTGTGGCCAAGTCTTTCTTATATAGGAGAAGAGGCTTAAGCCTTTCGTCAAGTTGTAACTAAACTAGTTCCCCTCCAGTTTGCCTAGAGAGTTGACCTTTGTGGGCGGGAAGGTTTGGACCGCTGGTCCATAATTAAAATAATAATACTTTGTCTGAGCATATCCTTTGGTCAGAGGGGACAAGGATGTGAACAGTTATTTGACATCGTACTGTAGCACGTGGGTACTTGTTTACATATGTTTGGACGAGAAATGAAGCTTTTAACCTTTTAACCCTTTTAGCGTTGTGTTCCAGCCATTTTATTATTTCCTTGGGCTACCCCCGTCATCAATACGCTACCCATAAGCAGGGCCATTTATAAGAATTCGAAAGTCCTGAACAACACTTAAAGTTAAGCCACTAAAATATAAACATAAATACATAAACAATTTATAAGTATAACGATAATTGTAAAATGGTGTTATAACAAATTGGACGAGAGTTCATATTGTAGTTCATATATTGGTATTGATAAAACAAAGGGAATAAATAGCAATTTTGAGGAAAGAGAAAATAAAAATAGCCCAAAATCCCTAACGTATGTTTAAAATAGTCCATTAAATTGGGACTGAGAGGACGAGATCTGACGAAATCTTGAAATTAATAGAAGTTTGACAAGTGTAACTATTTTATGAAAATCCGACGATTTATTTGAAAATGTTGGGAGACCAGTCCATATTTTCGACAAAAAGTTCTAATAAAACAGTCTTGTCCGACGGTATAATAATGTTTCCTACCGGATCCCTTCAAATTCCAAAAACTTGAAAAATTGTGCCTTCAAACTCAGTCTTTCAAGACGCATTTCGGGTGAATTTGTACCAAGAAGATAAGCTAGTAGTTTATTTTATATATGTTGAAATCTAGTCCACACCTATGAAATTAATTTTTAATCCGTCTACACCGACAATATTTTGTGAAATTTCGTCTACTCCGACATGATCGTCCAATGAATATATATGTGTTTATCTTCATCTTCCGCCTTCATACCACCCTAAACCTTCAATGAACAATCCGGCTCATACCACCCTAAACCTTCAACTTCCATGGAATTTGATAATGCTGTTGTTTCCATGCAACAAAATGTATAATAATAATAATAATAATAATAATAATAATAATAATAATGAAATTAAATATTCATTGTTAACCTGGGGACAGTTGAACAACTTTATGGTTGCATAGATCGGTAAGGCATTGATATTTATCTGTTGTT
Organism: Bidens hawaiensis; assembly: GCF_021521415.1. Lineage (NCBI taxonomy): Eukaryota > Viridiplantae > Streptophyta > Magnoliopsida > Asterales > Asteraceae > Bidens > Bidens hawaiensis. The sequence continues at coordinate 454,503 of NW_027491734.1, forward strand.
TCTTCACCATATAAAACCCAAAAAGTTTCATTTTACAATAAACTGTGTTCTAACCTTCTTGTTACAACTCTGAGAAGCATTGTAATACCACTCCACACCAGGTAGAAAACTTATGAGGGTACCTGTGATAATTACTGACTTCACCTAAAGAATGCATAAATGTATTAATTATTCTAAATTTGTAAATAGGCTTATTTATAAAAAAGATAAACAAAAAAATTACCTTAGTTGTTTTATTGACCTGTGCTATGCTGTTAAAAACAGTTTGGGTAAAAATCTCATCTTGCAAATTAATAGGCATTTGTGATAACACTAATCGACGTGTTGAAACTGATTTATCAATTCTTTGCTAACTAAGCTGCTCATAAATACATATAAAATCAAGTTATAAAAATACCTATATGAATTAATATTTAAGAGCATATATAGTAAATAAATGTGTAAGAAAAAACATATCAAACCTTTTTCTGAAAGCCGTGATATCCTCAAATGTCATCGTTATTGTTAATATATCAGGTACTGCCTTGGAACGATGATGGAAGTATGAACCAAATGTTCTCCCTAAATAGCAAGCAAATAAAGTAAGTGTTATTAAATAATAACTATAATAATTGGTAAATTTATAATTTCTAATTGGTATGGATTCAAATTTAAAATTCTTTTATTAGTTAATAATTTCATAATATATAAAGATCATATTTGTGTATAATCATAAAGCATGGCTTGATTATAATGTAAGCAATTTAGATTGTTTACCTCTGCATAAACTCTGCCAACAAAAGTTTAGATTGTTTACCTCTGCATAAACTCTGCCAACAAAAGTTTAGATTACAAATTGACTGCAATACCCCTAAAATAAAATATTGAAAACCAAAGACAAAAGAAAAATATTAATAAATGAAAACTTAAATGTCTTATAACTTATAAGCTTACGTTTAGGGACATTGTTGTTGCAGGTAGTACAATATGTAACAAAACCACGTTATCATGCCAACATTGAACTTGTGGCTTCTCAAGTTCGTAAATGAATCGATCTGAATCCATACCAATTGGAAACTATAATTCCGCTAGTTAAAAAACTTACATTAGAAAAAATAATAGTAAATATCACTTAGTATGTAACAATTAAATTAAAAAGCAGCACAGTAACATGAGTAAGTCCCTTCATTCATTTTTAATTGGAATAATAAGAAGCATAATAAAAATGAAAATATGCTAACAGATAACTCATATTTGCATATTCACACAATAACATTTTTGATAGGTTACAAAATTAACTCATAAAGAACTTAAGTTAGAGTTGTAAACATCCACAATAGGCTTTCAATAAGTACCTAATAAAATTTAAATGTAACTCAAGTTAAACACATGTCTTAATCTTACATCCACTCAAACTCTCCCTAAAACTAATGTGTAAAACAAATATCAAGTTAAATGATTGAACATTAATCAGAAAATTATCAACATATAAAATATTTCAGCCAATACTAAGTTCAATATTGCTAATTAGGCGAACATATCTTCAAAATCTCTTCAGATTTGTAGATGTATACTCACACAATCATGGCATAACAATAACCAAATCATACATGTACGGATGATTAGGAACGAACCTAAATTTTGATGATCGAATTTAGGGATTAGGTTTACCTATGTGTGGTGGATTACAATAGTACGGGACCAGCAATTTCAATTTCGAATGGTCGACGAGTTCGTTAATCGATTCGGAGAAGTGGATGAAGGAGGAGGAGGAGGACAACGTGCGAATGAAGATGAACGTTGGAATCACAGAGATTATGAACGTGAAGAAACCATATGGTAACCGGCTACCTGCACAACTTCTCTTCTAAAAAAAATAACCGTAAAATGCTTGAAAGAGAGGCATGCATAAACGCTGTGAAAATAAGAGGAGCACACTCTGTGTTAATGACACCTGCTTCAAAAACCTTGTTTTATTATAATATTAAAATTTTAAAATGTTTTACAATGCATAATGTTGTGTCAAAACTCAAACTCAAAAGTAGTATGGGCTCTAAGAGGATTCTCATCCCATTCTTCATCCTTATCTCTATAATTACATTAAAAAAACATTACATTTCTCTCTCCTATTCAATTAAATAATATTTTTTATACATTTATCAATACAGTTTTCTTTGTCATCTACTCACAACCAATCCAACAAATATTAAAAAATAAATAGGGACAAACAATGTTCCCCAAATTTACAAAAAATCACTACATTTTTCTCTCCACCTTATAATTTACACTCACAACCTCACCCTATAATTTACAAACTCCCCATACATAATTATAGGGGATGAGATGTGAATGCTCTCACATAATACAATTTAAAAGGTTGAATTAACTAAAAGTTAAACTCTTATTATTTAAAGTTTATTTTAGTTTAGCTTTATCAATAGAATAATAGCTTATATGTTACTGATCAACGCTATCGAACACACCCTTGCAACAGATTTGTTTATATAAATTATTATACTCAAAAGATCCACGCATAACGTTCATATTAAATTTGTAATATACGTTTCCCCAGCGGCAATGTGTAACATATCACAAGTTTCGAGCTCGTTATCGCATGCTTAATACTAGTTATATATATCTATACTATATATAAAGTATGAGTTAGGGACCTCTTAAATTTTAAGAGGTACCAAACTTAATGCTTTAGTTACAACATATAATGCATCCAAAATATAAATTTTAAGGGTAATTAAGTCTTTTCATTCTTTCAAAACATAGTTATAACTTTGGTCCCTCAACTCCACTCCCTTATTGTTAATTTCAAGAATGTTTACACATATACCCCTAATCCAAAACCAACTATCCCCACGACTTTTTAACGGTTATAACTTTTTCACACGTTAATATATATATATATATATATATATATATATATATATATATATATATATATTTAAATTGCACTATAAAAACGAGCATTTTATACTCTTTAATTTGAATATGATATTGCTATATTTTTTTAGTTTTAAACTGGATTAAAGCAGAACGAGTCGATCAAAAAAATGGTTAATTTAGTTCAAGTCGGTTCGGATTCGAGTCGAAAAGGTCAAGTCAGAACGTTGTCGAGTCAGCTAAGCATGTTTAGGGTCGGTAACATGCATTCCGGTGCCGGTTACGCGTGTTCAATCTTTGGTTACACGCGTACTAGCTTTACATAAGTTACACGTCCAATTTCGGGTTACTTGCGCACTGTCATTAGGTGACGTATGTACCTACACTGACCATGCATTTAATGTCGAGTTGCGGCCGCACACCGCCACATTACGCGAGTACCCAACTAGTAAACATAAAAGTTTAGCTTAAAAAAGTGAGATATTTCTAGAGTATAAAGATAAAAATGAAAAAGCTCAAGAAATAATAATATTTTAAATGTTGCATTTTTTTTTGGTAGCATTTAATGAAAAAAGATAAATGCAATTGAACAAATGTTCAAATAATATTTAGATTTGAAAGGCTGAATCGTCCTATTAGGCTATGCATAGTGGAGGGGCTATAAATGAGGACGAATTGCAACACGTGGTGTCCAATCAGCAATGAGTGAGAATTTGTTTTTGGAATGTAATGGTGTAGGGGCTACAAATTGGGCACACAGTATCTTTTTTTATTATTTTCTTTTTATAATTAAACTAAACAAATAAAAACCAATTTATTTAAATAATTAAATAAAAATGCATTAAAATTAAAAAGAAATACAAAAAAAGTCTAACTAAAAAAAATACATAACTAAAAATATAAAAAAAACATAACTAAAGCAATAGTTGGCGTACATGTTTAGGTGGTGTAGACCCGAACGCCGGCATTAAGTTTTGGGGCATGAGATAGTTGGCGTACATGTTTAGGTTCGGGTCGGGAAATTGAAACGGATAGCTTGGTTGGTTTAGGTTCATCGGGTTCAATTGTAAGTTCATGTTCGGTTGGTTTTGCGAACCATGGAGTTGACCGAAAGGAGGGAATGGGTGGTTCGGTTGGTTCGGGTTGTTTCTAGGATTCATTTTGCTAATTTTTTGTAAGAATTTTGGTATGAATTGTGTATAAAATGGAGAAGAAGGGTGTATGTTTATATTATATATATATATATATATGTATATTGTTTTAATTAATTAATTTTTTTTTGCTTTTGACCGTTGCAACGGTATGATTAATATAATATTATTATTATTTAAACCTCGCCGGTGACAAAAGAACCCCGCTCCCGCCCCTTTTCGCCCACATATCGCCAGACGCCAGGGGTGGGGGTGTTCGCGCCCTTTGTCGCCCAAACTCGCGCCCCAATACACATGGCCTTAGTGATGACTTGGTAGACTTCAACTACTCATTGTCAAACTCATGATTATTTTGTTACTATTATATATTTATAAGAACATATTGACATAAAATCTCATAATTAACTCACAAATGCAAGTTGAAAATAATATGCAAATATTGTAACATGCAAAGCCCCAGATACCAAAAACTGTAAACACAATGACAAATAATAATATTACCAAGTATATTGTAATATGTAAGAACTAGATAACACAATGACAAATTGATCATATTTTAGGAATATACATTGTGTTATACTTTGTTTTGAATTCGGTATAAACCGGCAAAAAATAAAAAAAAATATATGTTCCAAAAAAAGGAAAAAGAGTAGCATGCATTTATTTAGGAAGATTTGAATGTCTAGAAGAGATCAACTTTCTTCTTAATATGATCCTGCTTCCATCTTGGTAACCCATAAAACTTTTCCTTTGGCATCTTAAATATTTCTTCGAATTCTTCTGGGGAGAGATAAATCTGCATTTTCATTATAAAACAACGTTACACATGGCCCGTACTAAAACGGGTCAATTTAGATCATGGTGATTATATAAACCTCATGCAACCAGTAAACTTGACTGTTTAGACAAGAACTACATGAGGAAAGAAGAAAGCTTCGAACCAAACACGACGATTATATGAAATGGTTAAACGGATATACATAAAGTCATAACCATATATATTACCTCTCTTTTCTTGAGATCGATTCCGGTAGCAGGGTTTGTTGATTTTGAAATGAGTTGGTCATAAGTATATGTACTTTGAGTGTCTTCACAACTCTTTTCATCTTCAGCTGTTTCTTTAACTGAAGAGTCTTCTTCATTGGTCTCTTGATTCGGCTCGGTTGTCTCACTTGGAGCTTCAGAAGCTTCATTATTTTCTATAGTCTCGGAGGGCGGTTCTTCGCTCTTCACTGGATCTGGATCTGGAATCGGAGCCGGAGCCGAAGCTGGAACTGGAACTGCAGATATAATAAATATTAACATTTTGGATTCCGTTATCCAATTCTTTTAAATTTTATCGAGCGTCGGGAGAAACAAGTCTAGATGGCTTACTAACATACAAACCTCAAACCATGGTATGAATTAGTAGAAAAAAGATAGGAAAATGGGATTTGCATATATCAGATAATCAAACACTAGTATGCATGTGCATACTGTTAATTATAGTTATTAGCATTTTGATATTAGAGTTTATTTGTATTTAGCCCAATGGGCTCAAGATAGGTTTCTACATAAGTTTTCTGTAGTGATTAAACTAAGTACCTTTAAGAAAACCAAAAGTATATTATTATTGCATAAAACTTCTTAAACTAGTACATTCAAAAAACAAGATTATTATTGAAATAACACAATTCTTGTTTTTATGAAAAAACTAAAATTTGTAATAAAGTGTTGCAGGTCGATCCCGACCCATTTTTATCCGCTAATAACTTGAATCAAGTCAAGCATAAATGAGCTCGAGCCTAAATATAAGTTTGTTTTATAAACAAGTCCAACCTTCACTTACCGAGCTCGAGTAGGCTAGCGAGCTAAACAAGCCCACTATTTTTAATTTTAAAATAATGTTTTAAATAGATATTGTATTATGTATATATAGAACTTATGTTAAATATATAAAAATTATAAAAAAAGAACTAAATAATATACATGCATATATAAAAAAATTTAAATGTATATTAATTAATAATTAATAACCGAGCTCGAGCTTGAAAAACAATTCATGAGCCCGCTCCAGCTGGAACGAGCTGAACATGAGCTCCGGCTCTCATAAGTTAAAAAAGCTGAGTTTTTATTTTATGGTTATGGTAGTGCATACCCTGGTCAACGATCTCGGGATTGGCAAGAGGCGAGGTAGATTCTGATTTTGGGTTTTTTTTACGAGGAGAATCAGGCGGTGGTGGGCCCCCCTTCCTTTCAGCAGTTAGAACATTTGATAAAGCAGCAACTGCAGCTGCTCTCTGTGAGGCCCGGTTTAATACTATTCTAGGAGCACTAGGAGTTTTAGGAACATTAGATGATTTAAAAGCAGATGTCAAAGCAGCCATTGCTGATGCTCTCTGTGTTGCACCTCCACCTCTGCTGCTGCTCACTTCAGGCTTATTATCATTACTCTGCTGCAATAATAATAATAATAATAATAAAAATCATATAATAAATAAAATTGCCTTGTTATATAATATATATACATTTAAATATTTGTAGCAGTCGTTTACCTCGATTACACCTGGCCCAAAGAGTAACATAGCCTTCTTTTTAAACGAGTTTCCTTGAACCTAACGGTTAAAAAAGATACAATCAAGATATAAAATTTATATCGTTAAGATTAATAAAAGTCACATACAGTAGCTTTTGAAGGATCCCATGAAAAATATGTTGTGAAAAAACAAGGTTCACTTCCTTCTTGCACTCTAAACAACGGTACATATGGAGACAATCCGTCCACGGAAGCAGCCAAGTCTATGTATTTCTGAAATGATCAAAATTGGTCAATATTGGTAGTTATAGTCAGTCGGATCATAACTGCATTATGATAGTACCTGGCCAGTTTCAAAAGCACTTTGTTTTTCCTTCGGGTCAACTGATTGACCGACCCAAACAATAACCTCAGCATGTGTATCTAATATCATAACATCTTCTGCAAACAAGTCATCTTGTTCAAAACTGTAAATTCCTTCAATCTGTCATGTAACCAACATAAATTGTAAGCATATATTATGATATTATATTATACAAATTGTCTAAATGGTTTAAAAAAATATAATATGACAAACTCACCTCAAACTTTCCTGTAGATCCATTAACCAGAAAATAAGATAAAAAAACATTAGTGTGTATATTTAATAAAAGAAAGTTAATTCTCTATTATAAAAAAAAAAAAAAAAAACCTTTATTGGACGATATTCCAAACAAGTGCGGTTCTCTGACAATTTCCTGCACTAATTTTTTACTGTTGTAGGTTTGTTTGCCTCCCAACGCAAGCCAGAAAGCTAAGCTCTCTTTTCCTTCTCTAGAGAATTTCGAGGGCGCACCGGGCTAAATATTTAATAAAAAATAAATTATCAAGAATAGGAAATTAGATATGTTAAAAATTTAAGATCATTGTTACGCATACTTTCAAAAATTCAATAACTTTTGCCGCTAACTGCTGCTGCTCAGCTGTACTCTGGTTTCCATACCATGTAAGAACTGACGTGGCAGATTGTAGGATAAAGCAACTGTATGAATTTAAATTCGTTGCGCTCTGCACGACATTATACGCACGTTGTCAAGTCCCAAATAAAAAAATTCCTTAAATGATCATGTTCATCCGAAAGCATACCAAGTCTATTTGAAGAGCTTTATTATTATGCGCTGAAGTTCCCGCTATTTCAATAAGAGCAGAAGTATCTGGACTATAAGTCACATCTTTCAATCCCTTTTCTGCAATGTAGCTTTTGTAACCCGAGCTCAGTCCACCCTAGTAAAAGAAAATAATTAAAATTATAAGATATATTTAATCACTAGTGCAATTTTATACATACTGTACCTTGAGAACAATCATAGGCTGAAAGATGGCAATAAATTGCGGTGGCTCTTTTCCTTGATGCACCCGACCCTGCGTAAAGAAAAATAATATTTTTAGAAAAAAATAATTTGTATTCAGCACTGCAAAAAACTTTATTTAAAATTATGGTACCTGCACTGCTTTGCACTTGAGAGATTTGAACATTGATGTAGTCTGCTGGCAAGCTGATGTTTGGTCCTCCTGAGGTGTAAGATGTTAATAAACATAAAGCGTAAAATACACCATTTGCATAGATAAATTTAATTTATGTTACCTGGATGCTATCCTTCCCAACCCAACAACAGAGATAATGATCTTTTTTATCATTAACATCATAGGAGTATTGAATAATGTAACAATCTCCACTGTAGAACTTGCCAATATCTTCCTTGGGTACCGGTGTCGTTGATTCTCCATCAATATGCCATACCTAAAAATGGTAAACTATGTTATATATTTTTGTTCCAAAAGTTATGATGTGGAAAGTTAATAATCAAACCTCGAGTTCTCCATTTTCGGGAAGCAAAGGTGGAACTTCCTCCTCCACGGGAGACGTTTTTGCCTGCCCTTTGAGAAGCGCACCTTGTTGCTTCAGCATAGCTAATTTTTACAAAAAAAAAATAAAAAATAACACCATTGGTACCTTATGATGAAAATTTGACGTGGAAAGACGCTGGGTAATGGGTCGACAGATTCAGGGGGGGGGGGGGTTCTTTGACCGAATAAAATGTTCAGTGAACAACTCGTGAACTGTTCGGCGGTATGTTCGTTTATTTAGTAAACGAACTAACATCGACAAAAAAGTTTGTTCATTTAGTTAAAGGAACAAACATGAACACAGGTCTCATTCGTTCATTTGTGTTTGTGAACGTTCATTCATTTAAATTCATTTATGTTCGTTAATATACGCATTTAAAATTGTCATGCCAACACATTGTTCATCATGTTACTTTTAACTAGTTTTAGCTCAGTTATGTTCGTTCATCTATGTTCAATTATGTCCGTCCGTTAACGTTTGCAAACTGTTTGTTTATACTGTTCACGACCGAACATAAAAAAAACGAACAAGAAAACCTTGTTTGTTTAATTGGTCGGGGTTCAATCGTTTTTTCGGTTAAAGTTAAACAAACGAACATGCTCCATTCGTGTTCAGTTCGTTTACAAGCCTATATTGAAACAGTTTCGGGTCAAAACAAACCATTATGACAGATTGACATCAATAATCTAATTTGTGTGAGTCCAAAATAGGCTTTAGGCTATTCTAAGCCCGTTCAGCCCGTTTGAGATAACAGAAAACCCAAATCGACCCGTCAATAAGTAAAAGGGTCTGAATGAATCTACCTGCTACTTTTCCCCTACCCTCCTCAAAAGGAGGAGCTGATGAAGCCGATGTCCACGACCCGAAGTTGGATTTAAACAAATTTGTCTCGTGACCTTGAATAATTCGAGTCACAGTAGTCAACTTTGACACATTATGGTTCACAATGAACTCCTACATATGTTTATAAGAAAAAATATTAATAACCAATTCACATAATGAAGGTGTAAATTAACCTTAATCTATTCGATAAAAAGTCTACCTCAGTAGTCTGCGTGGCGGTTTTTCTATCTTCCAATCGTGTTGCTCGACCGACCCAAATAAACATATCTGTACCACAATATAATATATAGCTTTTATCGGTTCGTAATAATGATTTAGAAAGTTCCCCAAGTACATCCTGTATTTGACCTCCAGCAATGCTGCAAAATCAAAGGTTAGAATGGGTGGGTCGCACCAGCTGTCAAAACGGGCCAAGGTCAAAATTATACCAGTAAAGTTTGGGAGGCGTTTTCTCGGGCATTATATCGTCTTCACTTGCTACCTTCTTGCCAATAGGAGCAAACCCTCCAAACAGGTTCCAGAATTCACCCGATTGCCCTTCGGATTGTAGTTTTCCATCCTCTGCAACAAAAAAAATTAAAAAAAATCATATAATAATAATAATAACAACAGAAATATTTAAATAAAAATGTAAGCTTTACCAATAATTGCAACATTGCAGTTTCCCTCATGATATTTGTCCTTTAGAAGCTTAACAACTTCCAAAGCTTTGGTTCTTTCTTGCATATTTGTGTTTGCACCATGGAACTGATATATTTTATCTTTGGTTTCCAATATGAAGATCTCATCATGATTAAGTGTTGATCGAGTAAACGGGACCTGCTTCAATCTGACAGCTCGTTTTCCTTCACACGTGTACAACTTTGTTTCAAAGTTTTCATCATCGGGTGTCTTTATTCCAGCTGAAAAACCTCCCTCTAGTGGCATTAAACATGGCTTAAAATATGACAAAAATCTCTTAGATTCATGACTTTGAGGCTCTCGATATTGTATTGAACGGTTTCCAAGAACTGCATCGAGCTCAACCGCTTTCACAGCTGCTGTTCCAGATTCATCCTAGTTCACATAATAAATTCAGATCATATATATATATACACACAAATGAATACACATTACATATAGACATACAAACATATTATAAAAGGATGCAGTACCTGGCTAGTATCTTTGCCTAGCCAGAAGTGTATATCATATGTATGCGCGCCTGCTTTGCCACCAGTCTGCAAATACACAAATCATTGAAATATATTAATATAATCACACGTTTAAGATATAAGCCAAATGAAAAAATATATTTTTTGAAGGTTATAATCACCTTTAAGACGATGTATGAATCACCAGAATAGAATCTACCATAATCGGACGTTGGCAAAGGTACGGGTTGGAGGTTCTCAATTCTCCATATTTCAATCCCTCTAAAACGAGTCAAGAAAAAACCATACATGCAATAATGCATACATAAGTACGCTAATAATATCGATAATTGAACATTTTATGTTACAAGAAAGCATACACTTTTTGACCAACTCCTTGAAATGCAGGCTCCGAAACTTTAACTGACATGGTGTCGAAATGTTGATTATAACGAGAACAAGACCATCAAATATTTTCTGACCTGCGGTTTCAGTCAATCGTAAGGCAATCTAATATTAACTTTCTATGCAAATGTGTTTGTTTCTGAAATACATGTTTTGATAAATTTTTATATATAATCTTGTTACTGTATGTTGCAAAAATAATCACATTGTTGTTGTCTATATTAATCACATTGTCCTGACAAGATCAATACAAACACATAATTTCTTATATTAATATTGAAACAATAATAATAATAATAATTCCCAACAATTTGAATGCGGTTATCGAATGCGAATGTATTGATGAAAATGGGATCATACATGGGTGTTACCCCGGCTAATATATCACATCAAAACGATGATGAATAATATGTGTGTTTATGGGTTGTTACCCAATCTTGTGTTGATGGGGTTTGTTGTATACATCTTTGAAAATTTGAATGAAAATGGAGATTTGATTTGATGAAGGTGGAATAATTAAAATGGGGGTGGCAACAGAAGAATTCGGCTAATTCTATTCCATAATATTATTTATTGTTATTATTATTGGCGTTATATTCAAATACAAGATTACGCTGTACTTATTCGATGAGGAGTAACTTTGGCCCAAGTAATTTGGGCTCACAAACCTTGGGCCAGTTATCAAAGGAGTTCCGGTTCAATCATTATTTTAGAAATGGGAAAAACCCGACCGGTACGAACAAGGTTTCGGTTGCTTAGATAAATCGTACACGGACCCGACCGTTCTGCTGGCACCGGTTCCACCTTTACCCGGTCAATACCCGGGCCTGACCTGACCAAAACCGATAAAAACCTGGCAAACCCAATTAAAAACCCGATCATACCCGGAACCGGTTTCTACCCACCTCAGTTGTTGACTTTTGTTGACCATACCCGGAACCGGGTAGGCTGAATATACCCGATTTGCATTGAGCTTGACTAGTCTGGCACTCTGACATGTTTGATGAGCCTAAACAAATCAATTATTACTTATATAATTTTTTTTTGAAAGGTAAACTTCAAGAACACTGGAACAATGGAAAAACCCCCTCCACTGAGCTCGGGGGAGCCAAAGACAAAAAAACAAAAAAAATCCTTACATTATAACAAACTTACACCACTTATACCAACCATCATTGAATAATTTAGATATATTCTTTATTCACAGAAAGCCAAAGGACTTGATATCGCCGATGACTTCTTCAATATTAACTTCTTTGCCTTCATAAATCTTCTCATTCCTAGCTTTCCAAAGTCTCCAACAAGCTATAATTATGATTCCTTTGATTATCTTCTTCTCTTTGTCGTTTTCCCTAACCTTGTAGTGAAGACTAAAAACATCTTCCATCGAAAATATAAAGATTGGAGGTAATTTGCACCATGCACAAATATTTTGCCATACAACCGTCCTGAAAATACACCCGGATAGAATGTGTTCCATCGAATCAAATCCTGAATCATACAAAACGCAATATGATGACTGAACCTCAATATTCCTCTTGACAGTGGCGGACCCAGGATTTTTCGCCAATGGGGTCCCATTTTTTCGATGCTCAAAATTTTCGGACCGATCGTTCGAGTCCGGTCGAAACGAAGAACATAATAGAAAAACAATATCATAATAAAACACACAAATACGATATCATTCGAAACGGGAAAAAACATTACAAATTCTTAAAGTTGTTTCATGTGACTTTTCATCTTTTGAAAATGAACGCAAGTAGCTCTCTTTCGATATAACAAATGCAGAATTTTATCTTCTTGGTTAACATGATAAGATATAACTGGTATTTACTTGGAGGGATGCCATGGAAGGTGCTCTAAATCAATTTTCATAAGAGTATTACTTGAAGAAGATGATGGCTCAAAACTTTCTTTTCAATAATCCTTGCATAATTAGCCATAAAATTCAAGTTTTTAATGAAACTAAGTCACAATCTAACAACAATTTGATAATACAAGTATACAACATACAATTACCAATAATAAATCAATCAATATCATATTAGCCCTAAAATTACCTTTTGTTTGAGACAAATTTAGAGGAGAGCTGAGAGAAGTGAAGCTGTGGAAGCAGGCCGAAAGGAACAGAGGATGGCCGAGTGGCCGGAGCCGCGATGGCTGGCTGAAGATTCAGAGAGAGGAGGCATGCCTACGTGATTGGGAGTGTTGGGATGTTGAGGGTTGGAATGGCTGCATATGAGTTTAAGCTTAAAACCCTACTAAACTAATATTGAAAATGATTTAAAACTAAAAATGAAAAAGAAAAAAAAACACAACAAAATCGCACCAAGTAAGGGTCGAACCCGGGAAGTTTAAACAGAAAAAGCAGGGAATTTCACCAAACCAGCTCAATTCTATTCTTATGGGTTCTAAGTTTTAATTTTTATGGGGTCCTTCCAAAATTTAATATACCGCTTCAACTAAAGTTTTGAAAAACATTAGTGTCCCGGGACCCCGATCCATTATATGTGGGTCCGCCCCTACCTCTTGATGAAAGCTTCAAAAGTCGGAAGCTTATATAAAATAGCCCTTCATACAAAAATATTACACTTGAGAGGCACCCATTACTTATATATAATACTTAGTTATTAACTTATTACTATGTTATAAGTATTATAATTATAAATATACAAAAGAATAAGTAAGTACATATAAATGAAACAATTAATTATTAATAAATAATTAGCAAGTTGACCCAACTCCTACAAGAAGTACTGCTACTCATGAGTGGAGCGAGTTGTAGAACTAGAATTAAAACATAACAAAACTAAACTCTTAAGCTCTATAAAGCTTCAACATGAAATACTTTGAATGATTTCCCACATATTCTTCCAAATAAAAGAAGTCAATATTCCTTATTGACAAACAAATGTTTTGTTCATAACCACCATTGTTGTTGCCCATCCTCATCATTATTACAACCAAGTCATTGCCATGATCTCAACCACTATCGTCACCACCACCACCATAGATCGTCGCACTTATCACCACTGTCCATTTGTTGTTCGTCTCCACCACCACCACACCCCACTGCCCTGGCTAGCATTGTGACCACTACTATCGTGACCCATCAACTTAGCATTATTGTTACCTCTCTTGCCACGACATTTGTTGCCCCCCCCCCCACACACACACCCCAATTGCCATGACCTCTTATGCCACGACTGCATTGCAACATTCCTACTTCTTTAACAAAATTACAAACTAATATTGATTATTTTTTCAACCAAATGCCTCGAATATTTCAATACTACTTTTGAAAGATTATAATTATTTTAAATTCCATTTTTATCCCCTGTTTCTTGAATTGAAGTTAAATAATTATAAGCTAAACACTCCATTATAGTCGAAAACCACACCATCTTGATGTTAAGAATGCATTTATAGAATGACGATTTACATGAAAATGTTGTAGGAATATGAGACACTTTTTATATTAAAAGTAATACTAATAATAACGATACTCTTGTTATTAACATGAAAAATAAAAAAATACATACCGTAAAACAAACTAAATAAATAATGAAAGAATATAACAAATATGTTAAATGATTCCAACCAAGCTCTTCAAATGATAAAGTGTTCAAATTATTCGTCAGCAACATCTTGTAATCTTCTTGATAAAAACTTAATTTCAACCTTTTGCCACAACAAGGTCTTCTAGTAGTCTCTTGGCTGCAACAAAGAGCAAACTAAATTTGACGGTTGAGGATGAGGCACATGTTCAACACGCTTCCCTTAAACAGATTTCGCGCCTCTACTTAAGACAATGTGTCTGTCTCCCATGGTACCAACTGCGCAGTTGGTACTGCCGGAGATGTCCATGGCCCGAGGTTGCATCGGGTCACTTGTAGTGTTAGAACTTGTGGGGAAAAAAAGAACATAAGAGGTAGAGGAATCAAGTAGAGAAACTCATCTCTATAGGTTCCCAACATATGAGTCTTCAAAGCTTTTTTCTTCACCAATAACTTTTCATGCATGCATGTAATTTTCCTTGAATTTTCTAGCTTGTGTATTTTCTAGCTCTTTTCAAATGAGACACATAACCTATTATATATACAAGAGTTAAGGGTGAGTAAAGTCTCACTTAATTAGAAATTAATAATATAATAAAACTAATCAATTGTCATCAAAAGGCTTTATTCAATAGTTTCATAACCAAATGAAAAGTTTAATATTAATTATTCTAATAAATCTCCATTCACTATATTCTAATTTTCCAACAATCCCCCACATGAATGTAGATTGATCAAAACATACAAAATATCCAATAGAACCTTGACAAGTGAGTATTGCAGAATAGGTAGGTGTTAGCTTTGAACCTTCCTTTGTGAAACATACTTAGTCTCCTAGCGGTTAGTAGACGTGATGTCCTTGAACAAACCCCCATTTGTGTAGACGACAATACACTTCACATAATAATCTCCCTGGACGGGCACATCCCCTCATTGTCGTGTCCATTATAGTCCTGGAACACTAGCCTGCATTCGTAAAAGCTCTAGAATTGTGCACCCCACAATTTCATTAGAAGCGACCACACTTCTCTTTCACATATGTGATTATCCATAAATCATTAAAAGCACTAAGGTTATAAAGATTTACACAAATTATTGACCATATATTATGGCTTAGCCTCACAACATGTCACTGTTGTTATATGAATGGACTAGGAAGCGATTAGACTCCCTTTATAATTTTGGAGGACATATGTATGCTTATTTGTCAACTTATACATAAGTTATGCCCCCCACAGTGACCACCCTTAGATATATATTTAGGTTGTTATATTGAACTTAGATCTTGGGATCCCCAATCAACTAAGTTAGGTTTTCTTTATATACCATTTTTCATGGGCTTTAGTCTCATTCCACAACTTGATCTCTACTAAACCCTCAGGTTGTTGGATCCATAACATTATCTTTGAATTTTTCTAGTCACTATAGATAACTTGAGTAGTTGAGATCAGTTGTCATGATGTGTTCTTAACTTGTAAGTTAATTTTGCCTAGTGTCAAGTTTCTAAGACTATAACCTCAGTGGCCCCTGAATCTGGTTATAATATTTGTCTTTGTAAGATACACTTATCATTAAGGTAAACACATCTCTATTAATCTATTATGCACTACGACCTTTTTGTCCTCCACTTAGTCGTGTGTTTGCAATGTTAGATTGGATTACCATAATCCTCATTGCTAAACCTTCCAAGTTCAAATGCAATACACCCAGGCCTGACCCGTGGGCCAGCCAAAGAAGGCATTGGCTTTGGGCCTCCAGTCTTAGAAGGCCTCCAGCTAAACCAAGGGTTATGTAGTATGGGCTTTCATATTCAGAAGTGGGCTTTTTTTAAAATTGGTAACTAATTATATATTGGTAACTAATTAACCAGAAACAATAATGGAAAATGCAAGGAATTGAAGCGGCATTACATATGGACGTTATGTATATTTTTTTATTTTGAAAGGCATAAGTTCTAAATTTATGAATATGAAAATCGAAATCGAGATCTCTTCAATCAGCTTTCAAAATAGTTAACTGAAGGTGGGAACCTGGAACATCAATTCTTCAAAGTTGGCTTGATTCCGAGTTCAATAGTCGATTAATTTGATTTCTCTTGTTTCTGTTGGAGCCCTAATTCATAATTCAATTAGTTTGATTTGAAGGCTTGTCGACTTAATTCTGGTTTTGTTGAACCTATTTTGAAGCTATAAGGTACACTAATAAGCCCTAATTCTTCGTGTTTTGATTTCGTTTTTTTGTGAATTTTGATTATTGTTCCCAAATTTTATACTTAAATTATGTGAACTGTTTGCTACTGAGATTAGATTCTTTGTGAATTTGTTTGCAACTTTGAATTATAATGTAAAATAGAACTTGAAAGTATGAATAATGTCATTCTAAAAGATTAAACAAACAAAAAGAGAAGCCTAAAAGATTCTTTATTGTTGGTCTAAAGCTCGGGTAAAGGAGGATAGTTTATATAAACTAGTTTTTGAAACAGGCCCCAACATTATAGTTAGCTTTAGGCCTCATAAACCGTTGAGCCGGCCCTGAATACACCTTCATATTTAAGTGCTATTGAATAACATCATCCAACTTTTGAATAAGGTAAAGAAAGGTTCATATTTTCTATACAAGTTTGATAAATCATATCAATTACCATTCTGCATACTTCTAAAGAGTAGTTTCTTAAATGGCTTCCCATACATATCTTGCATTTTGATATAGTTTGTTTAACTTTACTTGTGAAGACAACTCGAAACTCATGATTTGAATAAGACCACGTCTTTGTATCAATGAGATTATCAATGCTTACTACTAAAGTAACGCTTTTCATAAGTTTGTTATAAAACATCACCAGCCTAGAAGGATTTTATATCACCCTCTAAGACAGACCTAGAAAGTTGAGGTCTTCTTAAGATCCTCATAAGTTATATTATTTCCTTATATTGAATGAAAATTCACTTCAAATTTGTCTACACAAAAATTCATTCATGTTTTGTGTATCTATTAAATGTTTCACGTTAGTTTGTCTTCGCAAAGCACCATAAGTAACAAGTACTAGTCTAGCATGCTTTATATGAACTGAAGATGCATAATTCTGATTCTACACAACAATAAAATTATTACAATATCACTTTGAAATATTCACCCCTTAGCTTAGACAAAGTTATGAGACCAGTTCATAATCCCAAAATGTTAGTCTTTTGAAAAGTCTCGCAAGTTAGTATGTAGCACATAATTAACTTCATAATTCATTTAAGTAAAATAACTCTTTTGCCTTTGATCTTCAAGACTTCACCATGCATTGACTTATATGAATATTAAACACAAGTTTTAATCCAAATAATTCTGGTGAATACATTCATCACCAAGATGAATGCTACTCGTCTACAGTCACTATAATGCTGAGAAAAGTCAACTGGATTGACACTTAAACTCTTGGAATTCACATTTGCTTCTTAAAACGATTTATTGAGATACTCTCCCAATATGAAAGACAATAATCTCACATAGTTAAACAACATGGATGGTGGTGGAAAAATCTACATATCCATCAATATTGTAAGTATATTTTACTGAATCTCTTAAGATTTGTTTAAACTCATTTACAATAGTAACATATATTTATGTATATATGATCAATGTATTTATGATTCACACTCGGTGAATTTCCAAAGATATAATCTTTCATGAATTTTCAAGGACTTAAATATCTCATCAACATATATTAATTCATATATTATAATTCATACATACTGAACTTCCTAAAAGTTTAACTTCTTATTAACATATATTAGTTAATATGTTATAATTCGCACTTAGTAAATTTACAAGAAGTTTAATTTCTCATTAACATATTTGTTTTTATATATGTTATAATTCACACTTACTGAATTTCAATGATTTAAATATAATATTCTTGTGTATTTCATCTTAATACATTCATCACGTTCTTCCATGACCATCTCATAATATGGTTATATATTTGATGTCTTATCTTTGACTTTAGTCAATCAATAACTCACAAGTTGTTTCTTGTGCAAATTCTTCTTGCAATATCCGTTTAAAATTATCCATTTTATTTTAAAATACTGATTTATTTCGTTGTATAATTGCATGTGTTATCCGAAGATGTTTAACACAAAATAGCAATACAATCGAACTTACAAAATAAAGTGTAAAACACCTTTTAGAAGTAATTTAAACGAATAAAAAGACAACATCTAGATAACAAATCTCAAAGTGTTATTATCTTCAACACCTTCATTGTCCGATCGAAATCATCGTAATGATATCCTTTTATATGCCATGAGTTTAGGTACTCCCTCAAAAGTTCTCTATGCACTCATAAGGATAAGATCTTCGTTTCATCTTGAAACTATATACTTAAACAATCAAACTATGTCCAAAACAACAAGTTGTTAACTACATGCACGTTATGAATTTTAACAAAACTTATGTTCATAACAGCACCAAGTTTTTATTTTTTATCGTTTATTCTATAGAATAATTTGTTTTTAGAAACCGTTTAAAATAGTCGGTTTCACAAAAAAATCATATCTAACACGCACGTTAGACTATTAAAATGTTTAGACAAGCGTTGTTTAAAGTTATAAAATAACTCTTTCTAACAAAATTCTTAGAAAAAATAAACATTGAGACAAAACATTTTTAAACTACTTGTTTTTCAATAGTATAAAGTAAAACCTTTAATTTATAAAACATTATTAACCCAAGAGTCACTTCATAAACACATAATTAAAGTTTTCATTAACAGTTAGTTAAGGCTTCCATTAGCACTTAATTAAGGCTTTGATTATTGGTGATTTAATGAGAGAAATCTTAATAGACACACATGAAAGTCTCATATGTATTATTTCACTATAACACAAACATGGAAGTCTATTGGAGATGGTCTAAGTTGTAAGAAAGTTGGGATGATGAATAGATTGTTTCTAACTTCCTGACAATGTGTGATAGATCCATAATTGCACCCTTCATTTTGATCGTCATCTTGGCTATAACATTTTTTTATAACGGCGAATTTCTTTTCAATCTTTGTCATCTGTGGGACTCGAACCCAAAATCTCATCCTCCCAAATCTAGGTGTTTAAATGTTTGTCTTTGCCAATAAACCAACAACAAACCAATGTATTTGATCAAGATCTATTTTTGAATTTTTTGGTTTCATGAAACCATAAACAACTAATGTTTCTTGAAACGATTTCATTAACCAACCTTTTTAGAAAACAGTTATTCGGTTTGATTTCCCTATGCATGACATGTATCCATCATGATTCTATGATCGGTTCTTCAAATTTAGTTAGCCCTTAGCGTGACCATGCATCAACCGCAAAATCACTTCTATTCTTGCGTTCTTCATAGATCTGTTTGCAGTGACTAGTCTTTGCAAAAGATTGTGGAACTTGTGTTCAGTTCTTTGATTTATTTATTTTTTCTTTCTTGTCTAGTCTTTTAAGCATTTTAGTCGGTCTTGGTCGTCTAAAAATGTAAGAAGTGATTAATTCTAGTTATCATTTACATACATCAAATGTTTATATTTTCATGATCAACATCAAGAAATGTATTAGCAACTTAACATATCGTCATGTATCAATATTATTTTCAGTAAATACAAGTAACTCATTAAACTTACAATTTCAAACAAACACGAAAAACACCAAAATTTTTTTTTCCTATTTTGGGTCCAGCAATTAAGTTGTGGTTCGATATTTTTTTATGTACTTGAATCTTGAGTATCGAAACCGATGGTTCAAACAAGTCTTACCTGGCCCCATGAGAAACACACAATAAAAAAGATATATTTTAGAGTTAATGGCCATTTTCGTCCCTGTAGTATGCTACTTTCGCCACTTCGGTCCAAAATTTTTAATTTTGTCAATTTAGTCCTCATAGTTTTATATATTAGCCAATTACGTCCCATCCGTCTAACGGCATCCAGCTATGCCGTTAGTTTAAGGGTATTTTTGTCTTTCTCCTTTTAATTTTGAGTTAATGGTCATTTTAGTCCCTGTGGTTTGATATCTTTGCCAATTCAGTCCAAAGTTTGAAAATTTGTCAATTTAATGTTCAGTTTAATTCAGTTTTTTTTATTTTTTATGTTTTTTGATTATAACCCTGAAGAGCATAATTCAAGCCCAAAACCATCGAGCAACCTCAAATACTGGTATGCATTTACTCTGGTGACAACAGTAATCATACCCCCCCCCCCTATATTTAGTTTTTAGACATTTCCTAAAATCTTCTCCATGGTGGAATTCAATAGGAAAGTGGTCAAGGTTTCCCTGAAACTGAATTATATAGAAAAAACTAAAAATTGTTTTGTTGATTAATGTATAATAGTTGATTACGACCCAGATTTCGTTATGATATGTTAATCTCTAAACCCTAAATATTATGCATCCATCAAAGAAACGATTTTTAGTTTTTTCCGTACAATTCGGTTTCACGGAATTGCTTTAACCACTTTACCATTGAATTCCACCATGGGGGAGAGTTTAGGAACCGTCTAGAAACTAAATACGAGAGGAGGGGGTATGATTACTGTTGTCGACAGAGTAAATGCAGACTTGTTTTGGGCTTGGATAACGCTCTCTAGGGTTATAGAAAAAAAACTGACTTGAATTGACAAAATTTCAAACTTTGGACTGAATTGGCAAAAGTATCAAACCACGGGGACGAAAATGACCAATAACTCAAAATAAAAGGGAGAAAGACAAAAATACCCTTAAACTAACGGCATATCTGGATGTCGTTAGAAGGATATGACGTAATTGGCTAATATTTAAAACTATGAGGACTAAATTGACCAAAATACAAATTTTGGACTGAAGTGGCGAAAGTAGCAAACCACATGGACGAAAATGGCCATTAACTCTATATTTTAAGTGTTAAATAATTTTAAAAAATATTATAAAAGCTACAAACTACTATCAGCCTTTCAGGTCATATATAAAAATGAGAGTTTTTATTCTTAAACAAGCCCATGAATTTATGATAAGAAACGCTCACTACATAACCTGACACGTAACCAAATGTGTTAAGTGTACTAGTAAATTAGTAATTGAGTCATCACGTTAATAACACGATTAAAAAAATGCCTAAACACGTTCAACCCACAAATAACACATTTAACTTATTGTGTTAAAAAGGGTAATAGATTAACCTTGCAAACTTATGACCGATTTAATCAAAATAACGTAGTTTTATAACATTTAAATAAATTAAGATTAAATATCGATTGTATTTTTTTTCTTATTCCATCACATTAAAGACGTCTTATTATTTCTTAATCATGTTTAGTGATCGTATTAAATGTTTTAGATGTGACGTGTCATTCATGTTATTGAAGCTACTTATATTTTAACCGTGTTAAAATATAGCATATTGTGCCATTCACTTTATTGAACTTGTTACCTTTAATTGCGTTAACCGTGTAACCCACCTATTAAACATGTCCACATAAATATTTAAAAAAATAAAACATTTTAACTGTTTTAAGTGTCCAATTTAACAGAACAAGACAAATTTTTCCAGTTTAACTTTAACAAGCATTTATATGTCATATTCTTGATTATTTAATAATAATAATAATAATATAATTTAATAGCTTTCAACCACAAAGAAAAATGACGTAGAAACCCCTGTCGCCACACTTTCACCCCTTATCATCCACACTCCTTAAACACCCACATCTTCCTAGTAACCTTGGGTTTGAAAATCCAAACCAACCAATCAAAACTCTCCAAAAACCATCCTTCAATCACCATTTATCTCATCATCTCTGATTTCATTTTGTCCCCACTCTCTCTCTCACACACCCAAGGTGAAATCACACACACACACCACTCAACTTCACTCTTTTCCTACGTGTCTTTTCCTCACACCATTCATCTCTGCAACCCTCATTTCTTATATATCTTTCATAAACCTTCAACATTTAACAGACTGAAGGCCACAAGAACTTAAACTAAAATCATATATTTCTATCTGTCACTCAGGCCTTGAAGTTTCCGCCATTGTTGCTGTCTTGCTGAGCTTCACAAGCTCAACACACAGAGGTAAAGCTACACATTTAACCCTCTTTATATTAAGTTTATAGACCCATTATTATTATTAGTATAAGAATGACATCATTGGTGTCAACACCCTTTAGATTAACCACAACCAAAGTTGATCAACTATCATCACTCTCTCAAAAACACTACTTCCTCCACTCATTCCTACCAAAGAAAGCCCCCAATAATCGAAACCCCGGGTTCGGTGTGAAATGCGCCATTGCGGGCAACGGTCTTTTCACCCAAACAACACAAGAAGTTAGAAGAATTGTCCCAGAAAACAAGCAGGTTCTTCCCACAGTTAAGATTGTGTATGTTGTGTTGGAAGCACAGTACCAGTCTTCGCTGTCAGCTGCGGTTAGGACGTTGAATAAGACGAATAAGTTCGCGTCTTATGAAGTTGTGGGGTATTTGGTTGAAGAGCTTAGAGATGAGAACAATTATAAAAGCTTCTGTTTGGACCTTGAGGACGCGAATATCTTTATCGGGTCGTTGATATTCGTCGAGGAATTGGCGTTGAAAGTGAAGGCGGCTGTCGAGAAGCAAAGGGACAGAATGGATGCAGTGTTGGTGTTTCCTTCAATGCCTGAGGTTATGAGGTTGAACAAATTGGGGTCATTCAGTATGTCTCAACTTGGTCAGTCCAAAAGCCCATTCTTCCAGCTGTTTAAGAATAAGAAGAAGTCGTCTGCGGGTTTTTCGGATCAGATGTTGAAGCTGGTCAGGACTTTACCAAAGGTGCTTAAGTATTTGCCGAGTGATAAGGCGCAGGATGCTCGCCTTTACATTCTTAGTTTGCAGTTTTGGCTCGGTGGGTCTCCGGATAATCTGGTGAATTTTGTGAAGATGATTTCCGGGTCGTACGTTCCGGCTTTGAAAGGGGCGGATATGTCGTATTCGGATCCGGTTGTGTTTTTGGATAATGGGATATGGCACCCGTTGGCTCCGTGTATGTATGATGATGTGAAGGAGTATTTGAACTGGTATGATACAAGAAGAGACACCAATGAGAAGTTAAAGAATCCGAATGCTCCTGTTGTTGGGTTGGTGTTGCAAAGGAGTCATATTGTGACGGGTGACGACGGTCATTACGTGGCTGTGATTATGGAGCTGGAGGCGAAGGGGGCTAAAGTGATTCCGATTTTCGCGGGTGGGCTTGACTTTTCGGGTCCAATTGAGAAGTATTTAGTTGACCCGATCACGAAGAGGCCGTTTGTGAACTCTGTGGTGTCTTTGACTGGGTTTGCGCTGGTGGGAGGGCCCGCAAAGCAAGATCACCCGAGGGCGGTTGAGGCGCTGATGAAGCTTGATGTACCTTATATTGTGGCACTGCCTTTGGTGTTCCAGACAACCGAAGAGTGGCTCAACAGCACTTTGGGGCTTCACCCTATTCAGGTTGCTTTGCAGGTTGCACTTCCAGAGCTTGATGGAGGCATGGAGCCTATCGTGTTTGCAGGGCGTGATCCAAGAACAGGTAAATAGCTCTTAATTCTTCAAAGTTCATGCTATGCTACTGTAAAATTTCTAAGTAAATTACCATATAACAGACCAACTATAGCTATGTAAGTTACCATATAAAGCATTTCAGAAAGTACATGTTTTAGAACAGGTAGCTTATGACATTAAATTTTGCAGGAAAATCACATGCTCTTCACAAGAGAGTAGAGCAGTTGTGTACTAGGGCAATTAAATGGGCAGAATTGAAGAGGAAAACAAAGGTACTTTACCTATTATTACATATAATATTCACTTTCAAATCATCAAGTTCTCAACTTCTATGAATGTAATGATTTAATGTGATGAAAACTTGCAGACTGAGAAGAGGGTGGCAATTACCGTGTTCAGTTTCCCACCAGACAAAGGCAATGTTGGAACGGCTGCTTACCTGAACGTGTTTGCGTCCATTTTCTCTGTTTTACAAGACCTCAAAAGAGACGGTTACAACGTGGAAGGGCTTCCAGCAACTTCTGCAGAGTTGATTGAAGATGTACTTCACGACAAAGAAGCTCAATTCAGCAGTCCCAACCTCAACATTGCTTACAAGATGGGAGTGAGAGAGTACCAGCAGTTAACTCCATACGCCACAGCACTCGAAGAGAACTGGGGAAAGCCGCCAGGGAACTTGAACTCGGATGGTGAGAACCTTTTGGTTTACGGGAAACAATATGGAAACGTGTTCATTGGTGTGCAGCCCACTTTCGGGTACGAGGGTGATCCCATGAGGCTGCTTTTCTCTAAATCGGCTAGCCCACATCACGGCTTTGCAGCTTACTACTCTTACGTTGAGAAAATCTTTAAAGCCGACGCGATCCTTCATTTCGGGACCCACGGTTCGTTAGAGTTCATGCCTGGGAAACAGGTCGGGATGAGTGATGCATGTTTTCCTGACAGTCTTATTGGAAACATCCCGAATGTTTATTATTATGCTGCTAACAACCCTTCAGAAGCCACTATTGCCAAGAGAAGA
The DNA here is from genome assembly GCF_021521415.1 of Bidens hawaiensis. Taxonomy (NCBI): domain Eukaryota; kingdom Viridiplantae; phylum Streptophyta; class Magnoliopsida; order Asterales; family Asteraceae; genus Bidens; species Bidens hawaiensis. The sequence goes on from NW_027491734.1 coordinate 479,396, forward strand.
AGCTATGCCAACACCATCAGTTACTTGACTCCACCTGCTGAAAATGCTGGTCTTTACAAGGGTTTGAAGCAGTTGAGTGAGTTGATTTCATCTTACCAGTCTCTCAAAGACACGGGCCGTGGTCAACAGATTGTGAGCTCGATCATTAGTACAGCAAGGCAATGCAATCTTGACAAAGATGTTGACCTTCCCGATGAAGGTGCAGAGATTTCAAGCAAGGAACGGGATCTTGTTGTGGGAAAGGTCTACTCCAAGATCATGGAGATTGAGTCCAGACTGTTGCCTTGTGGACTTCATGTGATCGGTGAGCCGCCGTCAGCCATGGAGGCTGTGGCCACCTTGGTCAACATCGCCGCCTTGGACCGCCCGGAAGAAGGCATCTCATCTCTTCCATCAATACTGGCTGAGACAGTTGGCAGACAGATTGAAGATGTTTACAGAGGCAGTGATAAGGGTATCTTGAAAGATGTGGAGTTATTAAAGCGAATCACAGATGCATCTCGCGGGGCTGTTTCAGCTTTCGTGCAGAGGAGCACCAACAGCAAGGGTCAAGTGGTTGACGTGTCGGGTAAACTGACTTCAATCCTTGGGTTCGGTATAAACGAGCCATGGATTCAGTATTTGTCTGACACCAAGTTCTACAGAGCGGATAGGGAGAAGCTTAGGGTTTTGTTCCAGTTCTTGAGTGAATGCTTGAAGCTCGTTGTTATGGACAACGAGTTGGGCAGTTTGAAACAAGCTTTGGAAGGCAAGTATGTAGAGCCCGGCCCAGGAGGTGACCCAATCAGGAACCCAAAAGTTTTACCAACCGGAAAGAACATTCACGCGTTGGACCCACAAGCAATCCCGACCACAGCAGCAATGCAAAGTGCAATGGTGGTGGTGGACCGGCTGCTCGAGAGACAAAAGGCTGATAATGGAGGGAAGTTCCCGGAGACGGTTGCATTGGTCTTGTGGGGAACTGACAATATCAAGACATATGGTGAGTCCCTTGGTCAGGTTCTATGGATGATTGGTTGTAGACCAGTTGCAGACTCGTTGGGACGAGTCAACCGGGTCGAGCCAGTCAGTCTCGAAGAGCTCGGAAGGCCTAGAATTGATGTGGTTGTCAACTGCTCTGGAGTCTTCAGGGATCTCTTCATCAATCAGGTACCACATTGAATCCATTTTCAAGTTCATTTTCTAGATTTCTCTAATGCTATGTATATTAATTATATGTAATATGTTCTCACAGATGAACCTACTAGACCGGGCAGTGAAGATGGTGGCTGAGCTGGACGAACCATTGGAGCAAAACTACGTGAGAAAACACGCACTCGAGCAGGCCGAGACTCTCGGTGTTGATGTTAGAGAAGCTGCAACCCGTATCTTCTCCAATGCATCCGGCTCCTACTCATCAAACGTAAACCTTGCGGTCGAAAACTCAACATGGAATGATGAGAAGCAGCTTCAAGACATGTATTTAAGCAGAAAGTCATTTGCATTCGATAGCGACACTCCCGGTGCCGGAATGAGCGAGAAACGAAAAGTGTTCGAGATGGCTTTAAGTACAGCCGAAGCCACATTCCAAAACCTTGACTCATCAGAGATTTCACTAACCGACGTGAGCCATTACTTCGATTCCGACCCAACTAACCTTGTCGGAAGCCTAAGGAAGGACGGCAAGAAACCAAGCGCGTACATAGCCGACACAACCACCGCTAACGCCCAGGTCCGTACCCTCTCGGAAACCGTCCGTCTAGACGCGCGCACAAAGTTACTAAACCCGAAATGGTACGAAGGAATGCTGTCAAGCGGTTACGAGGGTGTTCGCGAGATTGAGAAGCGGTTGACCAACACGGTCGGGTGGAGTGCAACCTCAGGGCAAGTCGACAACTGGGTGTATGAAGAGGCTAACACAACATTCATTAAAGATGAGGAGATGTTAAACAGGCTCATGAACACAAACCCGAACTCGTTCAGGAAGCTGGTGCAGACGTTCTTGGAAGCCAACGGGCGAGGGTACTGGGATACAACTGAAGACAACATCGAGAAGTTAAGGCAGCTGTATTCTGAGGTGGAAGACAAGATCGAAGGCATCGATCGGTGAATTAATCATAATAATAATGATGATGATGTGATGTGATGTGATGTAATAACCTTATGAATTGTTTCCCAATTCCCAAACTGTATTCTTTTTTTGTTAATAGATGGGAATTGCCATTGTGTATTGTGAAAGTTTGCAAGAAGGCTCTGATTTACCAAAAGTTTAATGTAAATTGAATAAACTTGTCAATATTAAGGGTGTAGCTGCTTGTAATATCAATCAGCAGGAGGTTACTTCAGGATATTTGTGGTTAAATCCTAATGATAACCGTATTTCATGTCTCGTCATCCAGGTTCAGTCGTTTGTTAGCAATGTAGTTGGAACTCATTCCATCATAGTAAAAGGAAGGAAATTATTCAGCAATGATAATTATATTTAGGTTTTACAATAATAATAATCCAAAAATCGGAAGATTTAGGGATAGATATGATATGATTATTCAGGTAGCTTATTCATTATTTTTGTTAGTGGTGTAATCCTTTTGCCATGCATTAAAACCCTAGAACTAGTCATTAATTGGTGTTCAGTTTGCAGGAATTGTAATTGAATTGGTTGAATTCTAAAAGTACAGAATCTGTAGAATAAATGTATGTAGGCGAGTAAGAAGTATACCAGGTACGAAGATATCGGTTACGGTATTCACCGGAGGCAGCACTACGACGGTCAATTAGGGTTTGTCTGTCAATTTCACCGGCAGTGTAGCCAGTGGCATTGTATTCCCGAGTGCAGGAAGCGGGATTACGATTAACATTTCAAATTAAGGTCTATTCCGGAGTCTTACGTTGTGTTTCCGAGTCTCGATAACCAAAAGAAAAGGAAAAAGAGAGAGAAAGAATGGGAGTGTTTTGTTCCCGAGTCTCACCCGCACAAACATCCCTTATTGCTTAAAACAATTTTTTATTTAAGAAAGCCTTTAAATATGAGCCATTAGATTGTATTGAGAAAAAAACATAATTAATTTTAACAGCTACACGAACTCTTTCATGTGAAAATAACCAAATAAAGATGACAATAATAATAACAGTTTTAAACACCATGCCAAACCCCGTATTTAATAATCGAAATCCCATCACTCTACAATATTATTATTCTTTTGAAGTTTTGTAGTTTTCAAGTTCATACTTTATAAAAAATATGGATTGACGTGGTGATTACCAACCCGTGTTTGAGTTTGACACATACGAACAATACGGGGTCGGCGGTTGCCGGTTGGGATGTACCCGATTCACAAATGACATGGGTACCTGATACACAAACTCCACTACAATCATTGTTTCCATTTACCCAACCCCAACACGAACACAATCCAAAACAAGAAAAAATGCTCACACGAGAAATAAAACAAGTCGATGACTCATTGGTATCCCAACAACAAAGGGCTAAGCATTGGACGATCGAGGAATAATGCACATTAACACAAGCTTCGGTGACTAATCATTTAAAAGTAAAAGTAAGTTATATTTAATTTTTGTTATGTAGGGAACAACCGAACTAAAACAATATTTGGAGCCAATTTTCAGCGATATCGTTTATGAAGTTGCACTTGGGCAAGTCTTCATTGTGAATGATTGAGTACAAGTATCGATATTACTAGAAAAGTGCTTTTGAAGTCAACCATCTACTCTTGATTACTAGAGAAATGCTTTTGAATAAATATTTAAACATTTAGAAACATTTTTCTAATAGTTCAACATCTTGATAGAACTACAAGACCCTAAATGTACAACAACTCGCACACACTAGACCATCCAACACAGGTTTTACATATGACTACAATTGTGTTACTTCTAGCATGGTTATAGTATCATATGTAACACATTTACGTGTAAGGCCCCGTTACCGGTAGCCCTACTTTCCTGTTGGATTTACTCATAAACGCAGTTCTAAATATCAGAGTTAATTAAAACATTCGCGGAATATAAAAGCTTTCATAAAACATTTCATAACAAAACACATCTTGTCTTTAAACGTCATCTTGTCTTTCAAAATAAACAAAACATTAAACTTAAACGTCTTGAGTCTTCCGCTGCCAGCCTCTTATTCAATGCCACGTGTCTCCTCAAGCGAGCTGCCTCATCCTACTCACCTGTGTGCATACTAAAAGTCAGCTACGCTGAGTGAGTTCTAGTTAATCATACATTATACAATACATAAACTTATATTCTTTTATTCATACTTTCATACTTTTATACTTTCTTTTGTATTAACTTACTTTCATATCTTACGTTATAAAGAGCATTACGCCCTACATTCCTCGAGTATTATTAGGGCTCGGTACCCTCCTTCCTCGAGTATTATTAGGGCTCGGTACCCTCCTTCCTCGAGTATTATTAGGGCTCGGTACCCTTTTTCCTCGAGTATTATTAGGGCTCGGTACCTTCTTTCCTCGAATATTAGTAGGGTTCGGTTCCCTAGTTCTCGAATATTAGTAGGGTTCGATTCCCTCTTCGTTACCATACAACCATACATCATACCTCGAGCATTATTAGGGCTCGGTACCCTTTTTGTAACCATACAACCATACAGCCATCATTTCCTTCTTTTATTAACTTTATCACGTTCATTCATATAAGCATACATATCATACTTACCTCAATCATAGCGTTACAACCCGACAGTACGTGCAATATCCGAAGATTGTTCACGTGCCATCAAGCAATCATTCATACATTTCACATTATTCACATAATACATACACTTATCTCTTAGGATAAGCGTATTAACAAACATATTGAGTATGCACACACCCCGAAAACATAACACATAAATGGGGCTAGAAACTCACCTGAATCCTGTTACGCTCTCCGTTAATCGTTATTCCCTTCTTGAGCTGTGCACGGCTAACTGTATAATATATACATGTATCAATTAACTACTACTACTCATGTTGTGTATCTATCTTTATATAACCCACAACGAACGGGGGTCCGGGGGCAGCGCCCCTGGCAGCGGGGTCTAGGGGCGGCAGCCCCTAGCAGGGTCGAAGGGGCAGAGCCTCTGGCTGGGGTCGAGCTGCCAGGTCAGCTTGGAAAAATTTTATTTTCATTAACTGTCTTAACACATTTTCCATTAGCATTTTGAATCATTGAATAGTATGTTACTTAAAAGTTCAAGGGATGAATTGTAATTAATTCATTCTTTTTTCTAAGTCCAGGGACTGTTCTGTCATTTTATTAAACTTTCTAGTTCGCTATTCAGTCTTTAACGAATTGACTTATCTTAGCGAACTGGTCATTTGTAACGAACTGAACCCTCTAACGAACTGGACCTCTGACGAATCCGTCCTTGTACGAACCAGTCCACATAGCGAATCAGTTCAAGTAACGAATTGAACCTTCTAATTCGTTATCTCCTTTAACGAATGGCTATAACGAAATGGGGGGGGTTAATTCGTTATCTTTTCCTTAACGAATCAGGACACGAACTAAGGCTAGTTCGTTATCTTTTCCTTAACAAATCAGGACACGAACTAAGGCTAGTTCGTTATCTTTCCTCAGCGAATCTACTTAACGAATCACCCTTAATTCGCTAAATTCCCGTTAGCGAACTAGGGTTAGGTCAGGGAATGTCAGAACATTCCCTGACATACCCTTAACCTCGTATTACTTTTCCGGTGCCGCCTTTCCGGCGCCGTCATTGCCGGAAAGCCGCCGGAAAAACGCGAACTCACCGGAAAAACGATTCTTAACTCGTTTTTCACCGTTTTCGGCCCGTTCGATCCAGATCTGAGCTAGGGTGATCCCTAAGCTCATCATAGGTTCGGTTTATACCCGATTCCACCCGGATCTCGTGATTTAAACGGTTTAACGGTGTCGGCTCGTTGTTTCGCAACTTTATCTAACGGGTTAAGCTCATACAATATTAAACTATCGTTACCTCGGATCAGTGCTCGGTTTCCTTCTTGATTTCGGATAGAGATAAGGAATAACTAGAGAGAAATCTTAAGTGTGTGTTTTGGGTGGTGTATGGAATATGTGTGAATGAGGATTAAATGGATATTAAGGGTTTATATATTTATGGATCATGGGCTTAAGCCCATGGTCTTTCCTTCTTTCTTTCCTAACCCAAGTCCATAACCCATATTCATTTACCCAGCACTGGCCCAACTCGTATTCTATTTATCTAAACCGATAACGACCCACTATGAAATAACGAAATTTATTTTTATTATAATAACTAAAAGTAGGATGTTACATTACGAGTCGATTAGATACAACTACACGTGTACTTGTAGCCTAAGTGTTGTCCAAATAAGCTATCTTATGTGTCAAATGATTTTAGGATTATTCAAACCCTTTTGAAATATGTACAGTTTTAGACTTTTGAAAGTGAATAAACATATTCGCTGTTGATGTAGATGTCGTGGTTTAATAAAAAATATAGTAATTATGAGTCTTAAATACTTGCACAAGTACGGGTAAGTAAAAGGTCGAACCAAGAGGAGTAAGTGGCCAGTGTGCAGTGTAACTGATTTTCAACATTATGAAATTATTATATTTAGTCGCGTGCTGATCACACTATCAATAATTTGATATTTAAATTACTCAATCACTTAACAAGTTGGAAACAGTTAATGAAAGACAAATCGCACCCGGGTTCATAAGTATGTAATAGAGTTCAGTCTACACAATTGACTTGATTTCAATTAAACACATTTAACACTTCAGGTTCATTAACATGCATTCATAATCAAAGGTGTCAATAATCGTCTATCATATGTAATTGGTGCAAGAAAACCTTCACTCTATGAATCACAAACAATTGTACACTTCATAAACTTAACAAACCTAGTCTGAATCATTCTTAATAGCAATCCTCATTTCACAATGTTACTGATGCAAGGAAATCTTAACAAATATGAATCCAAGACAATAGTAACAACTTAATCTAAATTGTTTAGTCAATTACAAAGGTTCAAATCAAATCAAAATTGTAGAATGGTAAACCCTAGGTTGCATAATTTTACACCCGGGTAAGACTCGAAAGGACTAGCCGCACATGATAATCATCTGGTCTTTAATTCTTGGGTAGAATGGCATGAAGAGTGATAATGATATGAATGGAAGCCTTCAAGATCGTCAATAATTTGTTGTGCATACGTGATACTGAAGTAGGGTTCGTAAAATAAGAGATATAGGTCAAAATCCGATTTTTCACGATTTTTAAGTTAGTCGCGTATCGCGACGGCTTCAGGAACATCGCGAAGTGCGACGGACAAATGTTTTGATTTTTTTATTTGTCCATCCCGTATCGCGACATACACTTCTTCACCCTCGTCGTGTAGCGCGTCGGGTTTCAGCAACAACTAATAATAGTTTATTCACTCTCCTGCTCCGTTTTGCGTGCCAATCATCCTAAGACCCCATCTCATGCTCGTACAAGTCCAAAATAGCTACATTAACATGCCAATCATCCTGAGACTCCATACCGTTGTTCGCACAATTAACCATCAAAACTACAGAACTAATACATAAATATACAATATCTACACCCGACCATTAACTGTTTGATTGCGTTTAAATGTTTTAACTCTGTCTAAATATCTTGAAAGACATTTATTTTGATTGAAAACTAAATATGTTATTTACATAGTTACGTCATAGGTTTGTATAAATTACCTAGATCATCGTAAGATGTGACTTCATACCTTTACTCTTTAAAAATCTGGCTTTGACGGTTCAAACCTTGCTTAAATCATTGAGTTTGTTTAATGGGTTCAAAATCTTTTTAAGAAAATATTCAAATCCAACTTTAGACAAGCCATGAAATGGTTGGACAATCCGTCTAAGTGTGTGCCTATACCTATCTTATTTGAAGAAATTTCTTAAACATGAAGAAATGTTTTTTATAACTTTATTAAAACATTTGAAAGCTATTTTGAATAGCTTAAACATCATAACACTGTTTAATATATGTATAATCTCATATCAAGTTCTAGATTTATGTCTATAAAAGTTCTCTATATGACCACTCTTTGACGTAAGGACAAATTTGAAAGAAAATAAATGTAAATTACCGTGTGTAAGTAACACTGAGTGAATGAATTTATTCTCTCATAGTGATATACTTTCACATCAAGAGACTTAAATTTCTACATCATTTATACATGGTACATTTCATATTCAGGTGTAACCGATTTGACAGTGACTTCCTTAATTCTATTTTCTCGAACAAAACATTCCTTCTATCATGTTGTACTCTTTCGTCACGTAGACATAACAAAACAATAAACAAAGGGTGTTGTTAGAGACACCACCCAAAAAATAAAACACCCACCCACTACGCGGCGGATCGACCGATCAGCCGCAAATTAGGGTTTTTGTCCTATTATGTCCACAACGTTTGTCGTATTATGTTTGTACGTTATCAGCGGCGGATTGGGCGATCCGCCGCATATTGATTACACGACATCCATAGACTATCAAATCAGTCATGCATCCTACGTGATACGCGGCTGATCGCTCGATCCGCGACGGATCAAATCAATAATTTGATTTTGTCACACCCGTCTCCCTTTCTCTACATATATCCATCTTAGATGGTTAATTTTCTATAATATTGGCCGATCCAACTTATAATATCTGTGTTTTGTGTTTGTTAAAATATAATGGATTTATATGATATTTTGTTTGGTGACGGGAACGACGAGCAGTCGGGCTACGCATACAACGATCAGCCGGAGCAGTCGGGCTACGCATACAACGATCAGCCGGAGCAGTCGGGCTTGCCAGATTTGAATGAACTTCCCGACTTGAACCATGAGCCGGGGTATGGAAATATCGAGCAGTACGACCTACCAAATCCTAACCAGGTTATTTAGTGTGTTTATATAGTACAACAGCGCGTTAGTTATTTTTTAAATATTATACGTTGTCTTGCCAAATATTTTTTATCAGGGGTATATCATATACGGAGGTAGTCACCCTTCGTGGCCGGAGGATAATAGGACATCGTCGAATACTTATGAGGCCAGAGTCGAGGAGTCTTATGGTCAGTCTTCGCAGCAGTTACATGTAGAGGGTCCGTATTACGGAACCCAGAATTCGTACCAGTTACCTTTGGGAGAGCAACCATACATGGCAAGACCAGTCACGAGCAACGTCGTTGATGGAATTCAAGAGACTCACGGCGATGGAGGAGATGACGATGTTGATGATGATGATGATGATGATGATGATGATGATGGTGGTGGTGGTGGTGATCGTTACATACGGGAGACGACATTTTCTTATGTAACTAATAATGTATGACCTTTTTTTATAAAAAAAATTATTATTATTCTTTTTCAACACGTTACTAAATATTACTTTATTTACATTATTTGATATCAGTATTTTGAATCTGTTGCTGAGTTGGTGGATTGGGTTAAGAAGACAGGACGTGAGCATGGTTATGTTATCTCAATCCAACGTTCAAGGGAGAGAAGTGTTGAACTTGTATGCAATCGAGGTGGGGAACCAAAACTCAAGGGAACGGTGAGGCATACCGGGAGTATTAAAAGGGGCTGTCCATTTAAACTTGTCGGGAGGTACCACGCACCAGGTGGTTGTTGGAAGCTAGAGGTTGTCAACGAGACGCACAACCACGAACCTGTTTTGTTTGAGGAGGGGCACCCGGCACTAAGGCAACTGACCGATGAGGAAATTGATATGGTTGCGACGTTGCATAGGCAGGGTCTGAGGGCTGCTCAAATTAAGTCAACCATAAAGAAAAGGTTTCCCGGTAACAAATGTATTACTAGGGATATATACAACGTCGTGAAGCTTATTGATGACCAAGATAAAATTGGTGAAACCCCCATGCAGGTACTTGTTTTCAGAATATTATTATTTTGTAAGTGTCTTTTTAATATATATTATTTATAATATATATTGTTTTGTTTTATCATATATAAAATATATATATTCTGTAAGATTTAATAAGAATATTATTTATAATATCATTTTATTATAATAATGATGTTTAACAAGAATATTTGTAATGTTTATTAATTTTTTGTTAAACCCAACGTAGGTACTTAAAAACTTTCTTCAAACCCATGGGTTTACCTTTTACACATGGGAGAATCATTCCACCAATAGGAAGGAGAATGTTTTCTTTTGTCACGAGAAGTCGCATACCATGTGGCGTGCGTTCCCAGATTTGTTACTGATTGACACGACGTAAAACACCAACATGTACAAGTGGCCGTTCGTTCAGTTTGTTGGTGTGACGTCAACATCAAAGTCTTTCTGTATTGCGCACGCAATCATCTTTAGGGAGCAAGAGTGTAACTTCACGTGGGCCCTTGAACGCCTTAAATACATGCTCGTCGACTGCAGGGAGCCGCGTGTCATCCTGACTGACATGGACCAAGCCTTGATGAATGCCTGTGAAACAGTCTTTCCCAATGCTACCAAAAACCTTTGTAGGTGGCACATCATGCAGAACATACAGAGAAACATAAGAGTCTTTTCCAGGATGATATGTCTAAATCATTCAATTATTGGTGGAAAGTACTATATGAGTCGCCAACAAAATCTATGTACGACTACAACTGCGGTCAAATGGAAGCAGCGTTAACTGGACACGGCAGACGTGGTAAGTCTTTGTCCTTTATGTACACATGATTTTAGATTCTAGTTGTACATTGCCTAAATTGTTTTTTTTATTATTTGTTTGTAGAGGCTTGGTATTATATTTGCGACAACTGGTTGGTACCCTACAAAGAGAAGTTCCTGTCGTGCTGGATTGACGACCGACTAAACTTCGGCGAGCATACAACAAACAGAGTAGAGGGCCAGCACACAAACTTGAAGAGATACCTTTCGGGGCCGAACAATTCGCTAGACTCTATTGCGGCGTTTGCCCTTGAAGTCGTGAATTCCCAAATGGAAGAAATCAGTGACCCTTGAAGACTCCCGTTTTAGGATCAAGAAGTACCATCAGTTGACTTTGTTTCAAAAGCTACATAACAGGGTGTCACTTTTTGCTATCGCTAAACTTGACAAAGAACTGACCTTGCTTGACACATTGCTAGATACGGGGGCGGAGTGCGACCACCGGTTACAAACATCATGGGGCTGTCGTGTGCTTGTAAGCTTAACTGGCACACTATTAACAATATACGCATTCCATTAAAGGACATAGACCCCTTTTGGAGGAAGCTCGATTTCAGTCCGGCGTCTGTTGGACACGAAGAACCAGACTATGAAGCGGAACTGGAAGATGTGAAAAAACAAGTTCTAGGACTAAACAACCGAATGCAAAAAAAAAAAGTCTATTCTCAAAGATAATGTCTGTTCTTCCTGGGAAATCAAACAAGGAGGAGCCTGAGAAACGAAAGGACCATAGGGGGCGTCCAAATCTAAACCAATAAGCCAAGAAAAGAGATACCCCTAAACAGAGCTCGTACTCCCCGTCCCCGTCAACTGATACCCACAGACACAGGTCGTACTCCCCGTCCCCGTCAGCTGATCCCCACAGACACAGCTCCTACGCCCCCTCCCCGTCATTTGATCCCCACAGGCACAGCTCCTACGCTCCCTCCCCGTCATTTGATCCCCACAGACGCAGCTCCTACGCCCCCTCCATGTCTTTTGATCCCCACAGACACAGCTCATACGCCCCCTCTATGTCACGACAACCAACACCATAAGGCCTCACCCAATCGTTGTCGTATTCCCAGTCTCAGTCACATGCCCGGTTTAAGATACCTAAACCATCGAAACGCTCATCTAAAAAGCATGAGACTCCAACCGACCTTAATTTTCCATAACTGTGTGACCCTAAGGTCGTCCCAATCATAGAATGTTATAGGCACCTCATTCCCATCTGGGCATACCCGTTCATTTTAGGAATAAAATATGTAAAGCCAGATGGTAATTGCGGTTTCAGAGCAATCGCTGTCGGCTTAGGCATGCGTCAATAGAACTGGAAGGAGGTCAGAGCAAGCATGAGGAATGAGATGGTCACTAACAAATCCTGGTGGAGCGAAAGGTTGAACTACGAGGTAACCGGTAATTATGACACGGTTCATGATTCGCTGGACTACTCAACGTCTGCTTTATTCCAGCAAAAGAGTAGGTGGTTTAAGTTACTCGGGCACAGACACGTAGTGGCTCAGACGTATGACTGTGTTTTAATCAACCTCCATCTGACCTCCAGTGAGAGTTACTTCCCAATGAGAATGAGTCCGGAACCACTATCTCATATTCCGGTAATAGTAGTGTTAAATGTTAAGGATAATCATTGGCTCAACATACAATTAGAAGGGAATTTCCCTGTGCCGCTACCAGCACGTCAATGGGGAGGATACGCCAACTAAGAGGCGCACGAATGGAGGTCTTTGTACGAAGATCGTATAAAAGAGTATATGCAAATAAGGGAAACTTGGCGAGTGCAAACTGAAGAGGCAGTTTATTTAGGATGATTTGTAAAATGTTTTTGTTATTAAATAAAAATAACTTAATAAAATATATATTTTTTAAAATAATATTTGTGTTTTTATAAATTTAAAAAAAATTATTTAAAAATATAAAACTTGATACTTAAAAATATAAAACTTGATATTTAAAAATATAAAACTTGATACTTAAAATATAAAACTTGATAATTAAAAATATAAAACTTGATACTTAAAAATATAAAACTTGATACTTAAAAATATAAAACATGATAAAATATCTAACTTATAAATAATTTATTTTTTAAAATAATACTTTCGATAATATATTTTTATTATCTTACAAATATAAAACTTGATAAATATAGAATATATTTTTATTATAATGATAAAAAATGTAAATTAAAAAAAAATATAAAATAGTACCAGTAATATTAAAATAATAATAATATATATCTTCAAAAGTAGATCGGATCCGCCACTTAGTGGTCGATCCGAGTCGGATCGTGTTTAATTTTCGTAGATGTTAAATACCCACCAATTCTAACCGTTCAACTCGCCAAAAACACAAAAAACGCTATACATCACCAGATTATACCACCAAAAACCACCACCACCACCAGAAAATAATTTTGAAAAGGTGACTGTGTAGATGTTATTTTGAAAACATGAGCGATCGATTTACCATGAGGTTTCTTGTGTCAACAAAGATGGCACCGATGCCTGTATTGGGTTTCCTGTATCAACAAAGATGGCACCCATGGTAAATCGCGAGAGCTTCCACAACGGTACCTGTATAAGGTACCTTATTTAAAGTTATCCCGTGTATCCTGGCGGATTTGATAACCAGGTGGCTGGAGTGCTCCGACCAACAGAGATACGCGGGCTTAATGATTCTACCCCATTTTTAGTGTGGCAAACAGATGCTGTGTTGATACTATTTTTGGAGTGCTATCCAGAAGAACTGATAATAAACCAGAAGATGATTAGGAATTAGTCGTTGTATAGAATTTGATGTAATATCCAGTGTAATTTACTATTGGTTTAATATAAAATTTGTGTTTTTATTAGTATAAATCCGTTTATATAATACATAATAAACAATTATTTAAAAATATAAGAAATGATATTTATAAAATACTATATTTTTTAAACAAATATATTTGGTAATATGTTTATTTAAAAAAATAAAACATGATACAATATATAACTTTAAAATAATATATTTTTAACAAGTTCTAATTTCGATATTTAAGGGAAACTTGGCGAGTCCCAACTGGCGAGGCCGTTTATTTAGGATGATTTGTAAAATGTTTGAGATACTATCAATAAAATGTTTGTGTTATCAACAAATTTTAAATAAAAATAACGTGATAAAATGTATAATTTAAAAATAATATATTTTTTAAACAAATATATTTGATGATATATTTGTTTAAAAATATAAAACATAATAAAATGTATAACTTAAATATAATATATTTTTTAAAATAATATTTTCAAGAATAAATTTTAAATAAAAAATTATTTCAAAATATAAAACATAATATTTAAAAAATATAAAACATGAAACAAAATCTAACTTATAAATAATTTATTTTTTTAAAAATCTAACTTATAAAATATTACTTTTATGAAAAATTAAAAAAGTTTCATTAAAAAAATGTAAATTAAAAAAAAATATAACAGAACCATAAATATTAAAATAATAATAAATATCTTCAAAAAGTAGATCGGATCCGTCGCTTAAGGGTCGATCCGCGGCGGATTCTGCTGTAATGTCACAGCCCCGAACCCATACCCCGGGAGGGAAGCCGTGGTGGTATCGGTGTTTATTATTTAGCAGCAAAAAATTCATCAGGACCGTAGTTAGGAAAAATTATCAGAGTGTAAAACACCATGATTTTTATTTCATCTGGTTGAATAAAACCCATTTATATCCTTACAATGTTTTATAGGGATAAACCCTATTTTACAAAAAACATGTTTCTTTATTCTGGTGATAAGCCACTTATTTAAGCTGGAAGGCCCGCAGGCACCATCCCTTTATCTTTATCATCTCACTTGAAACATGTTTTAAAATTTTTTTATCAGCAGGAAATACTGGTGAGTACATTCATTTATAATGACACATATACAATTACAGCATTAAGATGTTTTTACATCTGACTGCTTACAAATTACCGAAATGTACTTGTCACTCGACCGTATCTATGAATGTGGTCATATTACTTATTGGCTAACACTTGTCTAATAAGTAACGTATAATAGCCCAGTAGGCAAGCCTTGTATACAAAATCCCACAATACCAGTAGTAACCATCCCGTAAGTCTACAGAGACTTAATCACTGTAATGTATTTTAAATACTTTATAAATATATTTGAAAATATTTAAACAATCTATCATGGGTTTTATAGGTTTTGAAATCACCATGACAGTGTCAAAAAAATAATTGTCTCACGCAAATGTGATTTGTACAAAACCTTAAATGTCTCACCTTGCAAGTTTACGGTTTATGAGCTTCCTGGTATTAAGCACATAGGTTAAATACCAAGTAGTATATCTAAGTTAATATAAATCCATAATCATAACGATAATCACGATATTAGAAACTTTACACGATGACACAATGTCTTACCTTATTCAGGTAGAGCTTTTGGATTCGTGTATAAAAAACTTCTTTTGATCGGATAGGATATCGTTACGATCACTCGGGTGTTATACTCGCATTTTTAAGAAAAATTTAGAGAAAGAAACTTATGAGCAGGGAATGAAGGCTGAATATGGAAGCAAAATAATGGAATGTATGCATATATATGTGTTTGGGTAAATTGTTTTCAATCAAACAATTGAGGCGTCAGTTGATGAGCAATGCACCATTCAAATTTTCTTTCATCTCAATATATATGTTAGTATAATAGAAAATTTGGTGACACGTGTTGTATACCTAAAATAAATGAATGAGATCGTGGCATTTTATGCTTTCTTTTCTTGGCCATTAAGTCTTTTGTGAGCTTATCTCATTACAAGCTTTAAATATATATATATATATATATATATATTTATTATATTAATACATGACATGAAATTGATAATTGATAAATCTAATTAAATTTGAGGTGGATTTTAATTTCCGCTCTTATATCGAGAAACCTAATTGAAATATGCACACATATTATCATTTGTTATCATAATACATGAATGAATCTTCTTGCATATTGTATATGTTATTTGATAATTTAAATGTTTATTGAAATATCTGATGTCTCAAATGATTGTTTCTTCTACTAAGTGTTTGAGTAATACGATGTCGAATATAAATCGAAATTATCTATATTATGGAATAAGTGTACCAAATATTTATATTTTAATTCTTCATCTTTTAAAAGTTATTATTTAATTTTTATGTTATTATTATTATTTATGAAAATTTGACGGGTGCTACATGTAATCTGCTGTAAATCGGATCCGCGGCTTAGTGATCGATACGCGGCTTATCGAATTTATTTTTTGAAGATGTTAAATACCCAACGGTTCTAACCGTTCAAATCGCCAAAATCAAAATAAACGCTCACCCTTTCACTCAAAACATCCCCCAGATTATACCACCAAAACCACCACCACCACCAGAAAATAATGACGATGGGGTCCGAAAATAGCATCTACACAGCCATAATAATTTCGTTCAGAAATAGTGGTGGTTGTGTGAATGTTATTTTAGAGTCCGTTATTATTACAAAATAAAGGCCCAGATACAACTATATGTTGGCGGAAAATAATGACGACGGAGTCCGAAAATAGCTTCCATGCAGCCATAATAATTTCGTTCTGAAATAGTGGTGGCTGCATAGATGTTATTTTGGAGTCCGTTATTATTACAAAATAACAATAATATATATAAAATAGATTTTAAAAACATATATAAAATAGATTTTAAAAATATATATATAAATATTTATTTATTAATAATATATATAAAATATATTTTAAAAATATATATAAAATATATTTTAAAAATATATATATAAATATATATACATTAATAATATATATAAAATAGAATTAAAAATATATATTTTTCAACCTTGTTTTTTTGCATTCGGTTGTTTACATATATTTTAAAAATAATAGTGGTGACTATGTAGATGCTATTTTGAACTTTTGAGCTACCAGTGCAACTGCCGTGAGCAGGCGAAACACTTTAGTAGTCCCCCTTCATATATCCCGACAGTGTCATTTACTTGGGATTTTGGTGATTGTGTCGGGAAGCATTGGTAGCTCTGTAATAATAAAGTCCCGTATCAACCTCCATGGGGTGGGTTTCCAATGTAATAAGGAAGATGGCATCGATCTTTGATGAATTCGGTGTCCCACAAACAGTCGCATTGCATGATAGATCGCAAGGTCTAGCTAATGGAGGAAATATGTGGGCATAACGGTACCTGTATACGGTACTAGTTCCGGTGTATCTAGGAGTGCTCCGGAATTGACATTCCGGGTAGCTGGGGAGCTGCCGTCGGCCAAGATTATACCCGGGAGTAATGATTGATTATTCCCCATTTCTAGTGGGGCAAACCTGTAGCCGTGGGCCAAGACGGATTCCAGTGACTTGCTTGCCGGTGAGTGGAGAGTCACGGCAAAAAGTTGATGTGTTGATGCTATTTTTGGAGTGCTTATCAGAAGATGATATTAAAAATTAGTCTTTGTATAGAATTTGATGTAATATCCAGTGCCTTTTGTTGTATTTATTCAAATTTGTAATTTAGTATTGGTTCCATATCAAATTTGTGTTTTTATTAGTATAATTTTGTTTATATATTATGAATATATAAAATTATTTTATATAAAATTTATTTATACCTTAGATAGTTAAATTAAAAAAAAATACTACTAAGCGGCGGATTGGGCGATAAGCCGCGGATCAAAGTTAAACACAACCCTAAGGCCTAACCCGCCGCCCACCATCACTTTACACATTCAATCTCAAACAACACCACACAACCCTAACCCGCCCCCAATAGTCCCGAGCTTCTTCTCTTTTGTCTTTAACAACACCAACTCCGACCCGGCAACAATAAGGTAACTATGATACTTCGGTTTTACTCTATTTTGATATAGGTGTTCATTTAGATTAAGGGTTTGTTAATCAAACTGGTTGATTTAAGGGTTTGGTTTAAGGGATGGATAGAAATCGGTTTTGGGTTACGGGTATGGTGATAAACAGGTTTGGGTTACGGTTTTTACCCGGAAACGAGTTTTGGTTACGGGTTTGACTCGGAAACGGGTTTGGGTTACGGGATGGTTATAAAACGGGTTTGGGTTACGGTTTTGATGATGAAACGGGTTTGGGTTACGGGATGGTTAGAAAACGGGTTTGGGTTACGGGTTTGATGATGAAACGGGTTTGGGTTACGGGATGGTTAGAAAACGGGTTTGATAATAACGGGTTACGGTTTGACCCGGAAACGGGTTTGACCCTGAAACGGGTTTGGGTTACGAGTTTGACAATAACGGTTTATATTTATATGTTAAGCATAGATGGTGGATAGATACATTGAAGGGGACGAACTACTTGATATTTACCCGGATTTGAGGTTTGACCCGGAGTCCGATTATCAAATCAAGTTTACGCAGCTTCGGAGAATGGAGCCAAAACCTAACTCGTTCTTGTCTAGGGAGTTTATAAAAATGGTTCGGGCGGAAAACAGGCTGGAAAGAATTGTAGGAAATGATACACCGTGGGAGAGATTGTTTACCGCAGAGGAGCCAGCTTACCGGGTCCTCACGCTAGAGTTTTACTCAACGTTCGTTTTCAGGTATTTTTTTTCATTTTCAATTAACTTATAAATAAAGTAACATTTTATTATTTAACCAACATGTAAATATTGTTTCAGGCCACGCCCGGAGGGAGATCCGGAGGTCTAGATACTGGTTGAGGGTGCGGATACCAGTCAGGCGGAGGTTCGGTTCCGTATTTTCGGAATTTGGCGTCATCTGTCGATGGAGGAGTTTGCCAGAGCGCTAGGCTTGTACAAAATTGAGGATATAACCGCCCTTGTTTACACGCAGAGCATACACGAAACACCAGATGACGTGTTGAGACATTTCTGGACGGCGATTAGCGATACCCCTTGGCCTATAAAAGACGGAGAATTCGAGCCAGACACCAAAGCCTCAGCCATCAGAGACCCGTTGCACAGGTTTGTATATTATATTATATTATATTATATTATATTATATTATATTATATTATATTATATTATATTATATTATATTATATTGTTTTTTTATAGGTACCTACATAGGCTTATCGCACACACCGTACAGGGTCGTCACGGGGGTCCAGAACACTGCAACCTCCGTGACCTGTTTATTTTGCGATGCCTGCTTACGGGGAGACACTGCAACCTAGCTCAGGGTTTCGGCGACTACTTCGCCATTTACTCGCACAGGCAGGGCCGCGGGAAATTGGTTGGTGGCACGTTCGTTACGCGGATTGCGATTTCTTTGGGCTACGGGAACCGACTGCATCACCTACCCCTTCAGCCGCCGCTTCCGCCGCAAGAGCTGGACCGTGGACGGGCACACGACATGCAAATCGTCAAGAAGATTAACCGCCGGTATCACCTGGTCACTAACTTCAAATCTCCCCCATACGAAGAGGTCCCACTTGTTGAGAGGAGCCGAAGGTGGAAATTCAGGGCCCCGAGGTTGACGGTGATGAGGACGGTGTTCAGGTACGTTATATTTTATCGTTTAATTTTCTTTTTTGTATCTTCGTCTTATTAACGTTAACTTATCGTGTTCATAACAGCCACCGCATCAGCACCCGCAGCGCGTTCCGCGTACACATCGCGCGTTTGGATCCGGCCATTGACTCCCGGCTACGGAGACTAGAGCGTCACGTGTCACAGATGCGCGGTCAGATCACCTGAATGGTTGGTTGTATGTCTGCCCAGCAACATGAAGAGCATTAACATACACATACATACGTATATGTATATGTATAAAAACCATGTAACAAGATTAGTTGACACAAGAGCATTAACTTTATGATGTCGGCTTCACAAGAAAATGTTTATTTTATGATAAATACTAATTATAATACGTATACAAATCATAAACATGTTTAAAAAAAATAAACAGAAAAAAAATAAAGGTAAAAGGGGCTGGCCAGGACTCTAACTCGCGTCCCTGGCCGCACCCTGAAGTACACGCGCAACACCGCAGCCAGGCGGATTATCAAGAAATTTAGTTAACGTCCAACAACAATAATTTAAGTACAATAGTAGATTTTTATCCCCACATTCTATGAACCCTAGAATTTGAGATCGATCAATCCGTTTGATATGAGTTCAATTGATGTTAGGGTTAAGATTTTATGATCACATACGAACATAAAGCATTTAATAATTACTTACAAAGATGAGTAATCCGTTTTTAAGCGACTCGTTATATGAACGGCGGGCCGACCTCCAGAATTGTGATCACGAGTCCTCAAAAATCTAATTAGCCACAGGGGTATTGTAGGCGATGTCCATATGCAGGTGCAGGTTAAACTAATTGAGTTATTATAGCCGAAAAAGGTATATATCAGTTTTAGGTTAAGACGGTTCGATAATAATAACAATACGTATCGCTGAGATCATCGTTTCCTAATTATTCATGTCGGTGGGGTCGTTTTGGTGAGATATACGATCTGCAATGATTCTTTCCAACTATAATACGAAGATTATGGTGCAAGAAAATCAAAACGGATCTCGGTTAAACATGGATACGAGTTCGGGTCTTGGTTTGGGAAGATGGGTTTGGGATTGATTATAATATAATAAATATTGGCAGATTTGCATTTGAGTCCCTACAGGTTAAGTGTGGAAGAACAATTGGACAAAAGTTTAGTTTGGGGTTATATTTGCCATAAATCGATAGTTAGAAATATATATTATATAAATAATTAAAAAATAATATTTTAATATTTAATTTACCCGATAAGTGCGGTAATTTAACGATAAACAAATTCCCGAATTTAAAACGGGTTAGGTAACAGATATAAATTGTAGGTTTGAAAAATCCGTGTTGTTACAGTTTGGCCATCAAACACATGTTTTACATATGACTACAATTGCGTAACACATTTACGAGTCGATTAGATACAACTACACGTGTACTTGCAGCCTGAATGTTGTCCACAGTGGCCAAGGTTGGGCTTAGTCACGGGGTGACCGAAGTCATAGACTCAAAAATTTTCGGGTCGACGATTCGGTTCGTGTCGATGGTTCAAGTCGGGTCGGATCAAACAATATGACATCTATATATTTAATTTTTCTTCATTTATTCAAACAATTGTTCTTACCATAAAAAACAAAATAATTTTTTAACCAACAAAGATCTAAAATATCCATGATAATGCGAGAGAAAGAGTGAATAGAGATAATCAAATTCGGTATTGGTATCGGTATCGATACCCAAATCGGTACTGATTTGGTACTGTCGGTACCGAATAAGTACCCAAATTTTGAGTTTCGGTACCGGTATATCTCAAATTTTACCTTCAATACCGGTACCGAACCGAATATTTTGGTGTCGGTACGGTCCTGATTTCATCCCTAAGGGTGAATACCTAAAATATTTATAAAAACAAATCTTTTACTATTTGAATACTATTTTGTAACTTTTGTTTATAAATAATGCGAGGTTTTAGAAAAAAAAACAAACGATGGGGTATTGTATTTAAAAAAATAGTCAGTGGTGACCGGTAGCATTTTGGGAAAATACATCGGGGGTGACTTCACTTAATACCTATAAAAATTTTCGAGTAAAAACGTGAAATTTATCCTATTAACGGAGAAAACGGCAGTGACTGTGGCCACCCCCGGTCTTCAAAGAGCTTCGCCCTTAGTTGTCCAAATAAGCTATCGTATGTATCAAATGATTTTAGGATTATACAAACCCTTTTGAAATATATACATTTTTAGACTTTTAAAAGTGAATAAACATATTCGATGTTGACGTAGATGTCATGATTTAATAAAAAGTAAAGTAATAATGAGTCTTAAATACATGTACAAGTACTAGTAAGTAAGATATCGAACCAGGAGGAGTAAGTGACCAGTGTGCAGTGTAACTGATTTTAAACATTATGAAGATTATTATATTTAGTCGCATGTTGATCACACTAGCAATAATATGAATTTAAATAACACAATCACTTAACAAGTTGGAAACAGTTAATGAAAGACAAATCACACACATGTTCAGAAATATGCAATAGAGTTCAGTCTACACAATTGACTTGATTTCAATTAAACACATTTGACACTGATGCTAGACTGTGGCTATCTAGTCAAAAACAATTATAATCAAGTCCTAATCACCTTAAGCAAGCTAGGGTAAGTAGAGTGTCGAACCACGAGGAGTATGTGGTCAGCGTAACATGTAACCAAAGTATAATTATGCAGTCACAATTATCAGTGTTGATCACACTAGCAAGAGATTTAATTTTAATATCAAACAAGTAAACAAAGCAAGTTTCAATCAATAAAAAAGATAAATCACACCCGAGTTTCAAGCAAGTAAATAAACTGTAATTTCATGTCAGTTAACATATTAATCATCAATGATCAAATCATATTGGCTATCTAGGCAAACCTTAGGCATCAACAATCGCTAAAACACGATACTGGTTATCAAACAGTCCCTGCCAGTGTGACCCAACTAAGGGCACTTGTATGCTTCATCATATTCAAACTAATCAAAACAACCCTATAAACAATTATCATAGCAACTGGCTAGCTAATTATTCTGATCAAAATAAACCTAAACCGACTGAGTGCACAGTAATATCAAACATCAGTACTCATAGATTAATCAAAGATAATTACAAAACATTTGTTCTTAAAAACATGAGAAAAACTGTAAAATACAATACTCTACATCCCGGGTATGATTTGAGAAGACTAGTCGAGCATCGCCATTGATATATCTTCAATTATGATGAGGAAGGCCATTAGGATTGATCAAGAGATGATTGTTAGCCCTAGAATTCACCCCAAATCGTCTAACACCTGCGGGAAGTCGTAATAATGGTTTAGGTTTGTAAAATAGAAGATATAGGTTAAAACTTCTTTTTTCCCGTTTTTTGTCCATCGCGATACGCGATGGACATATACCCATCTCGTCGCGTATCGCGACCAAATATAACCTCATATTCAGATTTCTCTTGTCGAGAAACTCAAAATTCATATATTATGGGTCACGTAACTCATTTTCTAGCCTACAATATGCTCATTTTACTTGTTGGTCGCGTTTTGTCAACTCATCTTGTTTAGTTTTATCATCGGCTTATGATTTCTCATCCATACTCTTCTCGAATCCTTGTAACACTTTCCAAGACTTCAAATCATGCTCCGGTCTTCCCGAGATATCATTCGATGCTCGTACACGTCTCCAATTTAGCATATTTAACGATCAATGACCTGAAATACAAAAACACGTATGCGAAAAAGTTCTAAAAATATACTCAATAAAACTACATAATTAATACACTAATATATACACAATATACCCTACCATCAGACACTTCATGTTCATTAACATGCATTTATAATCATAGGTGTCAGTAATCATCTATCATATGTAATTGGTGTAAGAAATCTTCACTATATGAATCACGAACAATTGTATGCTTCATAAACTTAACAAACCTAGTCTTAATAGTAATCCTCATTTCACAATGTTACTGATGCAAGAAAATCTTAACAAATATGAATCCAAGACAATAGTAACAACTTAATCTAAATTGGTTAGTCAATTACAAAGGTTCAAATCAAATCAAAAGTGTAGAATAGTAAACCCTAGGTTGCATAATTTTACACCCGGGTAAGACTCGTAAGGACTAGCCACACACGGTAATCACCTGGTCTTTAATTCTTGAGTAGAATGGCATGATGAGTGATAATGATATGAATGGAAGCCTTCAAAATCGTCCAGGAATTGTTGTGCATACGTGATAATGAAGTAGGGTTCGTAAAATAAGAGATACAGATCAAAACCTATTTTTTCACGATTTTAAGTTCCTTGCATATCGCAACGGTTTCAGAAACACATCCATCGTGTAGTGCGATGGACACTTGTTTTGATATTTTTCTTTGTCCGTCCTGTATCGCGACGAACACTTCTTCACTCTCGTCGTGTAGCGCGACGGGTTTCAGCAACAAAAAATAATAATTTATTCACTATCCTGCTCCGTTTTGCGTCTCAATCATCCGGAGACCCCATCCTATGCTCGTACAAGTCTAGAATAACTACATTAACGTACCACTCATCCTAAGACTCCATACCGTTGTTCGTACAATTAACCAACTAAAACTACGTAACTAATACATAAATATACAATATTTACACCGGACCATTAACTGTTTAAAAGAGTTTAAATGGTTTAACTGTGTCTAAATATCTCGAAATACATTATCTTGATTGGAAATTAAATACGTTATTTAACCTATAATTTTGTATAAATTACCTAGATCATCGTAAGATGTGGCTTCATACCTTTACATTTTATAGAGCCTGGTTTTGAAGGTTCAAACCTTGCTTAAAACATTGTGCTTGTTTAATGGGTTCAAAATCTTGTTAAGAAAAAATTCAAATCCACCTTTAGACAAGCCATAAAATGGTTGGACATTAGACATTAGACATAAGTGTGTGACTATACATATCTTATTTGAAAAAGTTTCTTAAACATGAAGAAATATCCGTTTATAACTTTATCAAAACCTTTGAAATCTATTTTGAATAGCTTAAACATTATAACAAGGTTTAATTTATGTATGTCTAAGATCAAGTCCTAAATTTATGTCTATCAAAGTTCTCCATATATATGTAATTTGATAGAAAATAAATGTAAAATACTCTTTTTAAGTAAGACTATGAGTGAATGAATTTTATGCTTTTACATCAAGAGACTTAAACTTTTACATCATTAATATATAGTACAGTTTCTTATTCAGGTGTAATTGATTTGACAGTGATTTCATTAATTCTATTTCACTTAACAAAAAAAATCCTTTGTCATATTGTATTATTTCACCACCACATAGACATACCGGAATAACAAACGGATCTGACCCAATCTATCATTTTAAATCAGACCTTATATATTTCTTTTGTGAAACAAATCCGAATCAAACCCTATCATAATAAACCACTATACCATTTCGCACCGTCAATCATTATCATTATAGGTTGTATATGGATGTTCGAATATATGCTTCAAATAATTTTAAATCACCTAAAATTTAGTGTAATCACACACTTTTCAATTTATTAATATTAATATTAATATTAATAATAATATTAATATCCAAAACAATTATTTATAGATAGCATTTGCGATCTCCGGGTGTAGTAATAGTAATCAATCTAGACTAGAGTGACCCCACCGCCACCAAATCCACCAGCATCCACCACCCGTTAACTTCAAGTTATACATTAAACAACACAACAACAATAATAATAAACCATCAACTGTCGGTTACATTACATTACCCACTTCAATTTCAACTTCAAGTTCAAATCTTGATTCAAGATTCAATCTTTGTATTGTATGGGTGTCGTCGAATTGAACCCAATGTTGGTCCAACAAGATTCCAATTCAAAACCCCAAAACCCCAAATCTTCATCTTTACCCACAACCCTCCGATCAAATCGCTTCTCACCATCCAAATCCCTTGATTTCTCCACATGGGTTTCCGATAATCTTTACAAAATCGTCACAATCGCCGTCCTAATCGCCACCGTCGCCGCCCTATTCTTCCTCCGCAACGTCGGCGACTCGGCGGCCTTACTCTGCTTCCAATCGCAGACCCGAGAACTCGAAACCATCCATTTCCCACAAATTAATTTCAATTTGATCCCACCTATTGTTGACAAGACTACCCCTTTTGCCAATTTCAGATCAGAGCAGTGGATTGTGGTTTCTGTGTCCGATTACCCGACCGATTCGTTTAAGAAGCTGGTTAAGATTAAGGGCTGGCAGGTTCTCGCGGTCGGGAACTCGAAAACCCCGAGTGATTGGAATGTCAAAGGTGCTATCTTTTTGTCATTAGAAGATCAAGCTAAGTTAGGGTTTAGGGTTATTGATTTATTGCCTTATGATTCTTATGTTAGAAAGAATGTCGGGTATTTGTTCGCCATCCAGCACGGTGCGAAGAAGATATTCGATGCTGACGATAGAGGGGAGGTGATTGATAATAATATTGGGAAGCATTTTGATGTTGAGTTGGTTGGTGAGAGTGCTAGACAAGAAGTTATCTTGCAGTATACTCATGAGAACCCGAATCGGACTGTGGTCAACCCGTATATTCATTTTGGTCAACGGTCGGTTTGGCCGAGGGGGCTGCCGTTGGAAAATGTGGGGGAGATTGAGCACGAGGAGTATTACACGGAAGTGTTCGGTGGGAAGCAGTTTATCCAACAGGGGATTTCGAACGGGTTACCGGATGTGGATTCGGTTTTTTACTTTACGAGAAAACCAAATCTTGAACCTTTTGATATTCGGTTCGATGATCACGCGCCGAAAGTTGCGTTTCCTCAAGGAACGATGGTACCGACTAATTCTTTTAACGCGTTACATCATTATTCTGCGTTTTGGGGGCTAATGCTTCCGGTTTCTGTAAGTTCGATGGCTTCTGATGTGATTAGAGGTTATTGGGCTCAAAGGTTATTATGGGAAATTGGTGGGTATGTTGTGGTTTATCCGCCAACTGTACATAGATACGATCGGATCGAAGCGTACCCGTTTGCAGAAGAGAAAGATCTTCATGTTAACGTGGGTCGTTTGATTAAGTTCTTGGTTTCTTGGAAATCTGATAAACATAGATTATTTGAAATATTAATGGAATTGAGTTACGCGATGGCGGAAGAAGGGTTTTGGACGGAAAAAGATTTGAAATTTACTGCTGCGTGGGTTCAAGATTTGATTGCGGTCGGTTATTTGCAGCCTCGGTTGATGACATTAGAGCTTCATAGACCGAGAGCAACGATTGGTCACGGGGATAGAAAGGATTTTGTGCCTCAAAAGTTACCGTCTGTTCATCTTGGAGTTGAGGAAACGGGAACAGTTAATTATGAAATTGGGAATTTGATTAAATGGAGAAAGAATTTTGGGAATGTTGTGCTTATTATGTTTTGTAACGGGCCCGTGGAGCGTACGGCTCTTGAATGGAGGTTATTGTATGGACGGATATTTAAGGCGGTTGTTATTTTGTCTGAAAAGAAGAATGGTGAGCTGGCTGTTGAACAAGGTCATTTGGATCATCTATACAAGTATGTAATTCTTCAACTCTTTTTTTTAATAACTTTTTATGCTTTTCTAGTTAATATTTATTACTGTGTGTGCATAGTAACTATTTTTATGTGATTTTGGTTGAATGGGATTGATGTAGGTAATGAAATAATGGAATGGGCCATTATATTTCATTATCATATATGGGTGTCATGTAGGACTGGAATGAGTTTATTATATTAATTTAAGAATGGTATACTCGATACAGAAGTTATGATCTGGAAAATGGTCCTTTTGATCTTCAAAATTTGAATCGTGGCTCATTTTAGTTCCCGATATATGTGCCAACAATTAATACATCAATTCAAACCCGATAAACTCAAACTGTGGTTCTTTTTTAAGTTTTTTTTAATTATTTGTAACATTTTTTACATTACAAAACCGTGAACGAAAAATGAATGATTTAAGCAAACAGGGGTTTTAGTTCCTTTGACTTGAAGTAATCAGTTGTTGGTGATATATTATTGGTAGGTGTGATATCAGTATCCAGTTTTAAGTGATTGTGATGGTGTATCTGTAGCTAAAACAAAAAATTTGTTGAACCATCTGTTTCCCAAATTATTAATCAGACAGTTAATATTCCTGTTTTCAATTAAATAATTAACATGTGGCGAAATCGGCAGTGGGTAACGGGTCGATATGAGTTTGGGCGGGTTGGGTTGACCTGTCAACCACTTTTCTATTTTGACTTTTATAAATATTTGTTTTTTTTAGTGTTTGAATACAAAAACTATTATCAGATTAATTATTTGATTCTTATGAATAAAGCTTTTGAGGATTTCTTTAATCATTTGATCACTTTGATCCTTTTCCCTTTAAAACTAAAAACATAACAGCCCATATAAAACGGAACCATAACTCGGGTCAAACCGAATAACAAATAGTGGTTACTCGCCAAATAATGGTTTTTAGCCAAAACTTATATAGCCTAACTCAATCCAATAACAAATTACAGTAAATAAAATATTAAAAAATTATTCAGTCAAAACCGAACCAAATTCAAATTTGGTTTTCAGTTTGGTTTTGAATTATGTGCATTCGGCTCTGTTTTGAATTTACCCAAATTCTGTTCGAGTTGAGTTTAAGAATCAAACCGAACAAGCTTGGTTATAAATTATTCTTTTTTCGTTGCAGGCATCTTCCGAAATTGTTCGATAGGTTTTCAAGTGCAGAAGGATTTTTATTTCTCCAGGACGATACGGTTCTTAATTACTGGAACCTGGTCCAAGCAGATAAAACTAAGCTCTGGATACCAAACAAGGTACATTTATTATATATATATATATATATATAAGCCAAATCTAACGAGTGCTTAATTTAAACCACCGACCGTTAGACATTTTGACCCGTAACATATGAAATAAAAATTTTGTGATTTTTACCTCAACATTGTAGGTATCAAAATCTTGGACCAGCGTCTCACTAACCGGGAACAACGATTGGTACGGAAAACAAGGAGAAATGATGAAGCAAGTAGTGAGCTCTATGCCGGTTCATTTCCAAGTCAGTTACAAGAAACACATAACAACCCGAGATTCAACCCTCACAATTTGCAGCTCGGAGGTGTTCTATATTCCCAGAAGGCTCGTAGACGACTTCAAAGACCTCGTTTACCTCGTGGGAAATCTTGATATCCATCAAAAGGTGGCCATTCCCATGTTCTTTCTGGCAATGGATTCCACCGACAACTTCGACTCCGTGTTTAACACGATGGTGTACAAGAAAAAACCGCCTTCAAACAGTAGTTTGAGTTTGTATTCTCCGGAAGCACCCGCGGTTCATCCATGGAGCGTGTCGAGTGAGCAGGAGTTTATAAAGCTTATCAGAATCATGGCTGCAGGTGACCCTTTGTTGATGGAGTTAGTTTAAACACGAGTTTGGGTTCGTTTTTGTTTTTGTGTAAAATTTATAGGGTTTTAAGGAGAAAACAGAAGTGAAAATTCTTGCCTTTTGATTTATTTGGTGAACTGAATGTAGTACAGATTGTACATTGGTATCAATCAATCAATACAAGCTAAGTAAAATTCTTGTTTTACAGTTTATTGAATCAGTATGTATGAATGGAACACATAGTTTTTTGGTATCTTTGGATCGTATTCACAAGTCGGAAAATATAGGAGCTAAGTTGACAAGTTGGTCTAAGTTCATTTAATATTCTAATTGTATGATTAATATGGTAATGTCTTGGTCACCAAGTTAAATTTAGGTTATAAACATAGGGCTTGGTTAGAGGCTATAATGTATGATCAATAGAGAATTATTGAAATGAGTTTTTGGTCAGTTTTCTCTTGCAATAATAAAGTGTTTGGTCGATTATGTGATTTGAAGTGATATCAGAGCTTTGTGGTCTAAGCTCAAGGTACCCGGGAGGCCGGGATTGATTCCAGGATTTAGACGTCGCATGGAAGCCTATCGTTGTGGTGAATAAATCTAGGGCCTATCGTTTTTGCCAAGGAGAGATCTACATAGTGAGATCTAGGTTCAACCGATCAGAGATGTCAAGGAAGATCTTGGGATGACCAGCCGATTGCTTCAAGAAGTCGTGCTAGATCTATTTATTGATTCTGGGAACCGTGGAGCCAAAACCGAATCATACTTGCTTCCCAAGTTAGTAACACGAAGTAGGGGGTGAGCATGGTTGTTCGGTTATTGGGTGAAACCCAAACCTAAACCGAAGCTATCGGTTATTTTAGAATACAAACCCATTGGTTTTTGGTTATTTTCGGTTTCGGTTTCAGTTATTTTCGATTGTGAGTACATTACAAAAAAAAAGAATTCAAAAAAATATAGTACTCATATATATAGAATTCAAAATACAAAAATAGGCACGTGTTACGTGGAACCAAACATATACAAAGTTGTTTGAGTAGTAGAGTTTAAAATTCAACAAATTTTCTTAATAAAAAAAACACTAAAATTTTCGCCCGAATCTTCATTCATTATCTTATTCATCTTCAAAGTTTAGACCCAATATTCATCGTCTTCATAATCTTCATCACCGTTAATGGTAGATTCTTTTGGTGTTTTGTTTCCGGTCATAACTTCTTAAAAAACACGTAGAAAACTTAGTTTCGATTAATCGGTTCGGTTCGTTTTTTTTAAAATGGATAACCGAACCTAAACCTAAAAATTGTTTTTTCGAATAACTAAAAAATTAACCGTCGGTTAATGCTTTGGTTCGGCGTTTTCGGTTCGGTTTTTTTCGGTTATCCGGTTTCGGTTCGGTTAATTCGGTTTTCTGCTCACCCCTTACACGAAGACCGATGTTTGATTTTCTTGGTTAATCACCCAAAACGGCTCATGGCTCGTCGAATCGGTTAATTAATTTTTTTTATTTTTCTTAGTGTTTAAATTATTTTTGCACATATTATTATATATAATAATTAAGAAGTTTGGCGACGCAATCACGTGATTGGTCGCCAAACTTCTAATTTGCCTTTTAATTTGTTTTACATTTTCAAATTCGTGTCGGTTCGTTGCTGTAAAATACGGAGTTTTTTATATCGTTGATATCGTCAAGTAATTCCGGCCAAATTTGCGTCAGCTCGCAGTCGCAACCCAAGGTTTTTTTCCGTATGTTATTTTAGTCCGTCGATTCTGAACGAATCCGCGTATTGTTTATGTAAATATTTTAATTTGTTGTATTTGAGTGTGGACGAATTAACTTATTGCTTTAATTTAAGAGTCGTAACCTGATACCAACCGAACCCGTGTCGGTTCACTGTCACAACACATAGGTTTCTATGTACGAATGAATTCGCGTTAGTTCACCACGCAACACGTGGGTTTTTTAATCACTTTTTTCGTCTCTCGATTCCATAATCAACGAATTCGTATCAGTTCGCAACTGCAACACGCATGTCTTTTTTTTGTTCTCCACATTTTTTAAAGTTTTAAATATGTTATATTGTTGTATTTAAGAGTGGACGAATATATGGTTTGTTTTATTTTTTGGGTCGTAAACCAGCCGAAGTGTCATCGGTTCGTAAAAGCAACACGTGTTTTGTTATGTTAATATGTTGTATTTTTGTGTTAACAGAGTTTTTTTTTTTTTTTTTTTTGGGGGGGGGGGGGGAGTGGGTAATTACTGGTTTCGTTACCTGGCACTGATCGAATAACATCAACCTGGCGCAATGCGCCGGAATCTTTATAGTTGATATATAAAAGAAAAACCAGATACCAGCCGAAGTGTCATCAGTTCGTAAAAGCAACACGTGTTTTGTTATGTTATTATGTTGTATTTTTGTGTTAATAGGGTTTTTTTTTGGTGGGGGGGGGGGGGGGTAATTACTGGTTTCGTTACCTAGCACTGATCGAATAACATCAACCTGGCGCAATGCCCCGGAATCTTCATAGTTGATATATAAGTGGGGGCGAATTGTGACACGTGGCGCCCAGTAAGCAAGATGTGAGAATTTGTTTTTAGAGTGTAATGGTGTAGGGGTTACAAACTGGGCCCACATTATTATTTTTTTTATTTTCTTTTTATAATTAAACTAAACAAATAAAAATCAATTTATTTAAATAATTAAATAAAAATGCATTAAAATTAAAAAGAAATACAAAAGATACATAACTAAAAAAAATACATAACTAAAGAAATACTAATATCCATAATATTCGCGCATTTTTTCAATTCGTTGTTGTTGCAATAATGCGGCCTCTTCGTATAACCCGGCCGCTTTGAGGGATTCGTATTCTTTACTCGTTTCCCGCAATTTCAACATAGCGGCAATCTTTTCTTGTTGTTTGTTGGTTTCTCTCATGGCATCGTTGAGTTTCTCGACACACTTTTCGTGTTTTTTGATGATTTCTCTCATGGTAGCGGTGAGTTTCACAGAATTCGGTTGGTTCGGGTTGTTTCTAGGATTCATTTTGCTAGATTTTTTGAATAAGTTTATGTTTATATAGATATGAAATGGAGAAGAATGATATGAAATGGAGAAGAAGGTGTATGTTTATATAGATATATAAATATATTGTTTTAATTAATTTTTTTTTATTGTTGACCGTTTGACAACGGTCAAATTGTTAAAATATTATTATTTTTAAACAACTTTGGGCGACAATAACCCTCCGCCCACGCCCCTTTTCACCCAAAAATCGCCCGGGGGGGGGGGGGGGTTCAAAACCTCTCGCCCCTCCTTCTCGCCCCACTACGTATTGCCTAAGAAACGGACACCCAAACATAAATCAGAATATCCACAACAAGGCTTATGTAGCAAAGTTTGTTTTTAAAAAACCCCAACTCACCATGCTCGAGCAAGTCATTAGTTCTTCGTCCGCATGAGTCCCGATTTGCAAACCTTTAACTACCAACCATGGGGTTCTCATTCTCTTTTCAAACGCCACCTAAACATCCCCTTTGGAATGCGAGAGATCCTCTAAGAATACGTTTTGAGCTCAATGATTGCCTTGGACGAATTTATACTTGCTTTCTTATAGTACGATTCCAATTAAACATAAAATCACAATATAGCTTTTCTTGGAACTATAGTTTCAATAAGACAACTAACAAGGCGCTAAGAACTCAACAACAAAAGTAGAATTACAACCCAATATATCCTTCCAAAGCAATTTTTATAAGAAGATCGATTTTTATCCAAAGAATGCCTAACGTTTTATGTTCTCCACCAATTTTGAGACACTAGCCGAAGTGCATTGAAAGATAATTTCTTTCATTGTCTTCCAAATACATCAAGAAGCCGTAAGAACGATCCCATATATTACCTTATTTTTCTTATGCCTCGGATTGCTAGACTCATGAATTTTAAGCAAGTCCCGACCCATAAAGGGAAAATATGAGGGAATATGACACCAATTACTAACAGGTTACCTAATTAACAGGTTACCTAACTTTTTTTTTTGAAATATAAACTTCATTCACAAAAAGAAAAACGCCACTAGCAAGTCCTCACCTAAAGGACCACCAGGAAAAACCAAAGTTACATCATGCCCAAACGATATTTACACCAATCATTCCACTCTAAATGTTTTAATCTAGATCTATGCCTGACCCAAAAAAAAGAACACAACTTAATCGTTTCCACCACTTAAATTGCTCTTCGTGCGAATATAGGCGCCCATTTACACCAATTTTCTATTCTTGACCACACTTCCGCAGAGAAAATACAGCCCGTGAAAATGTGAGAAGATGTCTCTGGGTCAGCTGCGCAGAACGGACAAGAGACATCCTCTATGATAACCCCGCGTCTGATTAGCTCTACTCTAGTTGGAAGCCTGTTAAGCTCCGCTCACCATGCCATAATCTTACATTTGTATGGTGTCCATCCCGACCAATTCATTCTAAAACTGGACCCTATATCGGACCTGTTGGACAACAACTTTTTAGCACCTTTGACCGAAAAATACCTGAGCTGTCGCCTTTCCACACCCAACACTAACGTGGCAAAGTAATATGAAGTGAGAAAATGGTCCCTAAACTCATTGTAATTTCCACATAGACAACAATCCACCAACTCACCTCAATAGTATAATTGTCGTATTAATTACTTCGGTTTTTCAAATAAAAACAAATGACAATCTTTCCAGAATTCAGAATTGCACTTCCGTGTAAGACCAATTTTCTCATTCATTCATTCATTCATGCATGCACTTACTTTTCAAACACTAATTTTAACCACCCAAATCTAGAATCATCATTCTTCTCTATAAATATGAAGCATATGTATTTATTATCTTCACACAGCAATGGCTTCTGAACCAACTTCACTTCCTCTTGATCCCCTTACTCGCTCCCGGCCACACCATCCCCATGATCGACATAGCCATATTACTCGCAAAACAACCAAATGTAACCACCACCATCGTCACCACACCCAAAAACGCCACCCTAAACTCCAACACCACATCACCTCCGGCCTCCCCGTTCGTTTCCTCGAACTCCCGTTTCCAGGGGTCGAAAACGGACTACCAGAGGGCTACGAAAGTGCAGACGCTCTACCTGGTTTGCATTTACTTCCAAATTTTTCAAAAGCAGTTGATATGTTGCAAGAAAGACTCGAACAACGGTTTGAGTTGTTGAATCCTAGGCCAAGTTGTATATTATCTGATAAGTATATGTTATGGAGCGGTGACACGGCTGCGAAGTTTAAGATTCCAAGGATTGTATTTGATGGAATGAGTTGTTTTAAGCAGTTGGTTACTTATCATTTGTATGCATCCAAGGTGTTGGATGGATTACCTGAGTCGGAGCCGTTTGTGCTCCCGGGGTTACCTGAGCGGATTGAGATAACCCGAGCTCAGCTTCCACCCAAGTTTAATCATACTCAGTTAGCAACGCGTGAGCAGCTTGACCGGGTGAGGAAAACCGAGTCACGAGCTTATGGTATGGTGATTAATAGTTTTGAGGAGTTAGAGCAAGAATATGTTAAGGAGTTTAAGAAACTAAAAGGGGGTAAAGTTTGGTGTTTAGGACCGTTATCCCCAACTAATAATGATAATCCGAGTGGTATCGATGATCAGCGTTACTTGAAATGGCTTGATTCTAAAGAACATGGATCGGTTGTGTACGCCTGCTTCGGGAGTAGTAGTCGGGTCACCCCACCACAGCTCATCGAGCTCGGGCTAGCCCTCGAAGCATCCAAATCCCCATTCATATGGGTGATTAGAGCCGGTGATAGAGCTAAAGAGGTTGAAGATTGGTTATCAGAAACCGGGTTTGAAACCAGAATAAAAGATAGAGGGCTAATAATAAGAGACTGGGCCCCACAGGTTCTGATCTTATCACACCCTTCGGTTGGCGGGTTTTTGACACACTGCGGTTGGAACTCAATCTTGGAAGGGGTGCTGCTGGTGTTCCAATGGTCACTTGGCCTCAGTTTGCTGAACAGTTTTTGAACGAGAAGTTAATAGTTGAAGTTTTGGGGATTGGTGTGAGATTTGGTGCCCCGGTTGTGGTGCATTGGGGTGACTGGTGAGGAGGATAAGTTTGGGGTTACTGTGAAGAGCGGGCAGGTGAAGACGGCTATAGAGAGTCATGGATGTGGGGCCCGAAGGAAACGAGAGGAGGAAGAAAGTGAAAGCACTCGGGATGGTGGCAAAGAAAACGGTAGAAGAAAGTGGTTCTTACAATAACTTGACATTGTTAATACAAGATGTCAAGGCATTGGCTTGATGCCAATAATTTTTTGAAATTTTGGTGGAAAATATGTAACAGGTATCAGTTGTTTTCGAATAATGGGCGTAATGTATGCGAGTCGTGTATTTGTTTGATTATAGCATAATAGAATAAACACTAGCCTTGTGAAAACAGCATGGTTTTGCAGGTTAATTTTGTATACTTCTAAGTGCACAAATTTACAAGTTCTAAAATTGTTAAAAGAACTTCAACTAAAATTCTTATAAAAATCGTTAGTTTTTGCAAACTTCAAAATAGTTGACAAATTTTTAAAAGAAAATAAACACTAACTCATTTAAAAAAGGAAACAGAAGGAAAATGTAAACAAAAACAAAAAAAGAAAAAGGAAACAAAAATTTTAAAGGGGCATCAGTAATTCAGTGCCGCAAACTAAAGTACGCAACATCCACATACAAATCATGAATGAACCGGCACAATGGTCTAACAAGTTGCAAAGGTCCATGTCTGCGGATACACCCCCAACAACTATAGTTTTCTTCCATGTCAAATACAAATGTACATAAATAATTAACACAAACGACCAGCATAGATAAATAATCCATAAAAGTTAAAAAGGACGGTTTAAACAGCAAGTTCTTTTGTAAATACCTCACAGCTTCACATGGCCAATTCCACCTTTAAACGATGTAACATCCCGAAATTTCTAAAGTAATATTTATTATATTATTTTGTCGGGTGAAATAGACGAGTTAGTGGATCGATAATAATAATAGCAAAATATGAAGACTTAGTAGGATAATTAGATGGGATTAGATATGGATCAAGAGGAAATATGGGCCTTCGGTCCATGGGCTTAAGGAAGTATAAATACCCCCTTAAACCCCAATCCTTTCCATTCCATCCATTTATCCATCCTAATCTCTACACACTCCAAAACACACACACAACCCGAACCAAGATCCAAAGGCGAGGACCCGAGCTTGTTGGTGCTAGATCGTCGTGACGAACCAAAGCAACATCAAAGACCAGCTCGTGTTCGTAGTTCGACTCGTTTACGGTACGTTTATATCGATAACTTGTTCGTTTAGGTTTGGATTAGTATAGAAATGATAGATCGGTGTTTGTATGGTAAAAACGAATCCTACAAAACTAAACTTACTGAAAATGGTTAAGATTTGATGTGTTAATCGATTGATAAAAGAACCCGTAACCTATATGCCTAAATCGCACCCCTTAAACATCGATGTTAGGCCGATTTGATGGTTGGGGTTTGAAGGCGCTGGTCAGACGATTCCGTTGATACCTAAATCGAGTTATTTGGTTAAGAAACGAAGATGATCACGGGGGTTAAGGACGAACAGGCCGATGCTGGGCAACTTCGCCTGCGAATTGGGCAACTTCGCCTGCAAAAGCTTAACTTCGCCTTCAAAGCATAACTTCGCCTACGGCCAAGTTCGCCTAACTGGTAACTTCGCCTAAGGCCAAGTTCGCCTAATTGATAACTTCGCCTAAAGCTAAGTTCGCCTAACTGATATCTTCGCCTAAAGCTAAGTTCGCCTAAGGTTTAACTTCACCTAAAGCTAAGTTCGCCTAAGGTTTAACTTCGCCTAAAGCTAAGTTCGCCTAAGGTTTGACTTCGCCTAAAGTCAAGTTCGATTAGAAAATAAATTAAAAACCTAATGGAAAATGTGTTAAGACAGTTAATGTAAATAAAATTTTTCCAAGCTGACATGGCAGCTCGACCCCAGCCAGGGGCTCTGCCCCTTGGACCCTGCTAGGGGGCTGCCGCCCCTAGACCCCGCTGCCAGGGGCGCTGCTCCCGGACCCCGTTCGTTGTGGGTCATATAAAGATAGAAATACAACATGAGTAGTAGTAGTTAATTGATACGTATACTTGTTATACAGTCAGCCGTGCACAACTGAAGAAAGAGATAACTATTAACGGAGAGCGTAACAGGATTCAGGTGAGTTTCTAGCCCCATTTATGTGTTATGTTTTCGGGGCTGTGTGCATACTCGATATGTTTGTTAATACGCTTATCCTAAGAGATAAGTGTATGCCTTATGTGAATGATGTGATATGTATGAATGATGGCTTGACGGTACGTGAACGATCTTCGGATATTGCACGTACTGTCAGGTTGTAACGCTAAGTATAAAGTAAGTATGATATGTATACTTATGTGTATGAATGTGATAAAGTTAATAAAAGAAGGAAAGGATGATTGTATGGTAACGAAGAGGGAATCGAACCCTACTAATATTCGAGAACTAGGGAACCGAACCCTACTAATATTCGAGGAAAGAGGGACCGAGCCCTAATAATACTCGAGGAAGGAGGGTACCGAGCCCTAATAATACTCGAGGAAGGAGGGTACCGAGCCCTAATAATACTCGAGGAAGGTAGGGCGTAATGCTCTTTATAACGTACGATATGAAAGTAAGTTAATACAAAAGAAAGTATGAAAGTATGAAAGTGTGAATGTAAGAATATAAGTTTATGTGTATTGTATAGTGTATGATTAACTAGAACTCGTATGCA
Organism: Bidens hawaiensis; assembly: GCF_021521415.1. Lineage (NCBI taxonomy): Eukaryota > Viridiplantae > Streptophyta > Magnoliopsida > Asterales > Asteraceae > Bidens > Bidens hawaiensis. The sequence continues at coordinate 516,853 of NW_027491734.1, forward strand.
CGCAGGTGAGTAGGATGAGGCAGCTCGCTTGAGGAGACACGTGGCACTGAATAAGAGGCTGACATCGGAAGACTCAAGACGTTTAAGTTTAATGTTTCGTTAATTTTGAAAGACAAAATGATGTTTTAAGACAAGTCGTGTTTTGTTATGAAATGTTTTATATTCCGCGAATGTTTTAATTAACTCTGATATTTAGAACTGCGTTTATGAGTAAATCCAACACGAAAGTAGGGCTACCGGGTTCGGGGCCTTACAAACGACCCGTAAAGAGGTCTCGATCTCCTGAAACTGAAAACATCTTCAATATTAACCATGTTGCCGTCACCCTCGCCTGGTGCATTCTCAGTAGAATGTGCAGTTGCATATACTTGCACGCTTAATGCTTTCTTCTGTGGGGCCCCCGCTTTTACATGTTCGTCAAAAAATTCTATCAATTCTGCCTTTGTCAGCTGCTTTAATGCAGTAACCTGTTTCAGCACAACAATTAACCGGGTTAATAACACATTAACACGGGATGCAATTTCTGACCCGTTTAAAATTAAAATAACCTCTCTTTTTATAAGTTTCATACCTCATGATCTTTCCTATCAAACTTGAGGGTGCCATCCTGGATTTCCCGCCAAAAGTATCCAGATTCTTCTCTCAAGTTCTTGTGTTTCTCGAGCTTCATCTCGATCAATGCATTAACGTTACTCTGCACATTCAGATCATAAATGTATAGATCAATAAAAGCCTTTTCAATTTTTCATATCCACTAAGGCAAAAATATAAAAGTTAAAAGAAAGAAAAAGAAAAACCCAACCTTGAATTCATCATCAGGCATCTCATATAGTTTACTCTCAAACATCTTAAGAAACGCTTGAACCCTTGACTCAATGTGTTTAGGTCCCTGTTAAGTCCAACAAACAAGATAAGTTAGTTAAGTCATATGCTCGTACATTGTAATCATAAAAAAATCAAAGCATAAAAATAGAAGTGTCTACCTTCACTGTAGATTGTATGATAAACTGCACTCCACGGATGCCGGAGTCGTTCCTACAGTATCCAATTCAGTATATAATATATTTGTTATACATAATAATATCTTTTAAATAAAAAATTAAAATTAGGCTCATATATAAATATATAAGAGCTTCATATACCTCTGCATAAGCACGGTGATGTAACCAAGTTGCTCAACTGATCTAAGTTGGTGGAAAGCTGGTTGTTTAGCAATAAGAGCCACAAGCTGAAGTTTAATATTCAACTTAAAATCATCTTGATGTACCTGTAAATGTATACATACACCCCATTAATAGGTCTGTAAACGATACCGAACGTTCAGTGAACTGTTGGGAAGTAGAAAGTTCGTTTACATTCATTCATTAATGTTTGTTTATGTTCGCTTACGTCGTTCATTTACATTCGTTTATATCCGTTTACTTATGTTTGTTCGTTTAAATACTGATTTAGAATCAATCTGACTTTCACATTTAAAACCATTATTATATATCTTGGTTTACTTTTTAAACGTTGGGAATGTTGGATTCAATGATCATGGTACTTTATACTTTAATTTGGGAATACGTTTACTCTTGGTAGGTATTCGTTTATGTTCGTGAACCATTCGTTTAGGATATTACCAAGCAAACATAAACAAACACGAACACATTCAATTTCTTAAGAAACCAACATGAACATGAAAATCCTTCGTTTAAGTGTTAGTGTTCCTTCGTTTGTTCAGTTAATATTAAACAAACAAACACGGTATATAAGCTTATATTTTATGATCTCCAAACCGTACCTGAATGTAGTGAAGAAGAGCTGAATTATCATCGCTTGGATTTAGACCTTCTTTGATATAACAATACTTAACGCCCTTTTCAAGATTAACTATTCGATTTGCCATGTGCTGTGATGGGAAGAGAGCTTGAGATAAAGGCTTGGAACCTTTGAAAAGTACATTTTCAACATGTTGAATCAATAATTCGGCTTCATTTGCTTCAATATTTTCTGCTGCATAGCCCTCTATGAAAATCCTAGACAAAATTTGAGGATAAAGTCTTGATAAATCTTCGGGTTCGAGAACAGAAAGAACTTCCAGCTCATCATTCCAAGGCCATGAATTATCTTTTAAAAGTAACGAGCAATAATACATCGCCTGTTGATATGGTTGTTGAAACTTGAAATTTTCATATTGTTTTGCGACCAATTCCTGCAAAAGGAGTTATAAACTTATAATTACAATTTACAAATGGGATATGAGAACAGTGGATAGTCAACTACAAAAGTAATCAAGTCAAAGATACCTTGATCACATAGAACCTGTCAGGTTTTACTTCAAAAGTTGTAATTTTCTCAATAACTGTCTCAAGTAAGATCTTCAACTTGTGACTATATCCAGTCAAAGTCACCTGAAAGCGTTAAAAGAAACAATAAGCTTACAAATAAAGCGTAAGTAATCAAGTGAAAAGCTATTACTACAAATTAAAACTGAAAAAAAAATAACCATTATCAAGCAGAAAGCAACAATCAGTGATACAAATACAAAATGAAAAACTATTTACCTGAAAACCAGTATCTGTGTGAGAAATCGCATAATAAAGACCAGCAACCTGAGCATCATAAGCTGAAATTTACAAATAAAATCAACTAAAATGAATATGTGTTATATACGAGATCATAATTAAATTAAGCTATCTGACTAACCATATTCATTTAAGTAATCCATTAATAACCATGTTGAAATGTCAGTAAGAACATTTGCTTCAGGGGAGCTGCCACTAAATGGACAGTAGAAGTCTAGCTTTACATAAGCTTTAGGTGTGGAAAATGTTGTATCAGCCTTATACCATAACCTTGAATATAATGATTTCCTCAACATAACTGGTAGATTCACCTGTTTGAAAATTCAAAATCCATGAATCAAAATTCAAATTCAAGATTTTAACTTAATTATAACACCAATCACACCTTCTCTTGAGCATTCTTAATTGACAAATCAGTAGGTATAAACACATTAGGGCTTGGCAAATGTAGGTCTTCTTCAGGAGCTTTATCCATCCATTCCTGTAATATACCCATATAATATTAAATAGTTTGAATAATAGAATTTCAAATAGCATCTTGGCGTCTTCCATCGCCAAGGCATCATGAGCCTGTTGGAGCGCCTCTAGTTTGGCTTTAAGTTCCTCATTCTCGAGGCGTAGAGGCTCAGCAACAGCTTCAGCCTTGGTGGCCCTTTCAGTTGCGTTCCGAGCAGTTTCCTTAGCCAGCCGAAGCTGTTCGTTAACAGCTTGGGCAGCCTTGGAACGGGCCTCCAGACGGGCCTGAACTTCAACTTCAAGGGCCTTGAAGGCCTTCTCCTTCTCCGCAGCAACGGCGGAGAGCCTCCTATTCTCCTCCCGGACAGCCCGCGCCTGAGCTACTTCTTGGATACGAGCTGCTTTTAACTTGTCGTTTTCACGACAAAGCAGCTCGACGCGCGGCTGCATCCGGGCCAGGAGAACCCGAAACTCATTGGTTAGCCTACCCTCCTGGTAGCTAGCCATGGCTTCCCCCAACGCACCACTGGGAGCTGCGTGACGAGCCCACTCCACGCACTCCACAGGCGTGCGAAGGGTTGTTCCTCGGCGGATGTTCCATCGTGGAACATACACTTCATTGGAATCCGACACTACAAAAAAAAAGCAGTTAGGAAAAGATGATATATATAAAAAAAAAAAAAAAAAAAAAGAGCCAAAAGAACCCTACGCACCTGTAGGGTCGACAACAGGCCGATAGCCGCCAAACCCATCACCTGAACCCAAGGGAAATCCATCCAAGAGGTCAGGCAGATGGGAAGGAGGCAGAGGTTGGCGAGAAGCCCCAAGCATACCTGAAGGATCGGCCGTAGCTGCCTACGTCGGAAGAGGCATGGAGGCCGCCGCGGTAGAAACCAACGGAGGTGAACTCACCGGAGGTGAACTCACAACCGTGGTCGCCGCTGCGGAAGTACCCGCAGGAATAGTCACCGCCGGCTCAGTAACAGATTCGGTAAATATGGCACTGACAGCCGGCGGAGATGTCATCGCAGTTGGAACAGTTGGCTCAACTGGGTGAGCAACTGAACCAACAACTGAAGCAGGCGCAGCCGCCTGGGTCATCGCCTCAGGTAGGTTGACCAAACCTACCGTCATGGGTCCGGAGGTGCTCCTCCCCGCTCCACCCTGGAATGCGGTAGCATCTACGCCTGCACAAAGAAGATATAAGTATAATGGCGGAAAGATATGAAGTTAAAAAGTAAAGTTTGTACTTACGGGTTTTCTTGAGCCTAAAAGTGCGAACAGGCGGGGACGAACCCGATGGAGCCGGCCTCTTCACGCCGCTCACCGTCGTTGTCCTGGGCTGCTCGGAGGCGACGGTCGTCTCAGCCTCCGGAGCAGTGGTCTTATCACCACCAGGGTTCCCCGCCACCTCCTCGCTCTCGGTCTCTGAATCAGACCTAGGCACCGGATCGGCAGTGGAGGCAACCTTCGCCTTCCCCTTCCCGCCGGCAGCCTTCTTCTTCCGCACCAACGGAGGACCATCTGCGGATTCCTCATCAGAACACAAGATTAGAGGAATTCCAGCCGAGGTTTCAGCATTGAGGGGTCGAGGGTTGAATAACTCCTTACCTGGCCGCCTGGCGCTCAGGATCTCGTGGCCTGGCGGGTAGACCTCCACGAACCGATCCGCCGTCTGTTCAAGGATGGGCAACTCGTTCTCATCTAGAGCACGAGTACCCATCCGAGCAGGACTATCAGCCTCCCGCGGATGCAGGAGCGACTGCAAGTCGTTCCCCTCTGAAACAAAAGAAAAACAGTTAGAAGACAAACCTATATAAACAAAGAAGACAGAGCATACCGTAAGGGACAAAGTTCAAACCGTATTCGAGGACGTTGGGAACCTGTGACGCCTCCTTCCACACCCGGCTCATCCCAAGCATCACCATCCCAGACTCCGCAAAGCGGTATACCGGAGTCTGGACCCGGGAGATCTTGGCGAACCACTCCGCCTCCTGGTAGTTGAGGGCGTGAAGGGCGGGGAGTGCTCTCCCATTCTTAAAGGTCATCGCAAGGGGGATGACGCGAGCGGAGATATAAAAAAACTCACGCTTCCACGACCGAAGACTGCGCTCGGTAGCGCAGATCTTCAACCCCTTGATCCGATTGACCAAGGTGTACCACCCCTGGATGCACCTCCAAGAATAGAAGGTCATCAACCGGTCAGCATGGGGCTCCACGCCCAGAATGAGGCACACCCACTCAAAGTGGCGGATCTTGGCGATCGCCATCGGGTGTACCTCCGTCAGATGCACGCCGTGCCTCTCCAAGACACGGTATACAAACTTCGTCAATGGGAACCTGAGATTCCCATAAACGAAGAATGCAGCGTACACCCCTATCTTGCCCTGGGGGGCATCGTACACCGTCTGGTGTGGCTCCGGAAACTCAGGCTCGAACGACTCGAGCATGAACTTCCGGACGACATATCGATACAGGTCGGCCGGAAGAGCACACTGGCACTCGCCAGCTGTACTCTTATCGTCCTTATCAGAAGTGGACGAAGGATTCTCGACGAACACGTCAGACTCCTCGGCAAAAGAAGACATGTTTGGATGTACAGAAAAACGATTTCAAAAGAATGCTCGACGGAATAGTGAGTATTCGCCGGAAATCGTTTAGAAGATGAAGAGAAGTGAAAGTGTGGATTGCAAAGGACCCTCTCCCCCTTTATATACTCATCGCAATTAATGCGATGAATTTAATGCGGAAGAGAGAGAAATCGCAGGTGCAATGAAACTATGACACGTGGCAATGAGCAAGCTGGCAACAGCTGTTGAAAGGACGCGTGCCATTAATTTCGCGGCCACGCGCCCGAAAATTCGCGCGCCACGCGCCTGAAAAAGCGCCTGGAATGACCATATACTGTCACGTCGCCATAACTTCCTGCACGTCCTGACACTGTCAGAAGAAACCGTCGGACGAAGTTTCAACAGTTTGGACTGTTCTTATCCTTTCACCAACTCTTCGAATTTCAAAATTTCAAAAAGATTCAAAAGTAAGCGGGAAAATACCCCTTACCTTGGCAACCAAGTAACTATAAGACAGGTGCGAGTACAGTGTTAAGGCAAAACCCTTCACATACTTAGCACCCGCAGGGAATTGACGCCAGGAATACCTTAGAAGTAAAGTAACCGTAAGACGAGTGCGGGTACAGTGTCAAGGCAAAACCCTTCACATACTTAGCGCTCCGCAGGGAATTCAAACCAAGAAGGATCTTCTGGGCCATGCTTGCGGAAACGGGAATAACATCCCCGCATAGCGGGAACGTCGAGAACTATATTGTTTGAAACTCCAAGATGGAATTGGTGGTTTTAACATAATTGATCACTATGTTCAAAACTACCAAAACCTCATGGAGAATCCACACAAGTGGAACTCAACGCTCCTGACTTGCGAGGAGGTTACAGACCTACCCGCTTCATACCCAAAGATCAAGCAGAAAAGTCGGGAATTTCTGCGTGACATTAGGAAAACCGCGGGAAGAATCCCCACGGAAAACCTTAAAACTAAAAACCCTTTTCAAAACCCCTTGCTAAAGTCCAAAAGTTCACCTCACTTATTAATAATTCATGAGAAGAAAATTGGACTGGGGGGACTTGAAGAGGTAGGTCCCAGCAGAGCCCAGTTGGACCCGCAAGACTCACCTTGAAGAGGGACGTCTGCGCAAGGACCAACTGCTTCCGCAGGACCCACCATGCTCAGAGAAGACCTTACGCGCAGTACGCCAGATGTTCCCGCAGGGAAAGCCTCCCAATGGTGAAGTACCCTGCTTGTTCCCGCAGCTGCGGATACAAGCCATCAGGGAAGGCTACCCGCACTGATAGCAAGGCTACACGCACAAGGCACTAACTCGATACTTCAGTAATGTCACCTGAAGGAATGAGCAAGGCGGGAATACTCCCGCCCAAATGAGCCAGTCCGTATGCTTCTGGAAGATCTTTTGTACTATACCTGCCAAGGTATGGGCAGAATAGACGATCTGACAAAAACAGCCCATGAACCAATCACAGGGTGACAGCTCACCGACAACAGTACGAGGAGGAGCACCCTCTAGTACTGTTTGTCACTATTAGCCGCTGCCTACTCACCAACCCTCACTGTGGGACGTGCGTAGCCTACAGTTGGTGGAACAGTGCATAGCCGGCAGTAAAGGAACAGTATACAGCCGGCCTTGTCACTATCGGCCGCAGCCTATCCACCAACCAGCATGGCTTGTGCGTAGCCCACTGTTGGTAGAACAGGGATACTATTCAGCCGGCTGTACCTTCTTGGAAACCTATCTTCGGCTATAAATACTCCAACACCTTGGAATGGTAAGGACATCATCTGATATCTCATTATCTTATCTTCTCTAGCAATCTCTTAATATACACTTATATTCAGAGCAATCTAGTCTGATTCTCACGCCGGAGGGTGGTCACAAGGAGGAACCCCCCCTTCTCAGTGACGAGCTTACGGTGTCTGTTTTGCAGGTCACCTGAAGAACAACTTTCTTTGCTGGACCTCATCCTCGTGGGAAACATCTATTTAACCCCCAGATTGTCCGTAATCTGCCCGGGGTCGATTAGTGTTTCTTCAGTTCTGCAATAAAATATCAAAACAAAATAAAAACTAGCTTATAAGCCTTTAATTGATTACAATAACTTGTTAACAATTTCAACAATCAGTTCAAAAGTAATTTATATCACATCATCATAATTTATAATTCTACAACACTGCAAGTATGCAACTACTTAACATTAATTCCAATTTCAATTTCATTCACATACAAACATTATCTATTTATCATCTAATAAAAATGAACACAAGTGACGGTTAATTAAAACGAAGAGACGAATAAGCCTCACCGAGGAAATGCGCAAGGCCTTCGAGACCTTCCGGATCGCTAAACGCACCAACGCCAACATTCATCGACGCCGCAGACTGACAATCACACAATAACCGAAAATGAATTCGCGATTTATTAAAAACAAGTAAACTGACGATAAACACGATAATAAATAAATAATAAACCCTAGAATCAGTAAATCGGCGTCGTTTAATCAATAATAAAAATAATAGACCTTATCTGTATCAGGATCACTGATGAGGAGGACTTGGAGAGAGTTAGGAAGGATAATCCGTTTGTAGTGTCTGGTATCGTTGCGAGGCTTAATCATCTCCACCACCACCACCTCCTCCGCCGTGTCCTTTCCGACAGCCATGGTTTTGGTGCTGTGCTTCGTCGTGTGGTTGTGCGGTGGAGATAGGGTGCGTCAAATTTGGGATGCAACGACTTGACTATGTGTGTGTTATGTTATGTATCTTCCAAGTAATAAAAATTAAAATGCATGAAAGGGGTCTTTTTTTCCAATTCAACAAATTGTTGGAAATCTCATCAAGTATTATTATTTTTTCCAATACTATAAAAATATCAAAACTCTCTCTTAATTTCATAAGAAATACACACTAGATCGGTTCTAGAACTTCTTTTAGAAAACAGAGCATGACATGGAGGAGAGAGATATTGATGAATATTTTATATATAAAAAAGGATTACGTGAGAGAGAGCGTGTTCCGGAATTGGTCATGAAAGCGTGTGTTTATGTGACCGCGCATGTTATCAACGTATGTTTAGGGATAATGTAGGTGATCTTCTACTGAAGTGAAAGCTATTTATATATATTTTTTTACATCAAATGTTGACTCGTGAATTTCATAATGCTTAAAGTTATCTGGTGTTTTATACTTATTTGTTAAGTTTAACAATAACAAGTCAATATCATGTAAAAAAGTTTCATTGGTGAGATTTAGTTTAGATATATCTAATATCTAAGAACTTTAATATACTAATAATATTGGTTGACTGACTTAAAATGTATATTGTTTTATTCTAACAATGACCTTTAGAACAATTATTTGTCTTGTTTGAAAATAGATAAATAATCTACCAATTGGACCAAAACAGGATGAAGAAACGTGGACCTACTCACTGGTAGCAGATCTACTTTCCTCGGGTGTGATTATACTACTTCACCGATGGTTCGTCTGGATCAATGTTCTTCCACCTACAAAACGAACAACGCCGTTACTTACCCCTCAGAAAGGGACAGAGGGGTCCTCTTTGGGGTAACCCTCCGGCTTGAGAATAAGTATGTGTAGGAGAAGATAATAATGTGAGAGTAAGGGAACTGGGAGTATTTCTTAATAGCTGAATACTGTGTGTTACTTTGTATCTGTGATTGTCTCTCTGTGTATCAGAAAGTAACTGACTAGGGCTGCCTGTCAGTGAATGTAATTGAATATGCTTCAATGTGGAAATGAATGTGTCTGTAACTGTGTACGTTATGATGTATTTATAGTGCTAGGGTTTCCACTGATTGAGCTGAGACCAAATTAGGGTTTTGTTGGCCTCCTCCAATCGATTTGCGCCACGTGTCCCTGGAGACACCTGGTGCTTTTTCATTGGTTATGATCACGTGGTAACCCATGAGTCATGCTGAGCTGTCCACCTTTCATTTAGCAGCTGTCAACATCAGCATATCCTTATTCCTTAAAAAGATGCCTTCTGGAAGGTTGACACGTGCACAATCAAGGTTGCCCTAATCCTGATTTGGATAAGGACGAGGTTGACTATGTGCATGTGTGACATGCGCCCATCCTGAGGATGCGCGAGGTCTTCTCTTTATTCTCACGCGCAGATGTGATACGCACAAGCATGTAATACGCGTCACGCGCGGATGCCCTACATGCAGCTGCGCCATGCGCAACTGCGCATTGGGTGGGCATGTATGATGCGCGAGCATGTGATATGCGCCGCGCACGGATGCGCCACGCGCGATGTGATATGCCTAAGCATATATGATGCGTGAGCATGTGATACGCGCGAGCATATGTGATGCGTGAGCACATGTAATGCGTGAGCATATGTGATGCTTGAGCATATGTGATGTGTGCAAGCATGTGATGCTTGAGCATAAGCTTTGGCTTTGTGCCTTGATAATATCTTTGATTTCTAATGCCTTGTGGGTTGACCCGCCCCGCTTGATGTTGAGGCGGGTACATACCTCTTCAAGCCCCCCCAGTCTAATGTGTGTCTTATCTCGCGCTAGCGCGGTAAGATAGATATTAGACTTACTGCTTTTGTCTTTTAAAGGGGTTTTGTCGTTTTCTTGTTTGTTTCCATTAGTTGCGCGAAGTTCTATCCATTTGGTTTAAAACGAATCGTCCATGTACGTTACGGTTGCTGACGTGGGTCAGTGATGGAGACGTGTCATACATTTCGTGTGCTCGAGGTGCTACAGTTGCCTTTCGTGTCCCCTCACAGGCTGTCAGGGACACGTGTCGCGCTCGTGTTGGCCAAGACCTGCGAGTGGGGGCGCGTGAACTCTGGCACCCGCCGTATTTTCTTTTCGTGTCCCCTCACACAGTTGTCAGGGACACGTGTCGCGCTCGCGTTGGCTTATACCTGCGAGTGGGGGCGCGAGAAGTCCGTTCAGCACCCAAATTTCTCTCTCCTCGGCCTATAAAAGCCAGCCCTTGGAGTTCTTTATCCTTCATCTTCTTGCTTTTTCTTCTAAGTTTTTCTTTGTTTGTCTTCTGAAATATCTGCTTTTCAGAAGTTCCCGTTGTTAGATTTGTCAGTTGTATGTCTGATAGCTCGGACTCGTCGAACCTGTCGATAACCTCAATCGTCTCCCGTAAACGCCGTGTTAAATCCGTAGTGATGTCGACGTTGAAGAAGAAAGGGAAGGGGAAGAAGGTTGCTGAGGGCTCATCGGAGGAGGTAAGGAGGACCAAGGTGGTGAGGAGGTGGAATGAAATCCCCTGCAAATTGAGGCAGGCTGATCTTGACAGCCTTATCGCCTCTCAGGGCTTTCCCACCCTATTTGGCTGCATGTTGCCTGAGGCCGGGCAATCGGCGGCGGACCCGCCTGCCGGTTATATATCCTTATATAACCATTTTTTCACCCACTGCAACCTTCGTCTCCCGATTATAAGGTTTGTGGGTGCACTGCTGCAGTTCTATGGGATTCATATATCCAAAGTCCATCCTTTTGGACTCGTGCGCATGACTCACTTTGAGTTCATGTGCAAATCCCAGCGCGAGGAGCCTACTCCTCGGCGCTTTCAGTATTTTTATAAGGCCAAGATCCAAGACAATTGGTTCTCCTTTATTCCTCGCAGTCAGAAGGTGAAGTGCTCCACTGTTTCATTCAAGAGCCTTCATGACTGGTCTGAGAGGTTCTTCTATATTAAGGCCGGTGTAATCCCCATCCGCATGACGATGCGCGCAATCGATTCTGCGCCCGCGGATGCGGATGTTATTAAGAAACCAACCGGCGCCTGGGTTAAGAAACTGACCGATGAACCATCCCCCGCGAAGAAAATTTGCGAGGAGGCGCTGGTTGGGGTCGGCATGAGTAAGCTATGGGCCGACAGCGCGCTTGAGCCCGTTATCCAAGTCGACGGGTTGTGTAAGTTTATTTCTTTGCTTTATTTCTTTTTCTGCGCGAACATAGTTCTTTTGCTGATATTACTTGACTCGTTTTTGCGCAGTCACCAAGGATTATATCCACGCCGTTTATGATGATCAAGTGGAGGGTGGCTCCGTCGCGCTTGGCGTTGGGGAGGTTGGTTTCCCAGATCGCTTCGATGACATGTTCATCCCAGTGGATCTGGAATTTGACTTTGATGGCGACGCGCCTGGTAAGCCCTCGCACTTATGCTTATTCCTTTAGAATACCAAATTTTGCTAACGCTTGTATTGCATGTATTGCAGATGCGCTCGAAAACTACGAGCTGGAGCTCGCGGAAGAGGAAGAGGAGGCGCCCCTACTAAAACGCAAAGCTAAGGGGAAATCTGGCGCAGGGGGCAGTAAGAGACAGAAGAAAGATGACATCCCTGTCGCTCATCCCCATGCTCAAACGAAGGGACCTAAGGAAACCCAGGTGTTTACCACCAAGGTTTCTTTAGCTTCCCTGCCTGTGAAAGTGGGCAGACCTCCTGTCCACTTGAGGTATGGTGGCGTCCCCTCCTCCGTTCGCGCGGCTGAAGAGAGAAGCAGTGGCGCACATGCGACAGGTATACTTTGCTTATCTTCATCTGATTGAATTATTATTAAACCTTTGCTCCTTTGAATGTTTGCAGGACCGGCGAAGGTCGCAGATCAGCCGCAGGCGCCAGAAGGTGCTGAGGCTGCGGCGGGGGCTGCTTCGAAGTCCCCTGTTCTACCCTCTGAAAAGGGTAGAATGAATTTTATGGCGATGTTCGATGCGCGAACAGAATTGCGCCAAGGTATGTTTTGCACATTTGTCTTCTGTATTTTTTCTTTTGGATCCAGTCATAAACCAATTTTCCTTGTTAATTTGTTCATAGGAGTTGTAGCTGGCGTACAAGTTGCTGGCGACGCTCCTGGCGCCGTTGCCGGCGCCGCTGGTTCTGGTCCTGCTCCTGCTAGTGCTGAGTCTCCCCTTATTGGGATTACAAAGGAGCAGGAAACCGTATTGCGCGCCGAACTGGCGGCGTCGAGACCTCCCTCGCCTCCTCCTATGCGCAGCCCTGTCCGCGAGTCTGGTTTGGGGCCCTCCAGGTCGCAGGAGAAGAGGCCTATTGAAGAAGATGAGGAGGCTGAGGGGGCCCAAGCTGAGGACTCCTTGGGAGACCGCGCCAGCCCTGCGATGCCACAAGTCTTCGTAGCGCATACTTCTGGTGGGGCTGGCGCTGACTTTTCTGCTTCATCCCCGCAGGTATGTTTTAATTTGTTGCTCCTCTGCGCGTACCTCCATATAAGTATGTTTTATGACTTAGAACATTTCTTGTGCTTTGCAGGAAGGTGACCACGTTTACCGCCCGAGATGGAAAATTAATGAAGACAGTTCCTTCCAATCCATGGGCGTATGCGAGGACTTCTGGGCTCATGCCGTGCCTCCTACTGAAAGGAGGTATCAGGAGGAGCGTACCCGCTCGGACTTGCTGAATGACCACATTTTCGCTGGGTCGGCTTTCTTTGCTGCCTCCCAAGAGCTTCATCGCGATTATATTAAAGTACGCGATGCTCTTGTGGCAGCCCAGCAAGAGGCTAAGGTGGCCGCCTGGAACCTTTCTGATGCTCGCGCACGAGCTGAGAAACTCCAGGAGTCGCTCAGCGAAAACCGAGCAAGTGCCAACACCGCTTTTATTAAACGCGGGCATGAGCTCCAAGCTGCGCGGGAGAAGCAGCAGGCGGCAGAGGCCGAAGTTGCCAAGTACGCGCGGAGAGTGCGTGTCTTGGAACAACAGGCGGAGGCGCGTGACCAAGCTATCGTCCAGAGTATCACTGAGAAATCATCACTGGAGAGCGAGGTTGCGCGCCTGAAGAAGTATTTGGCGGCCACGCAGGCCGATAGAGATGAGGCCCTGGCGACGGCAGCGTCTAGCCGGGAAGCACTTGATGCTGCGCAGGCGGAGAAAGAAGAAATTTTGGCGGGCAGCAGCGTCTGATAGAGAGGAGCTTAAAAAGACCAAGGAAACTGTGGAGTTATTAAACTCCCAGGTTCCTGCCCTCGAGACGTCTGTTGCTGGCCTCGCGCAGGATCGACAATGGCTAGTGTCACAGGCATGACTCGCTGCGCTTTGGCGATGAAATATTCTGGCGAGTTTCAGGCCCTTGTGATGGACTGCAATGCTGCCGCGCGCTTGGTGGGCCGAGCTGAAGGGTTTACGGATGGGTACGAATATGGTATGTTGAAGAAGAACCCATCCGAGTACCCTTACAAGAGCGACGCGGCCTGCGCGGACATGGCCGCGGTAGGGGAGAAGTATATGAGCACTCCCATCCCCATCCTTGTGCAGGTACGTTGACCTTAACGAGTTTTTCTTGATTAAATTTCTAAGTGTTCTGTACTCAATACTTTTCTATTGATTTGCAGATTGCTGCGCTTGCTGACCAGCCCGACCTTGGCGCGCTAAAGAAGTTGCTCGATGAATGCGAGGGGGCTGGTGGCGATGATGTTGGCGCGGGGGATGTTGCCCCTGCCAGCGGTTCTGGCGCGGCGATAGAATCTGCTCCTGACACCGTCGTGATAGAAGACTCCAATGAGGAGGAAGAACTTGACTATGGTCAGTTGGGAGATGAAGAGGAGCAGGCTGCGCCAGATGTCGAGGGCGATGATGAGGATGATGAAGAGGCTAGTGTCGACGTGGAGACTTGAGAAGCCCTTCATGTTTTTATTTTTATTTGTAATTTGTAACTCATCATACTTGTAAATTTCAACGCTATGGAATGAAATTTGTTTTCCCTTTTTCACATCTTGCGCATTTCCATTCATCTCTTCCTGCTTGGTTGTATAGATATAAGATATGCTTGCACGTTGAAATAAGAACAAGGCTGTAAGGAAATTATTCACTTAACCATAGTCTTATTTTGTAAGTGTTTTCGCAGTATCTTGTTTATGCTGACACGCGCGATGACTTTTCATTATTCCTTTTTTGCGCCTTGTTGTCGCGCGTTTTTATATGGAATTATGAGTTTTAGCCATTACATGTCAGCATGTGTTATTCAGATATCCACTATAATTCTGTGCGCGACCTCGACCTGAGACCTCAACAACTATGATTTGGCATGTATTCTGCCTTAGTTGTGTTTAGGGATTTTTATGATTAGGTTGCGCGGGATGTAAGATGGATGTTAGTGAGTTTTGAGCTAAGGCTCTTTGTTTTGGGCTAAGGCCCTGACGTTTTTAGAGTTAAGACTCGTTAACGTGTTTGAGCTAAGGCTCGCGCATGTATGTCTTACTTCGTTTTATTTTTGTTTGAAGTCAATATAGTGTTGTCATATTGCTCCAAATTAATAAAGGAAGTGTGAAACATGTATGCCAATGTAACAGAACAAATATTGAAAGATAGCGCGAATCATCATTCATGATGGCTTAAAAGCCTTGATTACATATTTGAATTTTTACATGAAGCATTTTCTAAGCTGTGCCGCATTCCATGCGCGCGGTATCTTTTTTCCATTCAAATGTTTTAAAGCATACGCGCCTTTCCCCAATTCTTCTGAGATTTGATAAGGTCCCTCCCAATTGGGAGACATTTTTCCTGGGGGTATAGCGCGGCTAGCTTCATTGTTTCGAAGGACAAAATCATTTTTCTTGAAGTGGCATTCTTTAACGCGCTGATTATAATATTTTTCCAGCTTTTTCTTGTATTTGGCTTCATTGATGATAGCCGCTTCTCTGCGTCCT
This sequence comes from Bidens hawaiensis, assembly GCF_021521415.1. Lineage (NCBI taxonomy): Eukaryota > Viridiplantae > Streptophyta > Magnoliopsida > Asterales > Asteraceae > Bidens > Bidens hawaiensis. Next base: position 532,122 of record NW_027491734.1, read on the forward strand.
TCAAGCAAGTTGAGGTCCAATCTTCTTTCTTGCTCGTTATCAGTCTTGCTGATCATGAGTACCCTATGTGATGGGCATCCAATTTCTGCTGGGATCATAGCCTCTGTCCCATAGGTTAGGCTGAACGGGGATTCGCCATTGCTAGTTTTGCTTAATGTCCTGTGCGCCCACAGGACATTAGGTAACTCTTCGACCCAAGAATGGGATTCTCCTTCTAACCTTTTCTTCAGCCCATTTAACAAACTTTGATTTGCGCGTTCCACTTGTCCATTCCCCTGAGGGTGATAAACTGAAGTGAAAATTTGGTTAATGCGCAATTCTTTGAGCCAGCTGGAAATCTTCTTGTCGGTGAATTGCTTGCCATTATCGCTAACAATTTCCATGGGCAAGCCAAAACGGCATATGATGTGGCTCCAGATAAACTGCTTCATTGCTTCGGCCGTTATCTTTGCTAGTGGCTTGGCTTCAACCCATTTTGTAAAATAGTCTACTGCCACTACCAAAAATTTTACTCGGCCCGGCGCCTGCGGTAGGGGACCCACAATGTCGATTGCCCATTTGTGGAAAGGCCATGCTGAGGTTACCGGAACCAAGTTGTTCTTTGGCCGCATGGTGTTTGGCGCATAGCTCTGACATGCTTTGCACTTTTGGATCTCTTTTAAAGCGTCCAAGTACATGCCTGGCCAATAGTAGCCTGCGCTCATTGCCTTGGCAACCACCATGCGCGGGCCAGCATGAATCCCACAGATTCCCTCGTGTATCTCTCTGATCACATAGCTTGCTTCCTCAGCATCCAAGCATTTCATGAGCGGCCCAAGATAAGAGCGTCGATATAATGTATCGTCAAGCAGTTCATAGTTCTGCGCCTTGTGTCTTATCTTCCTCGCTTGTGCGCGATCATCTGGTACCTTTCCCTCCTTCAAGAATTCCATTATTGGGGTTATCCATGATGAAGGGGTTGTATGGGTTACCAAGACAGGCTTCGCCACCACCGACGGGTTGCTCATTACTTCTACCCTGACATCTTTGCCAAAGTGATCAAAACTGGTTGATGCCATCTTGCTCAGCGCATCTGCAGATTTGTTTTCACTGCGCGGAATATGAATGATTCTGAAGCTGTCAAATTGCTCAGTGAGCTTTTTCGCCTGCTCTAGATATAGAGGCATGGTGTTCTCCTTGGCATCATAAAGGCCACTGACCTGTGCTGCTACCAAGTACGAATCAACATGGGCCTCTAGCTTCTTAACTCCAAACTTGCGCGCAATGCGCAGACCAGCCAGCAGGGCTTCATATTCAGCCTCATTGTTGGTACTCTTGAAGTCCAACCTAATGGCATAAGTATATTCATGATTATCAGGGTCTACCAGTTTGAGGCCCGCGCCGGATCCTTCGCTGTTGGAGGCTCCATCAGTGAATAGCCTCCAAACATCTTCTTCATCATTTGCTCGCGGAGGATCTACCTCGCGCAGAGCTTCTTCAATCTTTCCCTCTGGGATTTCCGTGATGAAATCCGCCAGAACTTGACCCTTTATTGCTGGACGGGGCTTATAGGTGATCGTGTGTTCACCTAACTCCAGCGCCCACTTTGTCAGCCTTCCGGAGAGCGCGGGGCGTCGCAAGACTTGTTGGATGTTGTAACCAGTCAGAACTTCAATAGGATGACCATTGAAGTATCTATGAAGTTTGCGCGACGCGTGTGTTAGTGATAAAACCAACCTTTCCATGATGGAATAGCGCGTCTCAGGGTCTGTCAGCACCCGACTGACATAGTATATTGGCGTTTGGATCCCCTTGCGATCCACCAATAATACTGCGCCTATGGCGCGGTCTCCAGCTGACAAGTACAATGTAAGGGTTTCGCCAGGTAGTGGAGCTGTGAGCGCGGGCAGCTTTATGAGACATTCTTTTATCTCACTGAAAGCTTGCTCAGCCTCAGGCGTCCACTTGAATTGGCTCTTCTTCAAGCAGTTCCTCAAAGTGTTAACGAATGGAGTAGATTTGCTGGCGTGGTTCGCTAGGAACCTATTGATTGACACCAATCTACCATTCAGCTTCTGAACCTCTTTCATGGTGGATGGTGAAGGCATGTCAAGGATGGCTTCCACCTTTTCAGGGTTCACCTCGAAACCATCCTTAGTGACCATTACACCAAGAAATTTCCCCTCTTCGACGCCGAAAGTACATTTGCTCGGGTTGAGCTTCATGTTAACTTCCGTTAGGCGCTGAAGAGTTTCCTCGATGTCTTAGAGCAGTTGTCTCTCCTCCCTGCTCTTGATCACCAAATCATCAACGTAGACTTCCAGATTTCTTCCAATTTGTTCATTGAAAACCGAATCCATAAGTCTCTGATAGGTGGCCCCCGCATTCTTTAAACCAAAAGGCATTTTTGTGTAACAGAAAACACCCTTGTCGGTTCTGAAGGCAGTCTTGTCTTCGTCTTGTGGTGCCATTTGAATCTGGTGATAGCCTTTGTAGGCATCCAGGAAACATTTGAGCTTAAATGGCGCCACGGAGTCCACCTTTGCGTCGATGTTTGGGAGGGGGTAACAGTCTTTCGGACATGCTTTGTTGAGGTCCTTGAAGTCAATACACATCCTCCATGACCCGTTGCTTTTCTTTACCATCACAGGATTGGCTACCCACGTCTGGTATCGGATCGGGCGGATGATGTTTGCGCGCAACAGGTCCTCAAATTGCTCATTCATGGCCCTCGCCTTTTCATCCCCCATGATTCTCTTTTTCTGAGCAATTGGCTCCACCGACTTGAACGTGTTAAGAGAATGTTGCGCCAAGTCTCGCGGGACCCCAGTCATATCGGAGTGTTGCCACGCGAAGACTGACGTGTATTTTGTGAGCAACTTTTTCATTCTCAATCTCGTTTCGTCTGAAATGGTAGCGCCAATTGTGACCGTTTGCTCTGGGAATTTTGGGTTTAAAATCCACTTCTCTGGCGCATTGTCCGCCATTGGAAGTTTCATTCTCCCTTCCCGCGGCGTACTTGTTACTGCGCACAAGTGATCGCGATAAACAAATGTCACTCCTGTTGGTGTCGGGAACCCCAATGCGCCGTGCGCTGGCGACGGTACAGCATTAAATTGGGCAATCGTTCCCCTTCCCAGGATCATATTGTGGCATGACGTGGTGGGCAAGACCAAGAAGTTGACAACTTCGGCTCGCTTGTGCTCATCATCCCCCATAGTTAGTTCAAACTGAATCTGACCAAGGGGATGGATGATTTCATTTGAAACACCACAGATTGGTGCGTTCACAATTTCGAGCCGCGCTTGGTCTGCCGGGTCTAACTTTCTGAAACACTGCTCATACATAATGTCAGATTCACTTCCAGTGTCCACCAGGACTTTTGACACTTCGTAATGAGCAATGTGTGTGGTGATTACGAGAGGACTGCTTATTGAAGGGCCTCCCCTGATTCTTGGGAAGATAACTTGCTGCTCGCGCCAATCTCCGTTGATTTGCGCGCTTCTCTTTTTTGACGTCTGCCCTTGTCGTCCTCCCTCAGCCACACAGATTCTTTTGTATTTCTTGCTGGCAGAGGCTCCTTCCGGTTGATCATCTTCTATTCTTGGGTTTTTCACCAAGTGAGCCAGCCTGCCTGACTTTACATCCTTCTCGATCGCATCCTTTAAATGATGGCATGCGTCGGTGTTGTGGCCCGGGGACTTGTGAAATTCACAATATTTGCCACTGTTTTGCGGTCCCTTGTAGTGTAGTTGCTTGGGGGGCTTGAATTGGACATTCTCAGTACTTAACACCTGTGAAGGTGTTTTAGTGAGGGAAGTCCATATTCTTGGCAGAGGTCTGCTAGGATCTCTGCCGCCCTCCCTCTTGTCACCCTCCCCGCGACTACGAACATCCTTTTGGGGCTGGGGTGAGCTTGGTTGCGCTTGCTTTTCTGCGGAAGAAAAACTTGTTGGCTGCAACCTGGACCATACAGAGTTCTGTTTGGCCCTCTTCTCTTTGCTGCGCGGTGATTCAGCCTGATGCGCTCTTTCTCTTGCCCTATCTTGGGCAATCTGTTTTTCATTTCTCGCGAATACTCGCGATGCTTCCATTAATTTTGCCCAAGTGGTGGGCATACCATCTTTGCTTACGAGAGCTCGACGGAGTTGATCACTGCGCGCGCCTTGTATAAAGGCCACGCGCAGGAGCTGCTCAGTTATACCCCCGATTGCCAGGGACTCCTGATTGAAACGAGTGATGTAATCTTCAATCGTTTCATCATTCCTGCGTACGCAGTGCATGATGTCATCAGGATCGCGCGTGTGCCTGCGCTGCTGTACGAAGTGGGCTTGGAACTTTTCTAATAGTTCCTCGAACCCATCAATTTGCCCCGTCGGCAAGCTCTCGAACCATACCCTCGCTGCGCCCGTGAGGCAGCGAGCAAACATATGACACCACGTTGGCATCGTCCAGCTCTCTAGGTTTCCCGTGTTATAGAAACCTTGCAAAAAGTCATCTGGATCTGTTGTGCCATCATATTTCCCCAGACCACTTGGCATCTTGGTCTTGTGCTGGATGGGAGCCTGCGCGATGCGCGCAGTAAACTTTGAGTGCTTCACTAAGATGGCCGGCCTGTACGGCGTGGTTACGTCCACTTGCCCCCTTACTGGCGGGCTGTACGGCATGTGCAGATCCAGGTCTGCTCTTGCTCCGGGCGCCATGTTCACAGGCGCGCGGAGCTGTGAGCCTCCTGCATGAGTGTCCCGTGTCTTCCTCATGCTATGCACTTCGTCATCACTGAACTCAGTCTGTGCAGTGTGAACAGAATGTCCTTCTTCCGGCGCGCGCGGCCTTTTTGTAGTCTGCTTATCAAACGTTTGCCTTTGTGTTTGGTCGGCATGCTTCTTCTGTTTGACCATTTCATTGTACTTTTCCATCAGACGCCGCTGCTCGCTTATGAGCCATTCATTCGGATCATTTGCTTCCTCTTCTGGACCCATTGGTCCTTTTTGTTTCGCGCCGGCAGGATTTTGTAACGTGAGATCGTCTGGAGGAGTTTCAGTCTGCCCGTGAGGAGTTGTGATGAAGGGACGGCTACTGGTGGGGCGCGTAGAATTACGCTGCCCCCTCAGGAACTGCTGCCCGTCATTAACATCCCCACGTTCAATATCCTCCAGAACTTGATCAACGTTATGAACGCCAGAAACCATGGTGATTGATTTTTTTTTTTTTTTTTTTTTTGTAGATCTAATTAGATCTGATTGCCGTTTGTAACAGTGGATGGCGCCAATGAAGAAACGTGGACCTACTCACTGGTAGCAGATCTACTTTCCTCGGGTGTGATTATACTACTTCACCGATGGTTCGTCTGGATCAATGTTCTTCCACCTACAAAACGAACAACGCCGTTACTTACCCCTCAGAAAGGGACAGAGGGGTCCTCTTTGGGGTAACCCTCCGGCGTGAGAATAAGTATGTGTAGGAGAAGATAATAATGTGAGAGTAAGGGAACTGGGAGTATTTCTTAATAGCTGAATACTGTGTGTTACTTTGTATCTGTGATTGTCTCTCTGTGTATCAGAAAGTAACTGACTAGGGCTGCCTGTCAGTGAATGTAATTGAATATGCTTCAATGTGGAAATGAATGTGTCTGTAACTGTGTACGTTATGATGTATTTATAGTGCTAGGGTTTCCACTGATTGAGCTGAGACCAAATTAGGGTTTTGTTGGCCTCCTCCAATCGATTTGCGCCACGTGTCCCTGGAGACACCTGGTGCTTTTTCATTGGTTATGATCACGTGGTAACCCATGAGTCATGCTGAGCTGTCCACCTTTCATTTAGCAGCTGTCAACATCAGCATATCCTTATTCCTTAAAAAGATGCCTTCTGGAAGGTTGACACGTGCACAATCAAGGTTGCCCTAATCCTGATTTGGATAAGGACGAGGTTGACTATGTGCATGTGTGACATGCGCCCATCCTGAGGATGCGCGAGGTCTTCTCTTTATTCTCACGCGCAGATGTGATACGCACAAGCATGTAATACGCGTCACGCGCGGATGCCCTACATGCAGCTGCGCCATGCGCAACTGCGCATTGGGTGGGCATGTATGATGCGCGAGCATGTGATATGCGCCGCGCGCGGATGCGCCACGCGCGATGTGATATGCCTAAGCATATATGATGCGTGAGCATGTGATACGCGCGAGCATATGTGATGCATGAGCACATGTAATGCGTGAGCATATGTGATGCTTGAGCATATGTGATGTGTGCAAGCATGTGATGCTTGAGCATAAGCTTTGGCTTTGTGCCTTGATAATATCTTTGATTTCTAATGCCTTGTGGGTTGACCCGCCCCGCTTGATGTTGAGACGGGTACATACCTCTTCACAGGAATATGCCTAATCGGATACTTAGTTATAGTATTAAAAAGTTGAGTCTAATTCTAATACATAGTTCTACCAAAAGAAAAGAGGGCAATAATAGTTCTCTCACATTTACGGAAATAGGTTTTACAATTCCATCACTCTTATATTTTTAGTACTTTACCCAACCTTAACAATATAATTGACTGGATCCGGCCCTATTGGTCTAGTGTGAGGAATTCTTATTTATATTGTGTTGCCTTAAATTCATTTGGTCGCTAATAAATTATTGGTCCAGAATATCATAAAATGTTAATTTAGAGTGTAATTTATGGAAATACTTGACTATGGTGTCAAATGTCCAATTTCTTAGCACTTTAGAGTGTAATTTATCATCAAAACAAGTTATTTCCCTAGAGGTATATAAACACATGAATGTTAAGAGATGTAATAGTTTTTGGATGTTTCAGATTTCCAGCTCCGCGTGGCCCCTCTTTGTTGTAGAATAATATGTTGAGGATTTGAATTTATAACACTTGGATAATATAAGAGTCGTATATCACTTTCAAATTAAAATTATTGGGTGGTTCTCAAAATACTCAATAAGAAACTCCATATGGTTTTAGCAAATTTAATTTGAATCAAAGTGTAGACCAAAAATGGCGATCATATCGTATAACTAGGATTAGTGTTAGAAGCTGTCAGTTAGAATTATCCATTTTGAATTTAAAACATAATTTTATTTAAAATTTAATATTTAACAATTCCAAATATTAAAATTATAATGATTTTTAATAAAGCATTAGAACTAGAAAAGGTCCAAAATCTCATCAAAACCAGAAGTGATAGAAAGGAGAAAGTACACCAAACCGTTATCTAAGGACTACAAAATACAAAGAGGAAATTAACTTTTTATGGTGTTTACTATTTAGTGGCATGTTTACAAAATAAAAAAGAAAAAAAATTGTACGTAGTGTAAATTAACTCGCTTTTGTCTGAAAATTTTGGGTCTATCCGCATTTTCGTCTAAGCTTCGCCACTGGCCCTAAGTCCAAGTCATTAGTCCGCCCCTACAAACCGTTTGCCATCATCGATCACCATGTACTACCCACCACTACCACCGTGGATTCTATAGTATACGATCTTAGATCTACAAGCAAACACCCAAGATTTACTACAAAGCCTTGAACTACAACCAAAAACCCAAAGTTGTTAAGATACAGATGAACATATTTAGGAGGCTATTTTCCAGATTTTGACCAATACTTTAAAACTAAAAAGTGCAATATATTATATTTGTTTAGAATAAATTTACAATTTCATTTATAAATCAAATGCCAACTGAGATTAAACAATAAATCTAAACATGTGATGACACGTTCGACGGCATGCATGTTGATAAGCACTTGCAATTATATTATACATGCCCGTCCCCGAGAATGATAAAAGAAATTAGGCCCCGTGCGAAAACAAATATTGGTCTTTCTTATAATACAAACTCATCAATTATGAGCATATTATTTAAGGTAGTCATTAGAAAAACTTGTGTATGCGCGACTCTTTTTCAGCCTTTGCCTTTTCTACCTCTAGCTTCTTTTTTTTTTATTTTATGTTTTTTGACACCGATAAGAAACACCGAAGAAGTATTTGTATTTGAGAATGAGAGGTATGATTTCTAGATAAAAAACAACAAAAATAATCAAAGTTTGAAGCATTAAGTTTCATCCTTCAAATGCTAAACTTTATACTAAAAAAATATTAAAAGTGTCAATACAAAAATTTTATATTCTTTAATACATAACAGATTAACAACTATTTATTTTAATTGTTCCTATATTTAAAAAAAATACGTGAAAAAAAGAGTAATTATAAAGACAAGCAAATAAAATATGATATAGCTAGTGTCAAATAAAATAAACAAAATGTAAATATATTAACTTAAAATCAAATACGTTAATAAACTAAAAAGTAAAAACATTGTGATATATTTTCAAATTTAATTATTAACTTGTAAAGTGTACCAGATGTGCATACAAATTTATTAAAGTAATAAATAATTCAAACAAAAAAGACAAAAGAACAAACAACCCATCACTTATCATCTTCATTCACATTTCCCCACACATTTTAAACATTGTTTTTTCTCGCCGGTGATCGGAAAAACATTAATTAGTGAGGGCCAAAACTTGTAAGAACGGTAATGGTGTGTCACAATTACGTCAAACCTTTGGGCCCCTTTGCATTTTTGGGCCTCGTGCCACGACACGGTTTGCACAGCCCAAAAACCGGGTCTGATATTATGGTTTTCTTTTGCTGAGCTTAATTTTTAAAATCTAATTGTAGGATTAGATATGTACGTAGTCATGATTATAACTTATAACCACATGCAATATGTTAAATAATGTTGACCTTGTATTTATTTATCTTACGCCATTGAAGCCGCTACGTATATTCACAGATCTGTAGATGCAATAGCCTTTGCCTTTTGGCCCTTTGATGTGCTTGATTACTTAATTCTTCATTAGTTGATAGCAATGTAAGAGGGTGATTCACCAATTTTGGGCAAAGAAATCTAGCAAGGGTATATAAACATATCTTATAGATGATCATCTAACCGTTTATTTTTCTCTTTTGCTAGACGAGTAACATTATGCGGTTAACTAGACCGGATTATCAAAGTACGCAACTAGGTCATGACCAACCGTCTGGTTTCATTATTCAGGTTGAAACCGATTGAAATGAACCAGAACGGAAACCGAGGGTTTTGGTTCGGTTTTCAATTTCATAAAAGCTGAATGCCCGAATAAACTGAAAAACATAAATAGATCGAATAACAAATATTGAAATATTGGTTATTTAAGTTTTGTTATTTAACCTAATGCAACTACACTTTTATTCTAATCCAATCCAATTTACCATCAAATAATCGTATTAAAAAGTTATAAACTAAATTAAAATAAAGGTTAAAAAGTTATTCGGTTTATGTGGTCAAAACTGAAAACTAACTGAATATGAAATCGGTTACTTGGATATCAGTTTTGTTTTCGGTTACTACCAAAATAATATCCCAAATTAAATAGAATAGAAACCTATCATATAAATACCTCTACGCACAGCCGTGTGACACGTTTTCGTGCTAAGTACCCCTCCAAAGTCCAAATCAAGAACACGCATGCAAGTAAGTAAAAGTATTCAGGTAACATAAATTTGGTCAACCCTAGAGAGAAAGTTCAACTAGATATAAGAGAGAAATAGAATGATTTTAGAATTAGTTACACGGTTGTTGGTCATGCGGTATGTTAATATTTTGGATTTGATGCATATTTATTAGAAATTACATGTATAGTCCAATGTTTCGCAAGCATGTAACATCCATCGTCCCCACCTTAAATGGCCGTTATTTTTTTTCCATATATATGGAATGACCAAACTACTCTCACCCTTAAAAAATTATACAGAAATAATACATTACTAGTTCACCTCTCTTATATATCCAATGATATCAATAACCAAACTACCCGAACCTGACTAGTCGAACAACCACATGGATCAATTATAGGTTATAATATGAAACATGAAAAATCTAAATAGCATGAGCCGATCTACTAAAACCTGATTAAAAACCCCAAATAAACACCTCTAGTTCTTACAATTCTTAGTATTAAGATTATGAAATGAATATGTATTAAGATATATTGTGAAAGAGAAAGAAAAAGTACATAATATTTGTATAAATGCTAGTTAACAAATATGTGAAGTTATATGGTGTAAGTATGAAAAAATGAAAAAGTAAAATAAAATAAAATCATTAGTCGGCTAACTTTGTGAGTATAAGAAGTATTTCATTAAACATTAGATAAATTTAAGTATATTGATTAAGTGGAAAGCTCTTTATATATTTGATGATTTAACTTTATTTTATTCTACACAAATTCGTTTCTTTTAATACGTGAGAATTTGAGGTTAATTAAACTTTGTAATTTTTTAAGACCATGTGTAATGGGACGCTATAAGGGCTTTATAATGTCCTATAATACTTCTAACAACACCCCTCTTGGATGATATGGGCATTATGGGCTTGGAGGCTATGTGTATAGCGTCTCTCTCCCACCACTTCAACCAATCATGTTTTCCCTCACATTTATATCTTATATATATATATTATATATATAGGGGTAGGTTAAAATAAAAAGAGATAGTTTTCTAGAGAGAGTAAGAATAGATCTAGGCTATTGGATTTAAAATCTAGTGGTTGAGATTGATAGTTTCCAAAATGTCCAATAGTTTCCTAGGATCTAGTATTTAGGCTACATAATTTCCAAACTTCAAATTTTATGCACTTTATACCATTCTTAGGAAACTATTTCTTTTTATTTTAAACCTTTTATATATATATATATATATTAAAAACTATAAAAGATATTTACAAAATAATAATTGTGTAATGATTGAAAGGAGGGTTTATAAGCTTTATACCACTACACCATTTTAATTTGCCATAACGCCCAATTGCTGACGTGACTAATACATGTCACATAACGTCCTATAAGACTATAAAAAGGGTTATGACTACACATGCTCTAAGAATAAAAAATATATATGAACTACATGTGCGTATTATGTCTCTATCACATGATAATCACTTGAGCGATAAAATTAAATTCTATGACACCTTTCTCACCTTGAGATGTACGTTTTTGTACGTTCTTGTTAGTTGCTTCACATTTCTTTGATTTTTTGTCTCCATTTTATATTATGTTAAAGGACAACTTGTTTAAAATAAGAAATAACTATGTGCTCTTTTTTACAGAGTTCATTATAAGTTTAGGGTTAAAGAAATAAATGTCATTTACATCAAACGGGTAAGGTAACTAAAATTCATCAAACAGTTATAATTATAAATGTATTTAAAATAGTTAGGCTAAATAAAATACCCAATCTATTTTCATTAAGTTTAGGGTGATTGATTATTTTTCTTTTAAAAATTGACACAAACTTTATAAAAAGGTCTTTTTTTTCTTATAACTTATAAAACATGTAAATTCATAAACCTGCTAGATAGACCTTACTAAGACGTTCACAACCTAGCTTTGTTCAACTTTAAATAATAATTCAAATTAAACAGTATTTTAAGGAACAAAAAAAAGTCAAATGTATGAGAATCACTTGTAGTTGTAGTTATCATAGTCACATGAGGTACCCACACATATGCCGTAATATGTTCTTCTTCCCGAGTCCCGACTTTAATGCTCCCACCACCATCTAACTTCAAATGATTATTTAGAATTTGTACATTAAAAATATATTATATTAGTTAGATGGGAATATAATTTTATAGTTTCTAAAAAATAATAATGTTGTTATATTTTCTCTTAGACGTTTAAAGGGAGGATATTAGTATCGTCTAATCACTAATGAGCATTGAGCTCGTACAAGCCTCATTCAAATTAAATTGCAATCGGTAGACTTTAGTTAAAAAAAATTATAATTAGTTATTATTATTATTATTATCATTATTATTATTATTATTATTATTAAGAAGTGATTAACGTCTTTTTAGATTTATGAAAACCTAGTAATTAGAGTTAATGGTCATTTTCGTCCCTTTGGTTTGCTACTTTCGAAACTTCAGTCCAAAGTTTGAAATTTTGTCAATTTAGACCTCATAGTTTTAAATATTAGCCAATTACGTCCCATCCATCTAACGGCATCCAGCTATGCCGTTAGTTTAAGGGTATTTTTGTCTTTCTCCTTTTTATTTTGAGTTAATGGTCATTTTAGTCCCTGTGGTATGATACTTTTACCACTTCGGTCCAAAGTTTAAAAATTTGTCATTTTAATGTTCAGTTTAATTCAGTTTTTTTTTCTTATAACCCTAAAGAGCATATTCTAAGCCCAAAACCATCGAGCATCAACCAAAATAGGTCCGCATTTACCCTGTCGACAACAGTATTCATACCCTCTCCCCTCGTATTTAGTTTCTAGACGGTTCTTAAACTCTCCCCCATTGTGGAATTCAATGGTAAAGTGGTCAAGGTAATTCCCTGAAACCGAATTATACATAAAAAACTAAAAATCGTTTCTTTGATTAATGTATAATAGTTGATTTCGACCCAGATGCTGATTTCGACCCAGATTTTCATTACGATATGTTATCTCTAGACCCTAACTATTATGCATTCATGAAATAAACGATTTTTTGTTTTTTCCGTACAATTCGGTTTCAAGGAATTGCTTTTGTCACACCCCGACTTAGGGCCTAGGCGTGTGACTACAAGTTGGTACCTGTTTTGTAATTGTATCAGAGTTTATGGGTTAATTTTAGCGGAAGACTTTAGGTTTGAATATAATATTAATTTACATTGAAAATTTACTCGGGAATTAAATACCCGAGTATTGGTTTACAAAATATAAGTTTCATATTACAAGGATTTTTGTTTATAAAAAACGGAGCCATCTTGTACGCGCTTCTATCTTCATTTAAGACTCCAATCCTTGTTACTGCTACTTATGCTTAATTACCTGCAATGGGTTTGGAAAAATACGTCAGCCATATGCTGGTGAACACGTATGACTCGATAAATCATTTGAATGTCATTATAATACAAATATAGTTTTCTCTACAAGCTCAGCGGAAGTATTTCTACTTCCGGTCTATGTACCACTGCCCTACACACACAAATATTCCCGAGCCACGTAGCCCTTAATGGGAAACTAGTTATGACCGTTAGCCCGCGGCCACGGAGCCTTTGAATGATTTAGGCTGAACGGTTATGTTTGGATCCAGACACATGTGTATTCGGTCTGAGTTGTTTCTATTCTCTACTTTGTATTACAACGTTTTAGAGATCACATAATCTCATGAAAATATTGACTGACTCTTTAAGACAAACACCCGTTCGTCTTATTGAGTATAAATATATTTTGACTGATTAAAAGGTTAACGTATTCACCTGTACCGTCGGTGTAGCAAACCTTGATTGATTGATTGATTGTGAATGATACTTAACCTATACATAAATAGGTTTGTATGAATGTTTTGAATGATGTTAAGCTATGATTATAAGCTTAACCTTGAAATCGTTTATCTTTGTTTGTGAATGTAAACACTTAGTTTTATGTGACGTTTGATATAGCATGCTTTGGCCTAATAGGTTCTAACACGTTAGTAAGTTTCTCCCGGTAAGTAAACGGGTCCCTCGGTTGATTGGGAGTTGTACGAATTACTTTTTCTTAGGCAAGAAACTTACTACTAGTGATATCCCCCTTCCGGTTACTACATGTCCGTCAAAATATATCTTTTGTTTAACATTACTTAATCATGAAGTAACGGTTTTATGAAAACTTGATTGTGAATGAATGTTTGTAAAATACGATCAAGGTTAAAGGTCATAGCCTCGATTGATAGTCTAAGCTATAATTCAAATAACTTAAATGTAACCCCTACCTTAACGCGGATACTTAGATTGATAATAAAAGAAAGGCAGGGTCTTGATCTACTCGATTATATGATTGCTACTTGATTATGATTTCGTTCCTTGCACGAACTTTCGAGAAAATTGCACGTCGGCTCGTCACGGCTATCGGGCACGTCTTTCGATGCTAACTATGTGAATGTGGAGGTGTGATGGGATGAGGGGAGCTCAATACCCGTCACCCCCTTTTATAGGCTGATTCAGTACCCCATCGCGGTAGGCGATGGGTTCCTTGTGACCCGTCGCGTATCGCGACGCCGCAAAAAGACGCCGTCTTATCTGCGTGTGACACGTGGCCTGTCATATCGTGCCACGTGTTGACACGTGGTTGCTTAACTTGGTCATCGCGCTACGCGATGCTCTCTTGGATTGAGTCATCGCTTATCGCCAAGCCGCCCATTTCTGGGTTTATGTGCAAGGCCATCGCGCTACGCGATGGGCCTATGTTTGCCCCGTCGCGTGTCGCGATGGGTGAAGTTTTCAGATTGTTGGTCCCTATACTTATGTAAGTTAGTATATTAGGGTTAAAACTTAAAGGGTAAAAGACGCGGTGCTACAGCTTTGACCACTTTACCATTGAATTCCACCATGGGGGAGAGTTTAGGAACCGTCTAGAAACTAAATACGAGGGGAGAGGGTATGAATACTGTTGTCGACAGGGTAAATGCGGACCTATTTTGGTTGATGCTCGATGGTTTTGGGCTTGGATTATGCTCTTCAGGGTTATAGACAAAAAAAACTGAATTAAATTGAAAATTAAATTGATAAATTTTTAAACTTTGAACCGAAGTGGCAAAAATATCAAACCACATGGACGAAAATGACCAATAATTCAAAATAAAAAGAAGAAAGAACAAAATACCCTTAAACTAATGGCATAGCTGGATGCCGTTAGACGGATGGGACGTAATTGGTTAATATTTAAAACTATAAGGACTAAATTGACAAAGTTTCAAACTTTAGACTGAAGTGGCGAAAGTAGCAAATCACAGGAATGAAAATGACCATTAGCACCTAGTAATTATATTGAGGAAGTTTCCCAAAGTGACCATTCTAAATTTATGAAAACTTAGTAATTATTTTGAGATTTATAAACATGATATTTAAACCATTTTCTTATAATATAAAATAAAAAATTTAACATTGAAAACTGAATGCTTTATTTTGTTCTCGTAATTACATAGAAACCAGGCATACACACACATACTACATACATGTGTACATGTATAGGGGAGGCTATTGTGCAAAGATGGCTTAATGTGTGAATCATACAAAGGCCTTTCGTGTCATAATTACGTATGAAGTA
Organism: Bidens hawaiensis; assembly: GCF_021521415.1. Taxonomy (NCBI): domain Eukaryota; kingdom Viridiplantae; phylum Streptophyta; class Magnoliopsida; order Asterales; family Asteraceae; genus Bidens; species Bidens hawaiensis. The sequence goes on from NW_027491734.1 coordinate 547,233, forward strand.
AAATAATTATGTAAAATAATAAATAACTATAAATTACTAGGCAACAATATAACTATTATGCACATAATTTTGCAACTTAAAAAAATTACGCAACCTATGTTGTTAGCTGTGCTATCTATATTTATTCTTTCGTTTGCTTTGTATAGGTTAACACCCTTCTGAATTTAATTCATTTTTGTATATATATAATTTTGGATAATGATTGGTAGAATCACTTATAAATACCGCACCCGTACTTCCTTTGTACTTGTTCAAAATGTCTTCCTTAATTTCTCTTGTACTTATTCTTTACTTTGCCCAAACTGCCGTTCTTGCTCTTCCAACTCCTATCCGTGATGGTATGTTAATTTCTTAATTTCTTGATAACTAAACCTATATTAGTTAATATATACATTTTTCTTTTATTATTTTTATAGTTAACTTACTAAATATATTGTGTAGGCATGCTTCCAAATGGTCACTTTGAGCTAGGTCCAAAACCATCCAACCTCAAGAAAACATTGATCATAGGAAAACACTCTTTGCCCAAATGGGAAATCAAGGACATCGTCGAGTACGTCTCGGGTGGCCCACAACCTGGCGGGTTCTACTTCGCCGTTCCTCGCGGGACCCATGCGGCGAGGCTAGGTAACGAAGCGTCCATTTCACAATACATTCCTGTAGAGGCAAATTCAACATACTCTCTCACATTTTCGGCCACACGAACGTGTGCTCAAGACGAGAAGCTCATGGTGCAAGCAGATGGCCACTCGGGCGAGCTTCCGATTCAGACTTTGTACAGCACAGATGGAGGGGATACGTATGCTTATGCTTTTAAAGCCATTCGTAGCATAGTCAAGGTTGCCTTTCATAATCCTGGGATACAAGAGGATCCCACTTGTGGCCCTCTTTTAGATGCCATTGCAATAAAAAAGATGACACCTTTGAAATACACTGCAGGTATTATATATTTCTTAATTTCTTATGTGTATGATTATCAATTGCGTTGTTTTGTTTAAAGAGAAACAACTAAGATCATAGATATAATAATCATATAAAGTTACGTGCTTAAAAATGTCTTGATTAATTTCTAGAACAAAAAAGAAAAGATTTATAGATGTAAAAAGAGTATACAGTGGAAAATTTTTCAAAAATAGTGTTTATAAAAATGTTGTTTCAAAAGTGATGGGCTTTTTTAAGGTTTTTCACAAATGATGTAACTGTGGTTTCAAACCACGGCTTGTGTTTTTTTTTCTCATGTGTGTCAGGTGAGTTTTCAGAAAACAGTAAAGTAAGAATAAAATAATACAAACATCGGTTTCAAACCACGGATTAAACACAAAATAGGTTATATGTTGGGTGCAATCCGTGGTTTCAAACCACGGTTTGTATTATTTTATTATTACTTTCTTGTTTTCTGAAAAGTCACCTAACACACTTAAAGAAAATAAAAGACAACCCGTGTTTTGAAACCACGGTTTCACCATTTTTGCAAATACTTAAAAAAGTCCATCACTTTTGAAAATATTTTTCTTGGAAGCATTAGTTTTGAAAAAAAATAGGTATATAGTGGCTATTTAATTATGGAAATTGAATTTTAAGAATTCCAATTTTGACCTGGTAATTGGTCGTGATTTACGATTTAATAATAGTAACTTTTAACATAATTTTGATTTCCAGAGATCTCATATAAACCAAAAGTTAATCCCGTTAGTTTTTTGATGACGTGGACTCCATATGTGGCAAAAACATTGTTGATTTGCGACTTGTAGTTAACATCGATAATCAAAAAACCAACGGGGTTAACTTTCAGTTAGTGTAGGATCGCTGAAAAAAAAATTATGTTTAAAACTGTTGGTAAACATATTTTCTGAGTTGAGATTAATTATGGCTAATATATATGTCAAAGCTGAAATTAATAAAATTCAATTTTTCATTTTAGTTATAATTATGATACTAACAGGTAACATTTACAAATTTTATTCTATTACTAGCATACTGTTTGGAATTGGGATTTAAATAAGAAAAACAAAAATAACTACAAGCATGTGATAACAATATTCTTCGGCCCATTGCGGGGGAATTGAAGAATGATTTATCACGGAAAATATATTAAAATGGATAATCATGATCGATTATATTATGTTTTCTATTTGGGTGAACTTAAGATTTCTTAAATCAATATTTATTATAAGATAGGTCAGATTATGATTTTCGCTTGTAACAAGATGCATGCACTATATAATTTAGTAATTTGGGATTTTAAACTACCTTTTAAAACCGTACATAGTTGGTGCCTTTCATAGATATAATTAATATTTGATGATCAACATTTATGAAGTTAAAATTGTATATAAAATAAAGATAGGTAATTTTGGTTATAGGCTTATAGCTTGTAACCAAAAGTAGTATATTTTAGTAATATGAGCCTTTAAAGATCGTTACTTTGTCGTGACCTTCTTGATCTTAGATCATGAAGCATATATTCATGTTTTTTAACTTCACATAGCTGTCCCACTTTTATCTTTTTTTACTTTATCTCACATAAAAGAAATGGTTTCACCTCGTTTAATTTAATTTAAAAACAATTCTTAAATTACTATGTGTGAGAGTAGAATTTTAAAGTCTCCGTTAATACTTTAACCCAGTTTGTCTTTAACGTCCATTAATTAACCTACGAAGGAAATAATATCCTACTTATCAACCTTTGCGAAATTAATTTAACTCCTTAATCATTAAATATCCTAGGGCCTTATATGATTTTTTAATACATTTGGTTATATTATAATCACAATTCAAATTCCATTAAAAGGAAATATGACATATCCATGTTACATCACGTGATTGTTTAAGTGAGCAGACAAATAAATTATGAACTCTTTAATAACTTTGACCATTGACTTCATCTTGCCTTATTTCTCTTTTAAATTTTAATGCATATATATCTTACCATTTTATAGAGGAATGTTCATGTATATTTTAATCTTTAACATAAAAATGCAGGAAATAATTTCAATTTATAAAAATATGAGAACGTAGGAAACAATACCAACTACAGTACCAATCTAAATAAACAATGATTTATAATAACAAAGAAAAGAACCTAAAAATTACAACAAAAGAATCAAAATCAAGACCAAAATAATAACAAATACCAACAAATACTTATAACAGCAAAAGAAAACATATAATAATAACAACAAAATATAAATCAGCAAATACTTATAACGTCTCATAATCGAAAATTAGCATATACGAACAAAAAATAACAACAAACACCTATAAAAATAAACCTAATAATAACAGCAAATTGGTTCTCACCGTTTTAATGTTAAGAGTAAAATGTATTTGATCATCTTTCCCATTTTATATCACTTCTTTAAGTAATTAAAGAGTTCCAATCGCTGAGCATTTGGTCTAACGGTAATTTAACATTTTAATACGTATTCTAAATTAATTTGTACATTTTTTTAATGTTAATTTGTTTGAAAATTAATGATTGAACATTAAAGTGTTTTATACAACACGAAACTAACGAACTTAACAATTTCAGGAAACTTGGTGAAAAATGGTGGCTTTGAAATTGGTCCATACGTCTTCAGGAACTTCTCAACCGGAGTACTACTCCTCCCCAAAATACACGACATAATTTCCCCATTACCCGGATGGATCGTCGAATCACTCAAACCAGTTAAATACGTGGACTCAAAGCACTTCAATGTACCTTCGGGGCTATCCGCCATTGAGTTGGTTGGAGGCCGAGAAACAGCCATTGCCCAAATCATACGAACCGTTCCTAATAAGTTCTATAGGCTAACATTCACTATAGGTGATGCAAAGAACGGTTGTCATGGATCAATGATGGTCGAGGCCTTTGCTGCTAGGGAAACACTTAAACTAAAACACGAGTCTCGGGGAAAGGGTGAGTTCAAAACCGAAGTTCTCAAATTTAAAGCGGTTTCAACCCGGACACGAATCACATTTTATAGTGCTTATTATCACACAAAGCTTCATGATTATGGTCATTTTTGTGGCCCTGTGTTAGATAATGTTAAGGTTTGGTTTTACTAAGTACAAGGTGTGTTTGCTCCTTAATATTAAGGAATGCTATAAAGATAGGAGCATAAATATTCATTGACTTTGTGTGTATTGCATTACTCTAGGCTTGGGTTTGGAGGTGATGTATTGTTTTTTAAAATGTTGTACTATTTACTTTACTCTATTGATGATGTATATCTTATAAAGTGAAGCTTAAAGTTCATGTGTTTTCAACAATCAACTTTTCAATTTCATTGTAACATTCTTTGTATTTTTAAATATTCATGTATTATCCAACTATCTATATCAATCCATCTTGTTTGTTCTGGGGGGGGGGGTAATTCATAGTTTGGTTATGGCGTAACAATGTTAGTTTCAAACCCCCCCCCCCCCACCCCCTCTCTAACAGGTCTCATTGTCCTTGTAGGGGTTCATATACATACGGGCCACAATGATTGCTCAGATATGGACACGGCACTTAACTGTGGAGTTTTCATTTCATCCATACCTAAAACACCACAACACATTAATTATAAATGAACCCAAATGAGCGTATCCCACATGTAATTTTTTGTCTTTTTATTATGCACATCCATGTAAAAGATTCAATGTTCTCGTTGAAGTGAACCACACACCTGGAGCCACAAGGGTTGCTTTAGCATTTGGTGTCCCAAAACAACCAAGTATTGTTCGCTTTGTTCTATACAGTTTTACAGTCAGGGCCTCCAATGTCTCTAAGTTACCAGTGTAGAGAGTTTTGAGGATGACGACAATCCTAAACTTTCTCACACCCAAGCATGTTCAAGTGTTAAAAGAGTTTTTATCTAATCTACAATGCTCAAAAAATGTTGGTGGCATTTGACATCTAACATTTCTCATGATCTTAACACCTCTTATGTACATTGTACGATCTATGCGTAATTTGTCTGGCGTGTGAAGAGAAAAAATATTGTAAAGAAAATTCCAGTTGGCACATGAGGTAGATGTTAGGTCACAATACAACACCTTTAAGTATGGATGAAATGTGAACTTTGAAGTTACACATGCTAGGAAAGGAGTATTTCAGAATTGGTGACTTCTTGGTATGCCTCCACTCGGTTAAACAAAAATAAAGTTGTATGTAAGCTCCCAATTGCAAAGTCATGTATGTCAAAACCAACAATATTAATTTGTATGTGTGATCATTATGTAATAATGAGTCCCCCGTCTGGTTACGCAATCACTATACCATGAAGAAAACACTTAGGGGGTGTTTGGTAGAGGGAATTGAGGGGTGAGAAATGGAATTGGAAAGAATTCTCTTGTTTGTTTATGAAAGAAAGAGGTGAGAAATGGAAATAAACCATTTCCATTTCTCTGATTTTGTTTCTCTAAAAAAAACGAAGAATTGGATTTCTAGGGTTTCATTTCTCAGCCTCACTCTCTCACGCCTCTCCCTGCTGTTCGATCTACAGCAGCAAACTCACGCCTCTCCCTGCTGTTCGATCGACTTGCAACCTCTAATCACCCACAAATCATCTCCAATCCAAGAACCGAGTTCGTATTCGCGATCCTTGCTTCGATTCCAACGATCCTAGGTATGAAACTTTCATTTTTTCGACTTTCTTATGCTCGACCAGACCTAAACCTCGATCCAAACTCAGCTGCTGATGTCGATTGTTATTGTGGGATGTTTGTATGTTGTTGGTAATCGATTTAGATATGTTAGATTTCAATGGTTTATGTTTAATTCGACTCTTGATGAAATCTTTGATGTCTAGGTTGGGAATTGAACATTATATGGTATGAAATTGATGAGTTTGAATCATGAATTTTATGTTAGAATGATATTTAGATGCTAGGTTGAATGTTGGAACCGATAAATTGAATGTTTACATGAGTTGCTTGAATGCTGTTGCTGATGAAATCTGTAATGCTGTTTTGTTCAAACAATATTTTGATCATAACAGATGCAAATTGATCGTTTCTTGAGTCTAACATTAAGTTCAAAGAGTCTAGTTTCAAACCCCACTGGTTTCGTAATTTTTAGAGAAGTTTTGATTACCCAAACGTGAAAAATAAAACCGAAGGTCAAATCTGTTTTTGACTGACAGATTTTAGGTCCACTTCTAAAGAGCATAACTCTCTTGTTTTTGAAGTTTTAGACTTCATTCCTCTTTCTAATGAACATTTTAAGTGTCTAGAATATTTCCCAATTGGCCTTGTATGCAAATCCTGAGTAGTCAATTTTTGAGAAATTTTGACATTTACAAACTCTGAACAGTAAGTTTTAGATACCTTTGATAATTAGCATTTTAGTTGAAAACCTTATGCATACTTTAAAAATTTGAGAAAAATATATAAACACCTAGAGATGTTGAAGTTTCTGTGAAAATATTTTCATAATTTATTTCAATTGTTTTGTTGATAAATAAATCTATATTTACAAACTCAAATCTGACCAAAAAACTCAGATTTCTACATATCAACAAATCATCACTTTTTACACCATTTTATCTAGAAATTGACTTGTAACTCACATGGAAACCTTAGGGATCTTGTATAACATTGACTTGTAACTCACATGGAAACTTGGATGTTCAATTTCATCCAAAATAACATATATATTGATGTAAACATTGGCAATTAAACAACATTCAGCAAGTCAGTGAATAAAGTAGTATGTAATCATTTTTCTTGCTTTCATGATCACTTTGTTCCTAATATTTGGATTATATTTTGGAGTTATTTGCTTTTCTTGAATTTTCTTATATTTTTATGTGTAGATGGCAAGATCACCTTCCAGACAAAGAATAGTTGCCATAGGTGCATTTTATGTCATTTATGTTACGATTCGTTGGTGGATGTTGTGTACTTATCATTTGCGACGGTCAATTGAGTCAATGACTTTACGTACAAAATATTTAATGAGTTACCATAATAGGCGTGAAAACATGGTGAGGATGGTTTATGAAAGTGATGTTACGAGTGTTGTTAACATAAGAATGAATATACATGCATTTACAACACTTTGTGATATGCTAGAAACTAGAGGGGGACTAAAGAATAGTTTTGTATGTGAATTGGTTTTAACTATGGTTGATGTTTTTTGCTTAAAAACTATGTTTTGTATGTGATTTGGTTTGATCAATGCATATTTTGGTTGGAATTTATGCATCTTTTTATATGTTTTTAATTTTTTAATAAATATTTGTTATGAAAAAAATACTTGTGCTAATGATAAAGTTGATATAATTCTCTGTTTATTTCCTATGTACCAAACAAGAGAAATGATTCTCAGCTATATTTCTCTACTGAAATCTCTGTACTACCAAATAGAACAGTCAATTCTCATTTTCCAGACCAATTCCCTTTCTCTGCAATTCCATTTCTCTATTCCATTTCTCTACAATTCCATTCTCTGTACCAAACACCCCCTTACAAAGAAATCCTAGTTAAATTATGTTTTATAAGTATGATGATTAAATAAACACTATAACAGTAAGTCAATAAGTTTTAATTAATATATTATATTTAATAATCACATGTTAGTGCTACAACTTACAAGTGGTATCATAGCAAATTTGTGACTCTAGGTATGTAGTGTAGTGCCCCTCAACGAGACGATGGGTCATGTTATATTGTTATAGAGGTTGGGAAATAGATGAGAAAAATAAAGATAAGAAATACCTAATTTGATTGCTGTGAGGTTGGTAGCTCAATAAAAAAATGTTTGAGTACAAGTCCGTGTAATAAAAGAGATTCGTCGTTAAAATAAAGTCATATTATTAACATGTTTTGATATAAATTTGAGTAAACCGCAGTTTTCATCTCTGTGGTTTGTTCAAATCTGCGGTTTTAATCAAAGAATTTCAAATTTGTGATTTTCGTCTATGTGGTTTTATTTCACTTGCAATTAAACCTGACTACACTAACCAGTTAAGTCTTGTCGTTAAACCCATCAGCGTGCCCTCCCGTGAGGGGCAGTTTTTGTCGTTTTTCTCCTCAAATAATCTTTCATCACTAATTCGCAAGCCCTCTCACGTGAGGGGTTGGGAGTGTATTTGGGAAAATAACGACAAAACTGTCCCTCACTTGAGGGGCACACTGATAGGTTTAACAACAAGACTTAACTGGGTTAGTAGGGTCAGGTTTAATTACAAGTGAAACGAAACCACATGAAGAAAAATCATAAATTTAAAACTATTGGATTAAAACCGCAAAGATGACACTTTATAAATTTTTTGTACATTGAAAGAAAAGGTAACGGTTAATTTGTTCTCAAACTTTGTGTTACTGTATAATAATATACTACTTCACCACCTGAGTTAGCACGTGACTAACATAACTGCAAATCCATCTGTTTTATAAGTAAGCACTGCAGTTGCAGCAGTGGGTGATAAAAACAAGTGGCGAATTGAAGCTTCATTAATTCCAAACACAAGAAACAGAGCATCGATATCACCATAATAATCTTATATAATTAAACCCAAAGCAAACACCCAAACCCACGCATTATTCTGCTCCTTAATTTCTGCTACTTCAACGTTGTCTCTCCTTTCTTTCCAGTTTCCTAACGTTAACATTTGTTTTACTGCGGTTTGGTGTGGTTTTTTATTAAAACCAAACCGAAAACCAAATTTTCGGTTTTATGACTTTTTAAAACCATTGGACCAAAATAAACTTGACCCAATATATTAAATTGGACATGACATTTGTATTTTTTATTTAAACTAATAACTAATAGAATATTGAATGTTTGAACCTCAAATATTATTAAAAGCTTATAAAAGATAGATTTAAAATCAAAACTAAAAGTGCCGGTATTATTATTTAGTAATCATAGGGCTGTCACTTTTACCCGAAACCCGAAACCCAACCCGAAAAAACCCGTACCCGAACCCGAACTAACCCGACTCGAAGAACCCGAACCCGAGAAAAGACTAACCTGAACCCGAACCGAAGTAATTCGGGTTGGTTCTCGGGTTTGATTTAGAAGATTTGGGTCAACCCGAAAAACCCGAATAAACTTTTAGTTTTGAAATTAAATATATTTTTATGTATAATAGGTTAAGTCTTGGTCACTAAAGTTATCAGAATCTGGCTCTAATCGACTGTCGTCATTCTAACTATTATGAATCGATTGTTTATTAAAAATTTATGAATTCCTTTTATTACTAATAGCAACCATAATCGAACAACCAAATCACGCCCGATTGAATACAGTTATGGTTCGAGTTAGTTTTACTCTTCTTTTGAATTGTTTTATCAAGTTAGGTTAATTTATTATTTGATTATATGTGTTATAAGAAAAGAAGAATATTTTGTTTTAATTTTAGCATTATAGTTTTTAAAAAAATGTTGGTTTTGTGTTTTTTTAGGATACATGAAACCCGATTAACCCAACCCGAAAAAACCCGAACCCGAATTACCCGAACCCGAAAAACCCGTGAGAGATTTGGGTCGGGTTTCGGGTCAAAATTTAAAACTTTGAAACCCGAAAAATCCGAAACCCGAAGAACACCCCTAAGTAATCATATGTAGAAACAAATAGCTTTGTTATTGGTGGGACTTCACTGGGTATGATTGATTGATATGTAGAAACTAAATATACTTGTTATTAACCATATGGTAAAACTAAACAAATAGTCATTGGTAGATTTTCTTTTAATGATCACGGTTAAGATGTTACTGTTATTTTGATTTTTTTTGTTATTTCGGTTCTGTTTTTTGGTTCTTAACAAAATACAAAACCAAACCAAACCAAACCAAACCAAAATAAATATTTCGGTTTTTGCTAAAGTTCAAAACCGAACCGCCGGTTTCTAATTCGGTTTGGTTTGTTTGGTTCGGTTTTTTTGGTTTTTTCGGTTTTGTGCAATTTTACTCATATATATAAAATAGAATCTCCATATTTAGGAAGATTATTTGTTTATTTTGAACGCTATATTCTCTCCAAAATAGAAGATTAGATTGTAACTATTTATATGGGAAAAGTTTAATGTAATCAGGGAGCCATTGTACTTGTTATTCTTTGACATAAACAAACATGTCTTTGTTAATGTCTCTCTTGTTTCTTTGCATCTTGGCATCTTGCTTTTCGTACTCTTATCAAGCTTCTTCCAGAACTCCATATCTTGATGGTAAGTTTCTTTTACGATTATAACTAGGGCTGTAAACAAGCCCAGCGTTCCATGAACGTTTCGGCGGAAAGTTCGTTTGTTTAATAAATGAACAAAGATAACCTTACAGGAAATTTTGTTCGATTAGCTAAATGAACAAACATGAACAGAACTCATGTTCGATCAAATGTGTTAGTGAACGTTCGATAAGGTGTTTGTTTACATCCGTCATGTTCGATAATGTTTGTTCACTAAACGTTATTCATATTTGCTATATATATATTATGTATTAATTAATATGTATTATGTATTAATTAATATGTAAATTAACATATAAATATAAATATTAAAGAAAAACATCAGCACACACTTGGTAGCCAAATCAAAAGGTTGACACCAACCATTCTCAGTTAGCCAAATAAAAAAAACAATGTTTCTGTTCATTTGTGTTCGTGAACAGTTCATGAACATGTTCATTTCCTTAATGAGCGAGCACGGACAAGTAATTTGTCCATATAGGCATTCGTGAACCGTTCGGGAAAAGTTTAACGGACAAACATGAACAGGGTCTTGTTCAGTTCGTTTACAGCCCTAGTTATAATTACTTTGATAATATCAACTCTTATTAATCATTAACTAATTTGTCATTTATGTAGGTCTACTTGCAAATGGAAACTTTGAACAAGGACCACAACCATCAAACCTCCAAAAAACAGTGATCATAGGAAAGTACTCTTTACCCAAATGGGAAATCTCGGGCTTGGTGGAGTACGTCTCTGGCGGGCCACAACCGGGTGGGTTCTACTTTGCGATCCCCCGTGGGGCCCACGCTGCAAGGCTCGGTAATGAAGCCTCTATAGCACAAGTTATCGATGCGAAGGTTGGGTCAACCTACTCACTTACATTTTCTGCAACAAGAACTTGTGCTCAAGATGAGGTGCTACGGGTCTCGGCCTCGGGCCGGTCTGGTGACCTTCCGATTCAAACTTTGTATAGCACCGATGGAGGGGATACGTACGCGTTTGCATTCAAGGCTACTTATAAGAGAGTGAAGATCGTGTTTCGGAATCCTGGCGTTCAAGAGGACCCGGCTTGTGGACCGCTATTGGATGCCGTTGCAATTAAAGAAATGCTTCCTCTGAGATATACCAAAGGTAATATGTTCATTTAAGAGGTTGTATGCATTAAAAATAGTTAACCCGTTAAGCTCGTTTCACTTTAAGCTAAAAATTTTTGGCCCATTTTAGTTCCAGCTACATATTTTTGCCCGTTTCATTTCCATCCACATATTTTTGGCCCGTTTCACTTTCAGCTACGTATTTTTAGCCCATTTCACTTTCAGCTACGTATTTTTGGCCCATTTCGCTTCAAGTTACGTACTTTTGGGCCATTTCACTTCAAGCTACATATTTTTGGCCCGTTTCCTTTCAGCTGCATATTTGTAGCCCGTTTCGCTTTCAGCTACATATTTTTGCCCCATTTCACTTTCAGCTACATATTTTGGCCCGTTTCACATAAAGATACATATTTTTGGCCCATTTCACTTTCAGCTACATTTTTGTAGCCCGTTTCACTTTCAGCTACATATTTTGGCCCATTTCACATAAAGATACATATTTTTGGCCCATTTCACTTTCAGCTACATTTTTGTAGCCCGTTTCACTTTCAGTTACATATTTTTGGCCCGCTTAACTTTCACCTACATATTTGTAGCCCGTTTCACTTTCAGCTACATATATGTAGCCCGTTTCACCTTCAGCAACATATTAAGGCCCGTTTCACCTTCAGCTACATATTTTTTTTGTCTGTTTCACTTAAAACTACATATTGCCCATTTCACTTCAGCTACATATTTTTGGCCCATTTCACGTTCAGCTACATATTTTTGGCCCATTTCACTTTCAGCTACATATTTTGGCCCATTTCACTTTCAAATACATATTCATGACCCGTTTGAGATAAATATTTCATAAATGCAGGAAACTTGGTGAAAAATGGTGGATTTGAGATCGGGCCCCACGTGTTCAAGAACTTCTCCACAGGAGTCCTCCTCCTTCCCAAAATACACGACGTAGTATCACCGCTCCCCGGGTGGATAGTCGAGTCACTGAAACCCGCAAAATACATAGACTCGAAGCACTTTCAAGTGCCTGAGGGCCAAGCTGCCATCGAGTTGGTTGGCGGGAGAGAAACCGCTATCGCGCAAATCATTCGCACCGTCCCTAAAAAACTGTACAGACTATCATTCACTATTGGAGACGCAAAGAACGGGTGTCATAGGTCAATGATGGTGGAGGCTTTCGCGGCGAAGGAAACCTTGAAAGTTAAGTACGAGTCTATTGGGAAAGGCGGGTTTAAAACCGCAAGCTTTAAGTTTCAGGCCATTTCAAACAGAACAAAGCTTACATTCTATAGTGCTTTTTACCATACAAAGCTTAATGACTATGGTCACTTTTGCGGCCCGGTTTTGGATGATGTTAAGGTTTTTCCAGTTTCTCGTTAAAAATGTCGTTTGAAGTTAGATTAGAACCAAGGATGTAACCTGAAAAATGATTTGAGCTTTTGATTGGTTAATTTTGTGTTGAATAAATTATAAACTATGTTGTTTTTAATATGATATGATGCTACATCAAATATTCAATGAATTTGTCTCGGACCAAACCACCGCACAAACTGAAGCAAGCCGGATAGTTAAACCAGTTTGAGATTCATAGTTTGGTGTGTAAAGTGTAAACAAAACCTTTTGTGTTTAGGTCAGCTCATTTTTAAATTGGAGCGCTCCGTTTGTCCCACTCTGGCCAGACTATGTTGTCTTAACCGGGCCCACATTGGTTTCGGGGTTTAGCTAGGTCGTTCCCCCTGGAAACCATACCGCTAACTATCACATGACAGTCGTTGTGCCGCCACAAGAGCATAACTCGGCGTAACACACGGTGGGCTAAAAACCCGAGTCGGCACAAGATTCGAGCTGACAACCTGACAAGGCCTAGCTCAAATCTTTCATTGTGATAATCCACAAAAAATGATATAAAAGAATATCGAACTTAGGTCTCCACTAAAGAACACATAACACAAGACACAAGAAGCCTTCTTACCACTAGTGGTTGATTTTTTCTGTTTATGGTTATATTTCCATTTTCTGTTTTATGGTTAACTTTCCAACTTTGGATTGTTACATTTATGAACTACATGTACTATTTTGAAATTTGAATACAAACTAACTATTTTGCAAAATGAAATAACAAAAGGTCCTACTAGGGACACCCAGACACTCCTCTATACGCCCCGTGTAGTGCTATACGGGGCGTATACGAGGGGGGGAAGCGCCTATTGGGTTCCCGTATACGCCCCGTAATGAGCTATACGGGGCATATATGAGGTCTATACGCCCCCGTATAGGACTATATGAGGCGTATTGGTGAGTTTTATTTAGCAAATAGGGTGGTGTCCCTAAAATACCCCCATAACAAAAAAGGGCGCAACTTAAATATTTTATAAAAAAAAATAATAGTAATAATCTATGTGTATGTATAAACAAATAATAACGGTGCCAAGACAAGCTCAAGCTAAACCATGCTTTAGAAATAAAGCTTGAAACATGCCAAGCTTGAACTTAAAGAAAGCCAGGCTCTACTTATTTACAACCATATCTTAATGACTCGATCTCTACTCATAGAGCATCGTGTATATAGGGCATCATGTATACCAGGAGTCGAAATAATTGACACAATACAAAAATAATCAGGTTTACACTAGACCTGATTAACTAAACGGGTTGTGTTTATGTTGTAGTGAGGTTAAATAGCTTTTCAACCGATTCAAAAATTAAACATGTCAACAAAGTATAAAAGAAAACATACTGTAAAAGTTTAACCCACAAGAGCAACAATAAAGCAACAAAAATTTATCTTCAATATCAATGTTTTGGAATCCCCAAATGTCAAAACAAACCCAAATGTGTGAACCTCAGCAACCAATAAACTTTTATTCAAATTTGGTGAAGTGCTAATCAAGCAAACGAAATAGATATCTGATCAGGTTTTGTAATGAAGTTGCAGCAAAAAATCACTTTTAGAAGATAGAAATAACATGAAATATCCATCTGATGAATGTAGTTCTATTCAGCACGAGCCTTGACTATAAAATTCTGACGACTGATGGGGTTCATGACCACCGGTGGTCCAGCAGTGCGTGGCCATGCCTGAAACTTCTTGTCGGTCTCTTCCCACCAATCCTTGTTTGAGACAGTAGATGGAGTCGTACCTATTCAAACACACATGTAATGTATACAAATTATGCTTTTTGAAAGTATGTTCAAACTATGCATCCAGATATGTGTGTGTGTGGGGGGGGGTCTCTTACCTCCAAAGATCTTTTTGTCAGCAATGATATAGTCACAGCTGAATGCAACCACAAATGATGCAGCAAGTGCACCAACAATCTTGCCTGCAGTCATGTCTTTAAACTGAAACATTTAAAAGAACAGAGGGTGAGATTGATACAATACAGATTATAAACACTTGTTTCAAGTTCAAATCTAAAAAGTATAAAAGTCTAAACATTCGAAACAAGAAGCTGTAGTTTTGTAGGAAAACACTTAACAAAAAGAGAAACTTCAAAAGGTTTGTTGCTTTTAATTTAAATGCATATATATTATATACCCAATGTCCATATATACATCTTGTATCTTTGTAGCATAGGTGTTCATCCACAAATTTTATAATTCAAAGCATAGCCTACAAATTTCATTTCAGTTCATACTGTTATTCCTGAAACCGGCCTTAACTGTCATGTTTCTCTAACTTATGATGCATCAAGCAGAACAAAATTTCCATCTTTTTCAAACTGACTCATGTCATATATTGATTTTTGTTTGCATGGTTATCAAACCTTGTTGATAATTGTCTTATTTGATCAAGTATAGCTGAGTTTACCCATAACTGACCTCTTCCTATTGCAACAAAGAGTATACATAAAGTTTTCGAAACCATTTGTGTATCAAAAAAGTATAAAAACAAAAAAGCTGAAGGATAGTAAAAAAATATTGGTTTTTTGTTATTTAACAACCTTAAAGCTTAATAAAAAAATATAGCAGCCCAATTTGTCAAGACTCAAGACCAATACAAAGAAACACAAGACAAGCATTTTGAGGTGTGAATAAAACTATAACCACCTGGAAACATTTGATCAGTATCAAAAACACTAGTCCAGATTTTCTAAAATCATTCTCATCACCATCTAAGGACAACAATAAGCACTTGCTGTTACTAGTTACTACTTACTACTTAGCTTTGTCCCGTCTCTATAATCATGATGAAGACTACACACATAGCACACAGTTTTCTCTACCTCTATGTCCAATTTTTAAAGCTGAAGAATAAAGTTGTTACAAAGTTCATGAACAAAAACATATAACCTACCCTGCAAAATTACATGTCCCACTAAGCCATTAAAAATGAAGACAGGTTTGGGTCTCTCAGAAAACCTGTGACTCTCCATGAAGTGTTGTATAAATCGTGATTAGTCAGCGATTAATCGCTATGCTACCAAATCGATTAACCTAATCAAACCAACAAATCATTAGCTGGCCAAATCCAGCCCAAATCAGTCAGAATTGATCAAATTTCACTCAAAACCTTTGAAGTATTTGAAAAATTATACTTATCCAATCCAATTAATAAGTTTGAAAAACGTATGTAAAATTTGTATATATATATATATATAACTTCAAAAAATTAAATATAAATTCCAATACAATTAATGCCTATTAATCACTAGTCTACCCGACCAGTGCCTAACGATATCTACAATTCATTTTGCAGATTTCAATATTAACATCAACAGTTTATAACCTTGTGGAAACAAAGCTATCTAACTAGATTAAATTCCTATTCTAAATCAAAACATCATGTAGCCGATTTCTCAGTTAGCAAATCAATAGCTGATATATCTATCTAGGAATCAGATTGAACAAACAGAACATTAACATTTGACCAACTTAATCGATCAGATATACAGATTTACAGCAATGAATAGTAGTAGTAATAATAATAATAATAATAATATATACCTTTGTATTAGATCTCTAAGAAAGAAAGAAGAACAATCCGAAGCCCTAATTCGCAACCAAACGGAATATTCTAGCGGCGTTTCGATCGGAGGGTTTCGAAATGAAATTTATATTATTGACTCGAAATGAATGATACACTTTTGCAACTAGGCCCTCACTTTATTTATGTTTTTATAGCTAGCCTTTTTTGTTTATTACAACTTTACATTTAGGGGTGACTATAAAACCGAATTAACCGAACCGAAACCGAATAACTGAAAAAATCGAATCAAAGCATTAACTGGCGGTTAAACTTTTTGTTTTTCGAAAAATCGATTTTTGGGTTTAGGTTAGGTTATCCATTTTAAAAAAACCGAACCGATTAATCGAACCTATGTTTTCTACGTGTATTTTTAAGATGTTATGACCAGAAACATAACACCAGAAGAATTTACCATTGATGGTGATGAAGATAATTAAGATTGAGTCTAGACTTTGAAGATAAATAAGACAATGAATGAAGATTCGGGAAGCCTTTAGTTTTTTTTATTAAACACGTTGTTGAATTTTAAACTCTACTACTCAAACAACTTTGTATTTGTTTGGTTCCACATAACACGTGCCTCTTTTTGTATTTTGAATTCAATATGTATAAGGTACTCTATTTTTTTCGAATTCTTTTTTTTTTGTAATGTCTACTCACAATAAAAAACCATAAATAACCTAAACCGAAACCGAAAATAACCGAAAACCGAATAATCGAATAACCGAAAACCGATTGGTTGGTATTCTAAAATAACCGATAGCTTAGGTTTAGGTTTGGGTTTTATCCAATAACCGAACCGAACCGTGCTCACCCCTACTTTACATAGTCACACCTCACCTATCTTTATTAGAAATTCAAACAAATGGGTAGCGACGTGTCTTGTTGCTCGCTTGTTTTCTGTTTCGATATAATCACCACTTTTCAATAATAAACGTGCATGACCTATCTTTTGTATAAAAACATGTCACATTTTTATAAATAAAGTTCTAGATCAGGATCGGACATTGAAACTGACTGATATGTTGGTTTATTGGTTGGAGTAAATCATTACTTAAAAAAAACTAAATTATAAATGTGGCCATCAAAGCGCCACATTGCGCCCAACGCCCTTCGCCGTCGTCCTCGCCCAAGCCCGAGCGCGTTGGGTGCTACGCACCCTCCGCTAGGACCACTTGGTGCATGATATTCATAAAAGAATATTACTATGGAAAATCTCTTCCTTATAAAGAGCTTCCATTTCTTTACCACTTTCCATGTGGGATGGATTCCATCTTCCTTATTTATATCTTAGTGGAATGCTTCCACTTTCTTACATCTTCCAATGTGGGATGGAGTTTTCTTTCATGTAAGTAAACTTAACTTAGGAAATATTTTTATTTCCTTATTTTTCTTATATTTCTTTATTTAATATTTTCTCATTACTTATCTTGAAATTATTTTTGATCCCTCAACTTTCTTAAATTGTCAAATTTGGATCAAAATTTTGGGAATATTACACCCAAGTACAGGAACGAAGTGAGGAACAACTTAAAAGCCCAACATTTTCCTCTAGCTAGTGTTTAAAGTACATATTTTTCTTTCTCAAAATAAATATTAGTTCAACAACCTTTTTTTTATATAAATTTTTTTAATAACCTTTCATTTTTCTTAAATTAAATACTACTTCAAACCTAAGTATATGTTATTATAAAAGTAATAATTAATAAATAACCTGAGCATATACAGTAAATTAGGAATGAGATCGGGACCGTATCCGTACCTTACCTGTACCTGTACCCGAAAGTACCCGTACCTTAAATCAGTAAATCTTGGTACCCATACCCGTACCCAAATTATATGGTACGAGTAC
Organism: Bidens hawaiensis; assembly: GCF_021521415.1. Lineage (NCBI taxonomy): Eukaryota > Viridiplantae > Streptophyta > Magnoliopsida > Asterales > Asteraceae > Bidens > Bidens hawaiensis. Next base: position 565,295 of record NW_027491734.1, read on the forward strand.
AGGTACTTTGGATACAGTACTCGCTTTGGTACCCCTTTGTTCTTTTTTTTTAAATCTCCACTAAACTAGGTAACGGTACGATACCGACAATCAATTATCTATGATACCAAAACCGTGATACAATAACGAGAACCATAATACCGCAACCAAAACTAAAAATGAAACAAATCAACCACAATATAAAATCCATTCTCTTTTCCTTTTCCTTGTTATTGCTTCCTTAATTTCCATAGAAAAATAAGAGGGAAAATTAATACATGTTATTTAATGATATACACAATTACACATACATGAAATAAATATATACGAATACACAATATATGAATACACACATATAGACTGAGAATGAAGTTACTCAACTAATATACGTATATATATATATATATATAATGTTTTGAAAATCCCGCTTGAAGATTAAGTTATGAATGCTAGAAACCTAATAAAAGCCCCTACATATTCTAAACGAGTACCAGTACTTGTAATACTTGTACTTGTACCTGTACATATACCTGAAAGTACCCGTACTTATAATCAGTAAATCTAGGTACCCATACCCGTACCCAATAGACATATATGAGTACAGGTACGGGTACAAGTACGAGTACTGAACATATACGGGTACGGGTATTCGGGAAAAAATGTTCATCCCTACAGTAAATTCCTAATTTGCAGTTAAAACATGTTTTGAGTTTATGTGATTAAAATTCAACCATTATCTTATTTTAATGGCTCATTATTTCTTGAAAGCAAGATAATATATGCTCGTTATAATTGTAAACATTTATGTTGAAAATGACCAATGTGTGTGTTGTCCACAAAATGTTTTCAATATTATCCGATCAAGTTACACTCATTACGCGTTTCAATATATTTACACTTTCTTTTTATGCTATAGTTATTATTTATTTATTACCATTCAAACAATTACAACATAGTATAAGAGTATGTAAAGAGTATTTGCATATTGGTTGGGTTTAAAAAAAATCATGTACTAGTTGTCTAGCTCATGCTATAAAATAGGGTATCCAAAGGGAGATAGAGAGAAGTGAAACTATTTTGGTTTTGAATTTAACATATTCATTTAATAAAACGTGAAGTGGAATGAATAGAAATTTAGAAAGCACGAACCCATTACTTTTTAAAAAGGCCCCAGGTAATTTACTCGCTTTAGGCCACCATAATGGTTGGGCCGCCACTAACTCTAGTATATTTGAAAACGATTTTATATTAAGAAAATGTCAAAACATAATTAAATTTAATTAAAATATAATTATTATTTGATTTTGATAAATAAGTATAAGAAAAAAATATATAAATCGCTTAAATAATACAATTTGTATATTGTGAATTACGGAAATGTCAAAAATTAAATATAATTATAGTTGAAGATCGCACTCCTCATTCTTGTCACCCCCTTAATCAAATCATAATTTAGCTATATATTTACTTAACCTCCGATCCAAGCTAATATTCTACTTATAAATCTATTCCTATAACCCTAATGACTAATCAAATCATAATTCTGTACGTTAATCATCTATGGCTTCTTCTTTTTCATACGTTGTTGTAATTTTGTAAACCGAAATGCAAGGGCATTCACCATCGTGAATGCAGACTCGAGTTATCAATGCGTCGATAGAATAATCAAGCCGCCCTCATCTCCTGATGAAAATCCGGCAGACAGTGGAGATCAATGATTACTATGAATGCATTAAGAGCGAGTTGTTCGAGGACGGCCCCCCCTTTTGGTTGATATTCTCATCGGATAAGGAGCCGGTTGTTAGTTCTAGATTCGTGCGCTATGATACAAGTGGTCAAGAGTTGGATTATGATGAGACTGAAGCCCATCGTCAAGAGGCTATGAGGATGGCAAGGTTTGTAGTGTATTGTGACGGCGTGTATAATGATTTGCCGAAGGCGATTGAAGATGCGGTGAAGAAAAGTACATATGTTAGAGAGGAACAAGATGATGGTGACGACAATGACGAATGTTTTTGGAGGGATACAACCTGCAAGTAGTTTTGGTATCACCTAGCTCGTTAACGGGTTTTCTGAAATCCGAAAATGCGGAGGTTAGAATGAAGTACTTAATTATCATGATGTTGTACAAGTGATACAATATCAAATTGTTTTTTTTCTTAGATTTCTAATATTATTGATTTGGCTACGTTCAGAATTGATCATTCAAAGTCACCACTTTCTTTGCACTCCTATTTTGCTATAAATTTTACACGCAATATGGTTACAATTAGGCTCGGGTTTTTACTACATTTAAAGTATATTCTTTCCTTTGCGGAAACAGAGAAATGAGACTGATTAATGGTTTTCTTCTTATGAAAGATGTATTGAGTTTGGAATTTTAGTCATGATATTTATGAAGTAGAACATTCAAAAGAGGATTAAGACACGACTTGATCTTATTACTCAACGGGTTACACACGCCTTCAAAAGAGAAGGCCAAAAAAGAAAGCCATACACATCAACTAAGTTGAAACCAAGAACCTTTAACTTTTCAGCACGTTACCCAGTTTAAATAAAACTTACAATTACAAGTTGAAAACCACAAATACGAAAAATAGAGTGTCTTTGTTGTCATTGGGTTGACAAAAAATAATCTCATTCTGAGCTCTCTAAATGATCCATCACTTGGTATATATAAATAATCACCTCAATAACATATTTATTATCTATTTCTTTTTCATCCATATTCCTGACGAATCTAACCGGCCTAAAATACTTTTAGGCCCTTTATCGCCCAGAAGAACCACCTCCAACCAATGACCGATAACATTTCAAATCTTTGAAGCAAGGTGACGCCTCCAAAAATGTAATCCAAAACTTCCACCGAATTCAAACATAACAGCCATAAGATAGAGGGAATATATCAAAACTACTAGTCGACTTAAAGTAAGTAACCCATATAGTTCATTGGACACACATCATCAGGCACAAATCTGTTTAGCAACTCTTCCTCAATGCTCGTTATTTACATACAAGAAAATAAGCTTTAAAATTTTAAGCATGTGTTTTATTATTTAAGGGAAAATACTAATATATGACATGTGGGCATCCCTATTGTCCTCTTTAGAACCATAACCGTTTACAGTTTGACCCGGTTTAGATACAACGGTCAACTTAAAATCATCAACCAAACACAAAGACGGATCAACCGGCCTGCCACCATATCATTGTTGGAATTAATTACCGAACGTCCTTAATTATATGTGACGTGCGGTACAAGGAATGGGTCTTTGAGTGCAGGTAAAGTTAGTTAAGGATAAGATATAATTATCAAGTTTGGATTAATTATCTGAATCAATTGTTTTATTAGCAATCATAGTTATAGTCTAACACGTATAGGTTAGGTTATAAATACCGAGTTATGGTATGGATTGTAATCTAAGTTTTTGAGTTATTTTTCTTGGATTAATAAAACATTGGATTTTTATTCCAAAATATCACAATCGTTAATAACATGATTCTCAATTCACCAATCATAAAGTTATAATCTTTAATGAAAGAACATGTAAATATGTGTACCGTTGTTTACAAACCCTCATGAACGCTCGTTTATGTTTATTGGTTTAAGTTTGTTTGTTTATGTTGATTAATATATTCATTAAACTATATAAAATGAATGTCCGATTTAAACTATATAGGCCCATTAAAATTTAGTCTAGTTTTAGATCCAACACAGTGTTGGTCAAATATACTTTTAATTGGTTTGATATCACTTAAGTTTGTTTATCTATGTTCAGTTATATTCATTCATTTACGTTTGTGAACCATTAATTTATATTCATTTATATTGATATCACTTAATGGACTGGTCCTCCAATATTTTTAAAAAACTTGTCGGATTTTGACACTTATCTGAATTTTATTGGCCGGAGGATTTTTCCAGATCTCGTCTCCTCAGTCCAAATTTGATGGGCTATTTTGGGAATATGTTGAAATTTAGGGCTACTTTAGACTTTCTCTTTCCTAAAAGGGTCATTTTAAGAATTTTCCCAACTAATAATCTTAAACATATATAAACGAAACCTTTAAAGCTCTTTAGTTACTTTTTACATTCTCTCAAGCCACCAGATTGCTTTATTTGTACATGGAGGCTTCTAATGCATTTTACCCGAATTCATGGGTATGAGTCTCACCAAACCCAGATAACCATTAAACGGGTTATAACAACTCATTATATTAAAACTAACCTCACAAAATATATGATATGCAAATCCTATAAAATAGGGATATAGTAAATAGTAAAATTAATATCTAATTAAAAAAAAAGAAACAAAGATATTATATTTAATTAAGAAACAATGTTATAGTAAAAAAAATAAACGGATCATAGGTCTCACCAAACCCAGATAGCTTTTAAGCGGGTTATAACATCTTATTTATTTGTGAAACGCTTTTATTATCAAACTATAAGTATATTATTTATTTTTCTACAATAGATAAAATTAAAATAAAAATATATATACAAATATTAGAAACGCAAGTTGAAAACACCCCCGTAATACAGTGGGATAAAACTTAGTATTAATGATAAACATGGCATAATATAACGATTATAGATGGATATTATTTTCCGGAGTTAATTATCTAAACCGCCAAAGTTCAAATATAAGTTTAGCTATTTACTTAACCTCCAATATTGTGATTACTAATAAATCTAATTCCTATAAGTAACCCTTATCAAATCATAATTCTGTTAATCATCTATGGCTTCTTCTTCATACGGTGTTGTAGACCGAAGTGCAAGGACTTACACAATCGTAAATGCAGAATCTAGAGATGATCGCGTGGATATATTGATCTACGTCAAGCCGCCCTCTCCTGGTGAAACCTGGCAAATAGTGGAGATCCATAGTTACTATGAAGGCATTAAAACCGAGTTGTTCGAGGACGGCCCCCCTTATAAGATTCTTTGGTTGATATTCTCATCGGATAAGGAGTCAGTACTTACTTCTAGATATGTGTACTATGATACAAGTGGTCAAGTGTTGGATTATGTTGAGACTGAAGACAATAGTCAAGAGGCTATGGAGCTGGCAAGCTTTGTATTGTATTCTGGCGGCATAATTAATGACTCACCGAAGGCGATTGAAGATGCCGTGAAGATAAGTACATTTGTTATTTGTTAAAGATGAAGATGAAGATGAAGATGAAGATGGTGATGATGACGACGACGACGATCAACGGCGGACCCAGGAAAAAAAATTCACAGGGGGTGGAAGAGGGTTGGTGTCAAAGTTTTATAAGGGTTGTTCGGGATTTTAACATATATATACTTTAAAAAAATATTTTCACAGCGGTCAGCCGACACACGTCTACCACCGTTGATGATGATGATGATTACGACAACGAGGATAACAATGATGAAGAGATTTGTGTAATTTGTCTTGACGAGTACCAGCAGGACCGTATGAACGTCGGAACACTACAATGCAAACATAGGTTTCATGAGGAATGCATCAAGAATTGGTTGAAAAGGAATAACTTTGGATGTCCAATTTGCAGGGAACTAGTTTTCAACTTATTTATTTGATTTATATTCACTTAGTTTTTAAGTTGCCCATAAAAATTCTGCATGTGTTACCATCAAATGTTGAATTTACAAAGGTTATTGTCTGAACTTGTGTTTATTTGGCTTAATTGAACATAACTGGACCGAAATACGTTGTACTAGAAGTATGTATATATAGCACACACTCAAAAAGATGTTAGTGTTAGATTGCATGATATAAAGAGATGACCATCTGAACCTGGGAATATGTTTTTTAGTTTTTTTTTTATTCAGGTTGATTATTAGTCTATCTGTCTATGGTTTCCCACTCTTGCTAGAATTATTTTTGTATAAGTAGTTTATTTGAAAGAATGGCATAAGTGCTTATTTGAAATCAACAAATTTGGTAATTATGTAATTTTTTAATAAATTAGGTACGTGTACTTGAAAAAAGTTGTTTTCATATTTATAAAGGTAATTAGAGATATGCATGAAGAAGCTAAAACAAGTGTTCGGATGCCAATGGAAGATGCAAACTTCTTCCCCGTTGAGGTGGGTCTCTACCCTTTAACATGACCCATTTAACACCTCTATTGTTGATAATTAATATACAGTTTCCGATCATGATCCAAAAACTAAAACATGTTATAATTATTTTTGTATCAACACCAATATTATAGCTCAATAGTAAATTTGAAATATATATTTGTGTGTATAATTTATAATCAATATATTTTGTGAAAACATGAATAACAAAACTTTGAAAATATTCTAAATCACTGATCAACAGAGATAAGAAACCGACATAGTAACAAAATCATTAAATCACTACATCACTAGATTTAGCCTAGAAAATTGGTGCTTGTTGTGGATGCTCTAAGTTGTAACACACAATGCATTTTGAATTATTAAATTGGCTTGCATTCACAAGCTTTACAAACCATTATTGTTCTTCACACTTGATTAGGTTATATGAAAAACCCCTAGAATCCCAAAGAAGAGAAACAATCATGCAATGAGCCAATGAGTATGATAAGAAAAAGTCAAAAAACATAAAGTCCCATAAATAAGAAAAAAATTGAGTTTTGTTAAACGAACCCCCTTCTATACGATTTTTCATAAATGCACACCCCCTTGAACTTAGTAAATCAATTACCATTTACCCTTAACATTATTTACATACATATTAGTCTCTCCAACATTTTGTGTCACTTAATAGTTTCCACTAAATGTATCAAATTAAAAACTATTTGTTATTATTAATTATTTTTATTATCATTGTTAATGTTATTAATATATATTATTTATCTTAATGGTATCAATATTAATATCAGTCTCTCACACAAACACATAGCTATATATAGTTTTATAAATATAAAAATGCATCGACAATGATAATAATAAATAGTATTATGATCAACGGCAATAAACACAAAAGAAGAGAAACAAGAAAATAATACAAATAAAAATAAAACGTTATAGATATAAAAAAATAAAAATATAACTTTTAATGAGAGACCACAAAATTTAAAAAATGTTAGAGGGTGGTAATATATCAAATAAATTTGTTAAAGGAGATCAAAGTTGAGGAAAAGAGTGTATGTTTAGCCTTACCCTAAATATATTTAATGCAATTTAAAGAATATTAAGTTAGCAATTGACTGTAAAAAATGTGTCAATTAAGTGGCACAATAGTTGTCCAAGTTTCAAGTAGCACAAACAAATTTTTGTTTATTAGAGTAAGGATTTTTCATATATATTATGTACTTATTGCTTGAAATTTATTTGTATTTTTATCATTTGTATTTTCTCTCAACCCAATAATAAACAAAACACAATAATAACTAAAAGGACAATAATTTTTTTTCCTCAACATTGTGTGTGTGTGTTTTTTATTGGAACGAGGAAGACGGGAACATTTTAGTTTCTTTTACTTTTTTCATTTTTTTTAAATATTTTGAGTTATGTTTTTTTTATTAATTTTGTAAGGGTTTTTTTTAGACCATAAATCCTTCTCATTCTTTCTCATTTTTGTCCTTATTTGTAGAATAACTTGACCCTATTTGTGTAAGTTAATTATGTAAACCGCCCAAGTTTAAAATTAAGTTAAGCTTTTACATAACCTCCAAGATGATTCTACTGATAAACCTATTCCTGCTTATAATCCATGGTTCTTGTTCATATGGTATTGTACACCGTAGATCAAGGTGTTTCATAATCGTAAATGCAAGATTTAGTGATCGTGTGGATAGATTAGTCGATGTCAAGCAAGGTTGAAACCGGAAACAGTGGAGATCAATAATTACTATGAAGGCATTAAAACCGTGTTGTTTGAGACGGACCCCCTTATACGATTGTCGGGTTATTAATCACATCAGTATTACTTCTAGATTTGTGTAGTATGATACAAGTGGTCTAAGTGTTGGATTATGAGAGTGAAACAGCTATGAATACGGCAAGGTTTGTCTTGTATTGTGGCAGTTTACGCAGCGACTTGCCGAAGGCTATAGAAGATGCAGTGAAGATAGGTACATTTGTTAAAAGGGACGACGAAGAGATTTGTGTTATTTGTCGAAAAAATTGGACCGAATACGTTGTACTAGAACCATGCATATATAGCACCTTCTCGATAAAATGTTTGTGTTAGAAAGCATGATATAATGAGATGATCTGAACTTGTGAGCATGTTTTTTAAAGCTTTTTAATTCAGGCTGATTATTTTTTCTTTGCAGAAACAGAGAAATTAGACTGATGATTTTCTTTTCATGAAAGATGAAACTGAGTTTGCATTTTTAGTCATGATATTCATGAAGTAGAGCATTCAAAAGTGGATTAAGACACGACTTGATCTTATTACTCAACGGTTTACATGCGCCTTCAAGAGAGAAGGCCAAAAAAAGGTATACACACAAAGTTGAAACCAAGAACTCACATTGCTTAAAACTTATACTTTCCAACTAGTAAACTCGTGTCATCATCTCTTAGGTGCGTTTAAGAAGTTATCATACGGACTTGCAGGTGGTAGCCTGAACGATGATTCAACATCGAGACTAAAGTCACCTGCTATAGAAGCTTCACTTTGTTTCATAAAAGTATTGCCAGCCTGTAAAAAACAACAATTTGTAACTTCATTAATTATTGAAGCTTTTGCATGGTTTTTAACAAAGTTCATATTTTAAAGGAGAATTACCGATTGGACTCCAATACTTTCATACGCGGGCCTTTGTTGCGTGCTCATCACATTGGTCAATTCCATGAAAGACATATTTGGTGTATTGCATACCGACATTCTACCAACTTGTTGTGCAGATTCCATAACCTGCACACAATTAATAAATCATGTAACTTTTATAGAAAAAAAATATAAGATAACACATTGGATTCCAAAACACTTACCGATGCCAACAATTGATCGGCACTCAATAGGTCTGAATTTGGTTTGCTGACATCATCATCGAGAGAAAAGAGTGGAGCAACCTAAATCAAAGCATATTAAGTAACCTTTTTCTATAAAAATCAGAAAATATTAAAGATCATTTACCTCATCTTTAGCGCGGCCCTTATTAAGTAACACGTCTATTGAGCCATAGTTCATTGGACACACATCATCAGGCACAAATCTGTTTAACAACTCTTCCTCAATGCTCGTTATTTGGGACTGCAAACATACAAAAATATAAGTTTCTAAATTTTAAGTATGTGTTTTATTAAATAAGGGATAATATTTATATTATATGAAATATGGAATATTTACCCCTATAACAGTTTCCATGTGTTTCACAATTCCAGCAGCTAATGATTCTGCTGACTGGTCTTTTGTGAGCTTAATTTCAGAAAGGGATATAAGAGCAGCCCTATTGTCCTCTTTAGAACCATAACCGTTTTCAGTTTGACCCGGTTTAGATACAACGGTCAACTTAAAATCATCAACCAAACGCAAATACGGATCAACCTGCCATCATATCATAAAGCTAAAATCTTTAATAAAAGAGCATGAGCACATGTACAATTCGTTCATTTATGTTCGCGAATGCTCGTTTATTTTAACTTGTTAATTTACTTTCATTTATGTTCGTTAGTTTACGTTTGTTCAGGTTGTTCGTGATAAGAATCCGATTCTGGTTAATGGCAATGGAAATTGAAATTGGAAAAAGTAACATAAATTGTAACTAGTGTAACTAGAATTGATATGAAGAAGATGACCCAATCGGATCTTACAGACTCGATAGACTAACACCGAAGTGTTCCCAGGGCTATGCCCTTTCTCTATGGTAAACAAAGAGCCTAACAAACTGAATAATACTCTCCCAGCTTCCTAAGAAGTTATTGATACCTATTTATAGTATATAAGTTGCACTGACCCCCTCCTAAAATAGACAAATGACATTTAGACTAGAAACTAGGTTCGATTCTTATCAGTTCGTTTATATATTCATTAAACTATATAGGCCCATTGAAATTTAGTCTAGTTTTGAATTTTAATAGCCTTTTAGATCCAACACATTGTTGTTCACGTTTACTTTTAATTGGTTTGATCTCACTTATGCTTGTTTATCTATGTATTACGATCGTGAAACGTTCATTTATATTGTTAACGAATGAACATAAACTAAGATGAACACTTTCATTTTCTTAAGAGAACATCGAACAAGACAACTATGTTCGTTTAATCGTTCTTGTTTGATTTGTGCGATTAACGTTAAACGAACGAACACAAACATGCTCCGTTTGTATTCGTTCGTTTCATTTACAGGCCTAAATTTATTCACATACCATCTTCTTAGCAAGTGTATCCTTGGCAAGTTCAACAAGAGGAACAATAGCAAAAACTTTCCCTGAAATGATTATCATCGAGGTTGCTAACGTATAAAGTGATCGTCTACGAGATGGTGCAAGTGATCCTGAAAATACCATTAAAATAATATTATTATGTAAATAACTGCAGCCAAGAAAATAATATAATATTGTCTGCAAACGTGCCTCCTTCGTCGAGAGAAATACTCAGCAAAGAAAATGCCAGCTGGAAACTTCGAATTAACGCCTCACGGCTCGAGTTCTGCACAAATTCAAAAGTATAATTTAATATTATATATTCATTTTATATTATTAAAGTAATATAGCAGATATTACCTTCCCACGAGAGAATAACAAGACCAAACTGTAGGTATGAGCAATGGCTTCATAATTTTCTGGCGTGTTATCAGGGGAGATTGATTGTGCCCAAATTGAAGATAAAAGTATGGATATTTGATGACTACTGAGTCTAAGTGTAGCGTCCTATATTTTTTAAAATAAAGATGAATTCCAAGAAAAAGAAATTTGAAATTTCATAAAATAAAATGATAAATATGTCAAAATGAACTTACATTGTCAGTCTTTCCAGCTTGAGAAACTGGAATTTTCATGCTATACGTTCGGCTATAACTTGACTTGATTCGATTCAGTGGACCACCATTATTGATTTTCGGTTCCCCTTTATTATTAACTTTATCTTTACCGAAAGTAGACTTATCCTTTTTCATTTTCTGCATTAGCGCAGCTGAAGAAGAAAAGGCTGAAACGTTTCTCGATAGTGACCTTTGAAGATTTTTGGGATCACGTGCTATGTCAGCACTTGGTTGAGGACAAACAGATGATGGCACAAGGACCACGGAAAAAATACGGTGTGCTACGATTCGATTTTCATTGTCTTGATGAACCATTGCGGGAAGTAGTTGATGAAATAGTGATTCGGGAAATGCCTAAGCATAAATAAATCAATAATATCAGAAATATATAAATATATATATATATACATACATATGCATATAAGCATTTAGATAAAAGACTATCAATATTATACATTTTAAAAATAAATCTTGAAAATATTGTAATCTACATGCATTCTAGTTCATTTATATAATAAACAGCAAAAGCTTTGACACAGTTCTCCTAGTTCTCAGCATATAATTGGTTCTGAAATGATTGCACTCCTCTATAAATACACACACACACACACACATATAGGGTGAGGTTCATTTCAAAACAATAAATTAATCCGAGAACAAAAACAACAAACCTAAATCGCTTACCTTTTTTTATCAATGTTACAGTTTTATTTAAAGTTTTTTACTTTTTACATACAAATGTGTATTGTGTAAATAATATACCATTAAACTAATTTGTTCACATGTTTTTTTATAACTTTTAAACGTTTACCTACATACATATATATATATATATATGAAGAGAGATGAATAAATATCGCATTTCACCACTTTCTTATATTTTAAACCTTTTTAAGATTGAAAAAATGGATGATTTAGTTTGTTCTTCGTGTTCTTGCAAAAAACAATACTTTTGTCTAGATCCCTCCCCTACACACACACACACACACATATATACATATATAACAAAAGGTGATTGAATATCACATAAATTTATATAAGTAGTGTTCTTGCCTTGTTGTTATATGCCATATGTGGCAATGAGGCTACAACTTGAGCCGTACGGTAAACAGCAGAAACTGTCGTTTGTGCTATAACTTTAATAGTGGATAAGTTTTCCAACATGTCAGCCATGATATCAAAAATCGGGCTAGCATCACCCACCTGATTCATCAACAAAGATTCAAACTTTAGCAATATAAACGAACGGGTATACCAACAAAACAAATTTCAGTCAAGCAGAACCTTTGAAGATAACTCCACAAGGCATTCATCAACAGAGTCTTGAAACTTTTTGTTCCATTTCATCACTTCGACTCCAAGGTTTGTATCGACTAAAGAATGGTAGATGGCTCTCCTCAAATGTCTAACAACATCATTTACCGCGCTGACTATCGCGCCAGATGGTTTTATCCTTGTTTCTTTTGCAAGTGAGGTGGTAACTTCTAGAATGTCAAGTTGCATGTTAGGTGGTTTAATGACATTTTTGTTATCAAGATGTTTGACCAATACAGAAAGCAGAAAATGCATATTTTCTCCTGAAAATATATATAATTTAGTCAATAACTGTCAGTAGTTAAAAAAAGGGCATTAAATGGACTCTATGAAGCTATAAGTACCAGATTCGTCTATTATGGCTTGCATGTCTTTTAGTACCGGTAATGCAACCCCTCGTGAAGCGAGCCATAGATTCTCATTATCAAAACAACGGAACAAAGATTCAAGAATTCGGCGCATGGTTGTAGCTTCTTTGGCTAACTTAGCCATGTTATGAAGACACACACGGGACCAAAAGCTAGGGTTTTTAGCATCCTCTCTGCATTAAAGAAGAAATGAATGAATACAAATGAACCAATGCAATATTGATTATTAGATTTATTTAATTATAAGTTGCAATAATCTTACAGTGTCACAGTGACTTCACCCTTTTCATTAACAATTGTTTCCCAAGATGGAACTTTCATCAAACCATTTGGAGCAATGTTCATTTCACTTTTAAGCACGTCTTGTACACGACGGCTCTGGTTTGGATTGTATGAGTCCTTTTGTGAAGCTCCATAGTTTTCCAAAACTACCGAAACAATCTATGTAATATAGATGAAAGACATCACTAATAGGGTTTTAATTCATATGCTTTTGTACACTAATAAATAGGTCATTCTCTCACAAAGATAATTGTAAGAGTATGCTTACATTGTCGAATGCTGGTGACATATATGAATATCTGCCCATGAACCAAACCTACCAAAACAAAAAGAATAATAAATCAACAAAAGAAAAATAAATAAATAATAAGATGTTACATATCCTCTTTGTGTAGCATAAAGAAAAGGGTAGATAATCCTTCACTTGGTTATTATTATCTACCATACTAGATGCATGTTAGATAAATTATAATAGTTGATCTGGGTTATGTTTTATCTCAAGCACGTGTTGAAAATTACCCATCGCATATTTTAATGCATACATAGTCTCAAGCACATTTGGTGAGGATTTGTGCTACCTTATTCATGTATCTCTGCTTTTTTATCTGTTATTACTATAGTTTTCTCACCATTATGTGTTATCAGTAGTTTACTTAAAAATGCTTGTGGGCCAACCCAATCTTGCCCGATCCATCCAATCCACACTTATAAAGTGTCCGTTTTGACACATCTGGCCCATCTATTTTGCCACCTCTATTGGTAACTATCTTGTGATACATAAAAGCGACGGGGAAAATAATATCTAACTTAATGTTGTAATTAGAATGGAGGGGAAGCATCAATATATACAAGAAAGATACCAGAAACCTAACTTAGGCCTATGGGCCATAACTAATAAACCCTAATAATAACACTAATAACTATAATTAACAATTAAGTTATAGATCGAGTTTAGAACAAATACCATAGAAGAAAGGGCTTGCAACCCAGCTGAACGAAGCGGCTCCACTCTCTCATCGGCCCCAACTACTTGAGATAATTGACAAAGTTTAGGTATAAACTTTTCCAAGCTAAACATGTAACTCCCGTCTTTCTGAACATCACAAAACGATAAGCATATATAAATTAAATATATAAACAAGGAAATAAAAAGAAAATAAAAGCTACATGCCTGACAGTTTACGAAGTCAAATAGTGTTTGACATCCTATAATTTGCATTTCGTCTTGTCGTGTCTCCTCCAATAGAGTGTGCATGATATTTAGCAGACTATTAGCAAAAAGAGGCCTGAACACATAAACACAAAAAGATATTATTATATTTTTACTATTGCATGAAATACTGGAAAGAATACAAATGTACAATATATATAATTGAACTCACATTTGATCCTTGCAGGAAATCAATAACTTCCTGTATATACACATGACAATTCTTACACCTCGAAAGTTTTGATTTCTTAATTCCTTGTAACAGCGTTGCTCAAGGGTGGTGTTGATCTGGGGGTAAGATTAGAAGTTAACAAAAGGGCATTTTGGGAAATTATATAACTTTCACACAAAATTAAAAACGTGCCTTTGGTATCCTCAAAGGGTTTCTCACAGCATATTCACAAAGTTTCGCGATCTTTCGATCATTCGGTTCTTCATCCTTTCAAATTCCAAAACAAAACACGGTGCATAAGCATGGTCATACAAGACACATTTTAACAAACATATACTAAAAAATTTGAAGGAAACATATAATATATACGGGCACTAACCGGCGCAGTAGGGAATATGTCTGCAATCAGTTTCTTGTACCTCTTCACAGGCTGCCGGGACCTTGTTCTCAATCCGGGGCAGAAACAGCAAAGGGCCCCACACGCAGGCAAAACTTGCCTTGATATCACCCCGGAACAACTCATATTCGGTATTTAAATTACAACAAAGATAATAATAATTATAATAATGTATTATAATGTATACCAACAAGGTAAAAAAATCATAAAAAAAAAAAAAGAAATCAGCTTTCTTCCCTTCCAAACCACGAAGGCCTCGCAATTCGAGAAGGGAAGATAAGCTATGAAACTAAAAGAGGGGTACTTCTTCAAATGCCCCACCAGCCTGCAACAAATCAAACAAAAGATCTTAATAACCCAAATCAAATTCACCCCCAATCCATCACAACAACAAAAATTTGAAAATAAAAGCTGTAAAATTCAGTCGGGCATTTCGTCGAACAGGTGGTGTGCGTAGATGGTGTTCATGATGATACTCAAATCACGATCATGGAATGATGGAAACAAACAAAAGATATGAACTAGCAAATCAAATTCACCCCCAATCCATTATAACAGAAATATTTGAGTCAGGCATTTGGTCGAACAGGTGGTGTGCATAGATTAGATCATGGGATGAAATGGGTGACTGATTAATATTATTATTGATGTAATTACCTTCAAGTCGACGCCTATACGGAGAGAGGCAAGAAGGCTGGTTAACAAACGTCAAAGAAGAATAATTTGGACGAGGATGTACCAAATCTCCAAAATTAGCTTCACCATTCTTCTTATGTGTCTCTTCCTGAAACCACTCACCATTCCTGGTTTCTCTCTTGTTTTCTTTTTTATTGTTCACCCAAAATATTCACTTATTCATACTTGTCTCAGAACATAGGATATATGAAAAAATAGAGGGAAATATTATTTAAAATGTATTTTGTGGGGACCACATTAAGTAATTTTTTTTAATGTATTTCATACATAGTACTCCGTATCTAAGTTAGTTTTTTTGTTGGATATTGGATATACTCGCTAGATTGTTAAAAATTAGATTTTAAAAATACATTTTTTACTATTTATTTTTGTATAACTTTACACATACCAAAGTTGCATGTATGTTGTTCTAAGATGTGTGTATATGTTACTACTTTTACTTTTACATGGCATCTTCTGTTAGTTGTAGTTTTCTAATTGTGCAGTTTGGAAACCATTGCTAGCACTATAAATTTTGGTATTATGCGTTGTATGCAGGCGTTACCTAGAGTCGATGGTTTCACCGGAAGTAAAGTCTTTGACCATTATTGGTGTTTATTACTAATAAAAATAAATATTAGTGGAAAGCTATTTACTCGATTCCTAAAACCAATGGAAAACAAAATGTTTAATGATATGAATATCATATAAGAAAAGGGTTAAAATAAAAATACATAGTTTTGTAGGAAGAGTATGAATAACACAAAATTTAAAGTTAAGAAACTATGTAGCATAAATCCATAATCCTAGGAAACTATTTGGTAGTTTAAAAACTGCCAATCTTAACCATTAGATCATAAATCCAATGGCCTAGACTGATTCTTACTATTCCTAAAAAAACTATTTCTTTTTATTATAACCCACCCCTATCATATAATATCATATGCACGTACACACAAAGATTGTTGTTAATTTTGTATCAAGGTGTTATTTGATAAATTAAAATTCACTTAAGACAGCTAAATAAATATAATATACACAAAATTAATTATGTGACAGTTTAAGTGCACATAGGCCACTAACCAACAGAGGTCTAAGGACAACGCCCGTGTTTAGTAGGGTCCAACGGGCTACCCCTGGTGCGGTCCAAGTCCATGGCTGGGGTTAAAAAATAGATTTCTTTTTTTGTTATGCATTGAAAGTTGCTTCGGAATCACAAAGTTGTTGAAATTTTTTTGAATTCGATCATCAAAATTAACTATGTTCTCGAGTACCACAATCGTCTTCATAACTGAATATGTTATTTAAAACTAAATTTGACCAAAATTGATTATTAGATTCAACTTTGGATTATAAAATTAAAGTTGATTATTAGAACCAACTTTGTTTTCGGAACTTAAGTTGTTGTAACTATTGTTGTTATGATAGTCATAAATGCTAACTGTCATGGCGTTTCATGAAGGGTTACGATGGTTCATTGCACATGTTATATAAAGAAAACATTGGTCTCATTTCACTATCGAGTTTTAACATATCTGAAATTCACATAAAATATCTCATTCTTTGAGATTCTTTGAGAGACTTTATGTCTTATCCAATTATTGATTTCATGTTATGCGAAATATTTTAATCTAAAAACGATTGCATTATTTAAAAAGATATCATGTCAAGAAGAGATCCAAAAACACTACACAAATGTTAGTGCGCAAACAATTTCAATAAAATCGGTTGCAAAATGGTTCGTTCATAAAGTCACTAAAAGTTGGGTCACAAGAGTTAAGTGTATAATCAATCATTTTAAACATACATTTTCAAAAAAGTGCATAACAATAAAAAAAATATATAATGAAACCATCTAAGCTTTAAAAGTAACCCCGATGTTCTCTTTCAACATGCTCCACAAGCCAGACCAGGTCACGAAACCCCTTACTACATTTCGGGCACACGTCTAACGTCGCTTTCATCACACCATTCTTCTCATGAATTTTCTCCACGTGATCGATCAAATCACCAATCCTAGAAAACTTCACGTTACAAGTCGGACACACCTCCACCTGACCACCCGTGCTCGGGCCCGTACTTGGGCCCGAGCCTGTCCCAGTGGTCCCACCTTGACCACGGCTAGGGCCACTCAGTTTAGCTATTCCAGCTTCAGCTGAGGCCTTAACAGACGAAGCTGCCTTATAAAAATTTGTAGACCATTTTGATGAAGATGACGATGCGGGCCCGGATACATGGGTCCCACGTTTTGGTGTCGGGTCTTGTTTGGCCCGCCAAAATGGGAAAGAAGGTTCGGGCTTTTTAGGACCGGGACAACTGTGGTCGGGTCCAAACCTGTGTTTGAGGCAGTGATCAATGGTGCAGTCACGACATTTGATTGTGTTTGAGAATGTTAAGGTTTCTTTACAACCGCGAACGGAGCATTTCTTTTTGTTGGTGACTTTGGCATAGTTTGATGGGTCACAATCTGTATTAACATGCGACTCCCACGTGATGTTTGGATCTTGATCAGGGATTAAATGAACCCCTTTTGCACAAAGCGGGCATACGACGACAGTGAGGTCGTTTTTGCTGGCATTGGGACATTGATGCGTACTGTAACCCCGATGTTCGAGACAAAATACCTGCAGAAATGTTAATAAACTCCGAATTAGATTCTCTATCTCAGAAGATTAAGTGTACTATTATTATTTCGAGCTCTATCACTACCTTTTGTTATCCATAGTTTACTACTATTGTTAGTATTTTTTTATATTGTTTTTCTTACATATACTTAATGTTATTTTAAGTTGTAAGAAAAAAAATGCTTTTTAGAGCCGAAGGTCTCAGTTGGAGCAGGCTTTGAACCTCCTAAGATAAACGAAAGGTTTAACCTCATCTCACCCTCCTCAGACCCTACTTTATGAGTAGGATTTTACTCAACGAGTTTTTTGTTTGTTAGTTTGTAAGACTTTTTAAAAATGATAAAAGATGATATATGAATATAATGCATATCTATAGTTGTGTATTGGGACCCTACTTTATGTGCATTCCAAACATGAAAAATTAAAAATAAAGCCAATTTCAAGTTCAAACCAATGAACCAAAGAACTATTAAACAGAAAAACCCGAACCATAGAAATTTCAAACCGATCAAATTGTTCAGGCGGTTACATCGGCGTTCTAAACCTTCCCTTAATTTGCATTATGTTTTATCTCTAAGTCAGATAGATGTGTTAGCATAAAGGATCTAACCTTAACCACAAATAAAAACCTGGCCCTAAAAAATGAAGGTTTATCCAAAATATATATTTTTTTATTTTCCTAAAAAGAGATGTAGATAACCAACCCCCCCCCCCCCCCCCTAATTAGTGATTTCATAAACCCTAAAATTAACAATTTCAGCAATATAATATAATCAATCACCACATGAAAATACATAGCGACTAAAAATCCCATAAACTAAAACAGTTTGAGAGCAGTATAGCAAGATTAATAATAATAATAATAATATAAAAAAAGAACAGAACCTTGTGGCAGCAATCGCAGGTGAAGGGAAGGAAATCAATGAGCTTGCAATCGTCAACGGAGCATTGTTTCCCCAAGTTCGGGATGGCCTTGGATTTGATCAAGGTTTGGTTTGGTTTGGTATACGCGTTAAAAGTCTTCGTCTCACGGCGGAATGAATGAAGAATATTATTAACACGTCAAAGTCAAACTTACAACTCGATCTTGTCGACTATTATTTGGTGACAGTCATATATAAGTTTACTACTTTCAAAAATTCTATGATTTTAGAATAGTGTTACATATTCTGTTTTAAATCAAATCGGTTAAATAACTTAAATCAAAACGCAAACTAAAATGCTTAAAACGGAACTAGGTTATATACTTCGGTTTGTTTTAAAGTAAAACCATCAGGTGGTCAGTTTTAGAAAACTCAATCAGGTACAAATCGAGAACTTGAATTGGGTTAGAGATTTTTCTGTTTATAATGTTAATTAAACATTAATACAACAATTATAAAGCCGTTGACCCAAAAACCGAAACGACTAAAACTTGTCTTGTTAAATTAGGCTATCTTTTTAACGGAATAAGATTCATTTTTCAAAATAAGGAACCCAGATCAATGAACCATGGTGTCGATTGTTTGATTTTCCCATAGTTTGTTTAATTTAAATTGATGTGTTGAATATCTATCAAGAATAAATAACACATGAAAATTAGCTTGCTAAATCAACTATCACTTTTTGAAAATATTTCATAAATAGTGTCACTCAGTCAGATACATAAATTTCATATAGTTGACCATTTGGTCTAACGGTACGAGAAATGAAGGGTAAAGCTTGGAACCATTTGGTCCAACAGCTCAATCCCTACTCCAAGGTGTTTTACCATAGTTATGTGGGTCTATCTGAAGCTAGGTGACGCGGTGGTGATCAATGCACTGATATACGAGCTTCCCCTAGAGGGATGTACAAGTGTATCCCTCTTCATTGTGGTGGTGCAACTTTGGTCAATCGACTTCACCGTCCAAAAAGAAAAGATACGTAAATTTCATAAGAAAACGAGTATAGAATACTTTAAAGCTGTAAAAGAAATTGGTGTTCATTATATAGGTTTGCCTTTCAGTATATGTACAAAGTTATATTCAACTTTGACGAGCAAGAAACTAGAAGATTTCACTACGAACTTTCCATTTCAAACTGACATTATTGGTTGATGGTGTGTTTTCAAAGAGGTGTACCCAATGACAATACTCTTTTGTCCACGGACGTAAGTTGCAATAAGGTTGAAAATGTGGTTAGTGCTGTAAACGAACCGATCGAACACAAACAAGGTCTTGTTCATATTCGTCCGTTAAGAAAATATTGTGTTCACGAACGGTTCATGAACACTTACCGAACGAGATTTTATGTTCGTGTTCGTTCATTAAGAAAATTAATGTGTTCACGAACAGTTCACGAACACAAATAAAATCAGTAGAGGCTAGAGAATAAGACCGATGTATTCATCAATGTAAATATTGAAAGCCCATAAATGAATCGAATGAACGAGAACCAGGGTAAATTCGTGTTCGTTCATTTAACTTTATAATTAATCGAACAAATATTTATGTTCATGTGCGTTTATTTAAAAATGAACATTTGTGTTCGTTTGTTTAACATCTAAACAAACATAACTAAACAAAGATAACAAACATAAATAAACATATATGAACCAATGTGAATGAATACAAACAAACATAAACAAACTTAAATCTGAAAACACATAAATGAACACAAATTAACAAATATAAAACCTTTAAGCAGATGACATATCCAGATAATATTTAATCATTTTCTATCAATACATAAACGAACGTTCATGAACATAAATGAACGAACAGAACATGTGTTCATGTTCGATCATTTATTTAAACGAACACAAATTTTGTGTTCATGTTCGTTCCTTTATTAAATAAACGAACATAAACGAACTTCCCGCCGAACGGTTCACGAACAGTTCACCGAACGTTTGGTTCGTTTACAGGCTTAAATGTGGTTAATCATTTGAGTTTAGTATGCATTTAGCTCAAGCTTGTCTCGTCAAATGGTCATGTAATCATGTTGTTTGTTCTTGAAAAAACTTATATGGAGAAAAAAGAGAGATGTTTAGTTCATTAAGACCGTCTAGATTAATCTTTGCACAACCGTGAGGCCAATGTAACCAGCCATCTTGCAAGTTAGTTTAAACTATAAACAAACTAGAAGACAATACAAGCAACTGAAAGCATAATATAGAAGAACTACTTGTGTGGATGCACATAAGTTTATGATGCCTTGAATAGCCAATGCGTCCAAAGGCTTTTCCTTTACCCTCTGCCAATGGACATCCATCCCATTGATAATTTAAATAATTTTCACTTTCTATTTAAATAATATGTTATACATAAACAAAGAGCATATATAACATTTAAAAACATGAATAGCCTCAATATAAACACATGACACGTAATCAAGAAAAACTCCATGATATTATCATCATAAAATATGTTTGCATTTCAAAAGCCAAATAGAGTAATACTCAAAAAGAAAAGAATAACATAACATGAAACCAGTATCTGCGACAAAACATATTCTAAAAACATAACATACTCACCAAAATTCTAGAAAATTCTTAAGCAGGAATATCAGCAACATCTTCAACATAAGTTATTGCCTTTGCGGTTGGCTTTGCCAGCAAGTCGGTGTACTCTTGGAATGGAGACCTTGAAAACCTTGTTTCTCTCCAGAAGTCAGGGGTCAGAAAACCATAAGTCTTGAGAAGACAATCAAAAGTTGCCTGCAAACAACAAATTACTAGTGTTTAAAATTTCTTATCAACACATAATGCACAAAGATGTTTAACTAAATCAATGAAAGTCCAAAAAAGCTTTGCTATATAGCATAAAATCCTCTACTTTCAAAAAAAATGTAGCAAAACTCTACATGAAAAGTTATAAATCAAACCAAGCAAAATGTAAGCATTCAACTAAAAAGATAAATACTTCAAAAAAAAATGCATAAAACAAGTTGATTTACTAAAAACAGAATTACAAATTTTGTCTTTTGAAACATAGCAAATTTATGAACTGGGTCTTTTAAATTGTTTGCTTTTACTCTATGTCCTTTATACGATAAATTGGCTATGTCAAAATAACAAAATTTGTAATTCTGTCTTTTTTAAAAGATCAATACTTGACAAAAAACAATATTACAACATATATAACCCAACTATAACCCAACTATCAACATATATCAAAACATTTCAACAAACAGTATTCAAAATATTTCTTAAAACAATACTTTCATATTTTCAGTGCTTAAACGCAACATAAAATTACAAAAATGTAATCAAACTGTATGGTCAAATCTAAAATATACACATAAGTCGTACATTGTACAGAACAATACTTTTCTTACTCCACTTTGCATATACTTTAAATTTATCTATTCAGTTTCACTACATTTTTATAACCTTACCTAACACTTACAACACTACAAAAATAAAAGTATGCTCCATGTTTATCACTTTATAACAAAAAACAAATAAAACAGTACCAATAAATAATTAACAAACAAAAATGTTTAATTATATACCTTGACAAAGTTCCCGAGCGTCTTAGTCGACCCCCTCGACGACGTAAACACATCATCAATCCCCGCAAACTGCAACACCTTCTTCGGGACCCTCGCGGCCACAATACCCGCACCACGGGGCGCCGGGACCAACCGAACCGTAACCGACCCACATTTCCCAGTGACCTTATTCCCCCAATACCCTCTCCTCACCGGAATCACCGACAACTTAGCCAAAATAATCGCACCCCCAACCCCACATGCCCATTCCCATCACCCACCACCACAAACGCCTTGAACCGGGTTCTCTGACCAGCCCGGGTCTGTTTCTGAACCGGCATGATCTTCATCACCTCGTCCTTCAGCCCTGGGAGGATTTGGTCAATGATTTGATGCTCCTTGACTGGAAGTGAGTTGAGGTAGATCTCTTCTAGCTTTGTGATCTTGCCGTCTTTTACTAACCGGCCGAGCTTGGTGACGGGTACCCATTTCTCCTCTTCGGCGCCGCGGTCGCCTCCTCTCCCGCCGAAGCCTCTGCCGAATCCGCCTCTTTCTGCCATGATTGGTTGGTTGATGTTTGGTTGTTGGAGTGAAGATGGATTGCAGGTAGGAAACCCTAGGATAAGAAATGTGGAGATTTATATGTGGTGGTGAAAGGTATGCTAGGGTTGGTGAATTGGGTAAATGGGCCTGAAATTGAGATTGGGTTGGGTTAAGTTTTGGACACGTTTAACTTTATGTGTGTTTTAGTTATAAATTTTAGAGAAAGCCCAATATTTTGAATGTGCGTTCATGGGCCCATGGCTCCTTGTGCCTTGAGTTTGGTGTATAAATTGGGTTTTTCAAATACATGTGATTAGATATTGAAAAATCGAGCATTGGTCATATCCAAGTTGGATTGGGTTCAGGTATTGGTTTGGAAATCCATACTTGGTGTCACCGGTTGCAGGTAGGGTATGGAATCCAGTAACCTATATTCAGATATATCAATACTCTATTTTCTGGTATACAAAAAAGCCTGTTTTTTGGTTGTTTTTTTTCGGGTATAGATAGATTTTCTAAGTGGCTGAACTTTTTTTTTCGATATTTCTTAGGTAATTTTCATATATATCGAGTATATACTAGGTTTTTAAAGTGTCTGCACCTTTTTGGTGTATTTTTAGTACAAGACGGGGTATTTGAAAAACAAGGTTCATGTATGCAAAAAAACCCAGGTTTTGGGTATAACTAGAATCGGTTATCGGGTACATATCAGGTACGGGTTTGGGTTCGGGTTTCAGCACTGGAAGTCATACCATATGCGTACCCTATGGGGTAGGTTCTGTTTTCAAATACCGGTTTTTCAAATACTCGGTTCTGGGGTTTTTTCAATTCTCAGTTCGGGTTTTTTGTGTACCTCTAAGATGTAGCCATGAGGAGTTGAGTATATGGGGTGTTGGTGACATAGGTCTAAAGATTCAAGATCAAGTGTAAATTGTTATGCTCCAGCTAAAAAATGCTATCCGTTTAAAAACAGGAGCTTTTATAGTTTACAAATACTTTTATAGCTTTCGAAACTAATGCTACTGAAGAGGTAGGTCCCCGCAAAGCCCAGTTGGACCCGCATGACACACCTTGAAGAGGTACGAATGCGCAAAGACCAACTGGTTCCGCAGGACCCACCATGCTCAGAGATGAAGACCTTACACGCAGTAAGCCAGCTGTTCCCGCAGGAAAGCCTCCCTTGGTACAGTACCCTGCCTGTTCCCGCAGCTGTGGGTACAAGCCAAGAAGGAAGGCTACCCGCACTAACAGTAAGGCTACACGCATGAGGCACTAACTCTTATACTTCAGCAATGTCACCTGAAGAAGGAATGAGCAAGGCGGGAATATTCCCGCCCAAAAGAGCCAGTCCGTACGCTTCTGGAAGATCTTTTGTACTATACCTGCCAAGGTATGGACAAAATAGACAAGATCTGGCAAAAGCAGCCCATGAACCAATCACAGGGTGACAGCTCACCGACAATAGTACGAGGAGGAGCACGCTCCAGTACAAAATGTCACTATCAGCCGCTGCCTACCCACCAACTCCCATCGTGGCACGAACGTAGCCTGTGGTTGGTGGAAAAGGAATATTATATACAGCTGGCCGTACCTGCTTGGAAACCTACCTTCGGCTATAAATACTCCAACACCTTAGAACGGTAGGATTATCTTATCTTCTCTAGCTATTTCTCTCAATATACACTTATATTCAGAGCAATCTAGTCTGATTCTCACGCCGGAGGGTGGTCACAAGGAGAAACCCCCCCCCCCTTCTCAGTGACGAGCTCACGGTGTCTGTTTTGCAGGTCGAGATGAATAACCATCTTTGCCGGACCTAACCCTCGTGGGAAACATCTACTTAACCCTAAGATTATCCTTAATCTGCCTGGGGTCATTTAGTGTTTCTTCATTGGCGCCATCCGTGCATTAAGCTAGAACTAATTCTTTTTCCCAGTTTTTTCAAACTTCTGGAAAGATGGTTAAGGTTACTCCGATGCCAAGGCCACCGAGTGACCAAGAAACTCCGGTAACCACAACCCCAGCTACTGGGGGAACACCGGTGAATACACGATTTTTACGAACACTACCCCGGTTACCCAAGCCGGGGCAAGTGCAGTAAACAACCCTCCCCTGGGATTCATTGATACCCAGGTAGAGAAGCAACAGACGAGGCTTCCCCGCCAAACACTAGATCAAGTTAAAGCTTGGGCGGAAGCACGTCAGAAAAAATTCCAAGCTGAGTTGGATGAACGTTTACGTTCACTCCAACAGGCCAATGACGAATTCGGAAGCACTCGACAACAGCTCAACACGAGCAATGATTGTGAGTATTCGGATGATGATTGGGAAGAATCTGACAGTGACGCAAACCCTCGTCATAAGGCGAAAGGGAAGCGTAAAGAAGCAGACTTCCGCTCGAAAAGAAGTTTTGGAGAAACCTTCAAGCCAAAGAGCACGGGGGAAAACCCACGCGACTTCTCAAAAACTTTCAGACCGACTGTTGCAAATGCGGGAACGTCCAAGTTTGAAAGAGACATTGCGGAAGCAATCGCTCCAAAGAGTGCCAAACAGATGTCCAACATAGGCACTTACGATGGCGTGTCTGACCCGGACGATCACCTGAACAGATTTATAGCGGGGGCAACCGTCAGCAATTGGACGGAACCCACATGGTGCTACATGTTCCAGATGACGCTCGTCGGGGCAGCCAGAGCGTGGTTCGATCGTCTACCGGTCCACCACATCTATGATTGGGCAGACTTCCAGCACAAGTTCAGCCAGCACTTCAGTCAACAAAGAAAATATACTGAAGAGCAGTGGACGATCCTCAACTGCGTCAGAGAGGAAGACGAATCTTTGCTAGACTTCATCACTCGCTTCAACTCAAAGAAGCTAAGTCTGGGCACCATTAGTGAAGATCTTGTTCGCGCCGCTTTCATTCAGGGCGCTGAGTACCCAGAGCTTATCCGCACGTTGACGGGTAAAGATGGCATGCCATCCACGTGGGATGCCATCATGACGGCAGCTAAACGCTTTGCCGAGACGGAGAAGCAACTGGGTAGAAATCTTCCCCAGAGCACAAACCTCTACACGCAGAGAACGAGAGAAAATAACGTCCGGACCGCCCGACAAAATAAGAAGAGGAAGCTTGGTATTTGGCAGTCAAGGATAAACTTTGACACCTCATCCAGCTCTCGCCCTCTCTTAGGCGGAAGGGACAACAAGCACTCGTCAAACCGGAATCCTAGATGAACGCCACTCATCAAAAGCGTCACCGAGATATTTGCAACCGAGAAACTCCCATGGCCAAAGGCTCCAATAATCCGACAGCGTCATAACGCTGATCAGAGCAAATCCTGTGACTTCCACGGGACCAAAGGCCACACCACGGAGGAATGCACATCTTTGAAGGATATCGTCGAAACATTCGTCAAAGATGGGAAACTCACACACCTCGTGGCGTCAATCAAGAATGGTGGGAGGAATGACAATCGGTACAAGGGCAATGGACGGAATCCCGTCGACATCAGCATTCACATGGTTCATGGCAACGTCAGAGGAAGGACACGACGAACAACAGAGCCAAGTGCGTGGAAGGAAGCTGAAGTGCGCTTCCCGCGTGTGCCAAGAGGGCCCAACAAAGAAGGCCCCATAGTCATCAAAAGCCAGCTGGGGCACTACATCACCTCCCGCACTCTTGCTGATAACAGCGCTTCGTCAACGGTCATGTACAGGCAGTTCTTCGACAAGCTAGACGACGAAGACAAAGAATGCCTGGAAACGGTTTACGCCTCGATGGAAGGGTTCGATGGCAGCACAAACACCCCCTTGGGTATCCTATCCTTCCCTGTCACTCTCACGGACGGAAAGTACTCTCGCACAGAAAACGTGGACTTCGTCGTATGAGGAAGCCACACCACACATACGACATTCTCTTCGGAAGAGATGGGATGACAAGATTTAATGCCGTGGTGTCTTCGGTCCATGGCATGATGGGATGGCCAACAGCTGAGGGTGTCGCGATGATCACGGGTATTCCCCAGGTATGCATCGCATCTGTCTCATTTAAACCCAAACCAAAGATGGCTAAACCGACCATTACCGAGCCAGAAGAATGGGCCTTCAATGGCAAACACCCTGACCAGGCCGTTACCATTGGCTCAACAATCACTAATCCCACACGCACCTTACTCAAACGCTTATTGCAAAAAAATGCTGACATCTTCGCGTGGACACCAGCTGACATGACTGGTGTACCCCGAAGTAAGGCGGAGCATAAGCTCAAGTGTGACCCGACTTTTACGCCGGTCATACAAAAGCGTTGTGTAATGGGTGCGGAACAGGCTAACGCGTGTAGAACCCAACTCAAGGAACTCCTTGACGCAGGCATCGTACGCGTTAGTAAATATCAAACATGGGTTGCAAATCCCGTCATGGTACCGAAATCCAACAAACAATGGCGCATGTGCATAGATTTTAAAGACCTAAACAAAGCATGCGCCAAGGATTGTTACCCGCTACCCGAAATTGACCTTAAGGTAGATTCGCTAGCACCATTTCGCCTTAAATGCTTCCTTGATGCGTATAAAGGGTACCATCAAATCCACATGGCCGTTGATGATCAGGACAAAACCGCATTTCGGACGCCCGATGGCACATTTTGTTATCAAATGATGCCATTCGGACTTAAGAATGCCGGGTCCACATACCAACGCCTGATGGACAAAGATTTTCATGCCCAAATTGGGAGGAACTTGGAAGTTTACATGGATGACTTGGTCATCAAAAGTCTTGAGCCAGAGGCGATGTTGAAAGACATCGAAGAAACTTTCAACACGCTCAGAAAGATAAACATGAAGCTCAACCCGAGCAAGTGTTCTTTTGGGATGGAAGAAGGGAAGTTCTTAGGAGTCATCGTTACCAAAGATGGCTTTAGAGCGAACCCTGAAAAGGTCGAAGCCATTATGAAAATGGAATCACCTACTACCATCAAACAAGCTCAGACACTGAATGGACGACTAGTCGCACTTAACCGCTTTTTAGCAAACCATGCGGATAGGTCGTTCACATTCGTGTCAACATTGAGAAATTGCTTAAAGAAAACGCACTTCCGCTGGACACCATAAGCGGAAGTAGCTTTTCAAGAAATTCGGTCACGCTTGATCGAACTCCCAACACTCACAGCACCAGAAGTGGGGAGGAATTAATTCTTTACCTCTCCGCCACAGACAGAGCAACCGGAGCAGTCCTACTAGTAGAACGAAAAGGCATCCAGATGCCTATCTACTATGTCAGCCGCGTCTTGACAGACGTAGAAACCCGGTACTCTACCCTGGAAAAATTAGTCTTAGCGCTTGTACAGGCTTCACGCAGGCTAAGACGATATTTCCAAGGCCACCCAATCACCATTCTCACCAACTTCAAACTTGCAAACGTTCTAGGCAAACCCGAGTTGTCAGGGCGCCTAGCCAAATGGGCAATTGAATTGGGGGAATATGCGATAAAGTACAAGCTAAGACCAGCCATAAAAGGCCAAGTCTTGGCCGACTTTATTGCAGAAGTCCCCGCGGGGGAAAAATAGTGCCAGGAAGAGGCTCAACCCTCTCCAGCACAGGACATTAACGATGTCTGGCGACTCTATACTGATGGAGCAGCCAACAACGAGGGTTCAGGCGCAGGGTTAAAACTAACTAACCCAGCAGGCCAAGAGTACACTTACGCTATTCGGCTGGATTTCCCAAGTACGAATAACGAAGCGGAGTACGAAGCATTCTTGGCCGGGTTAAGAATTGCGCGTAAGATGGGGGTGAAAAACTTGGAAGCCCACGTGGATTCCATGTTAGTAGCCAATCAGATAAACGGGACGTACACGGCCGTGAACGACACAATGGCCCTGTACCTCGCACAAGCAAAAACCCTTATGCGTGATTTCAACGATTGCAAAGTTATGCACATCAAGCGAAGCGAAAACAAATCTGCGGATGCGTTAAGCAAGCTCGCATCGTTAGCATTCACCCACTTGGGAAAGGATATCCGCGTTGAACTCCTCGGAGCACCATCAGTCCCGCACAAGGAAATTTGTGTCATCCAAACCGGCACAGAAACGTGGATGACACCAATCATAAATTACCTTGCGGCGGGTATACTACCAGAGTCAAAGACACAGGCAAGAAAGATACACTGTAAATCACTGAACTATCAACTTGTTGATGACATACTTTACAGGCGTAATTTTCTGGGCCCACTCCTCAAATGCGTCGACGACCAAGATGCCGATTACCTCCTAAGGGAAGTACACGAAGGCATCTGTGGAGTACACGCGCAGTTGTAGCTAAGCTAAACAACGCGAGATACTTTTGGCCGGGGATGCATACGGATGCGCTGGCTTACATCAGAAAATGTAGGTCCTGCCAGCTTTACGCACCCAACACGCATCGCCCGAAGAACGAACTTGTTCCAGTCACTTCTTCATGGCCATTCCAGAAGTGGGCCATAGATGTGACAGGCCCATTTCCCACAGCAGTAGGGAACGTTCAGTTCCTAGTGGTAGCTATCGACTACTTCACCAAGTGGATAGAAGCAAAACCCCTAGCCCAAACAACCGCAAAACATATCAAAAAATTTATTTGGGAATTTATTATTTGTCGTTTTGGACTTCCACAGAATTTGGTGAGCGATAACGGCACCAACTTTGCTGACCAGAAGCTACAAAAGTGGCTGAAAGAACTTCAAATCACCCACACCTTTACCTCAGTGGCACACCCGCAGGATAATGGTGAGGTGGAAAGAGCAAACAAGAGCATCGTCGACGGCATAAAGAAAAGACTCTTGGAGCATAGATCCGGCTGGGTGGACGAAGTCCCACATGTCCTTTGGGCGAACAGAACGCTAAAAAAGGCAAGCACAGGCGAAACCCCGTTCAGCCTCACCTATGGCACTGAAGCCATGGTCCCGGTCGAAATTGGTCTACCCTCGCCAAGAGTCATAACTCAACCAGAAGACAATGATGCGGAAAGACGGTTAGACCTCATGCTAACCGAAGAACGCAGAGACTTAGCCGCAGCGCGTGAAGAGAACTACAAGCGACAAATGCAAAAGTACTACAACACGCTGGTTAAACTCTGCAACTTCAATGTCGGAGACTACATACTGCGTAACAACGAGGCTTTGAACCAAGAGCGCCCAGGAAAGCTGGCCCCGGTATGGGAAGGGCCATACATCATTAAAGAAGTTTTGGGAAAGGGCGCATACCGGCTCGAAAGGCTCGATGGCACCCCTATCCCAAGAACATGGAATGGAGCTCAATTACGCAAATGTTACATGTAGATCAATTCCAAACTTGTAAAGAAAAGGCCTAGAGCCACTTCTAAGGGAAATGATTCTCCTTTATCACATTGTGTTGATAGCCTTACCTTTATACTTATGAACTGACCACACTGATATGCCGGTATTCACCACATAAATAAGTGTGGGAGGAAGTAAGTTGTTGCGTGTGGAAAGCGGCACAACCCGCATAAACACAAAAACAGTAAATATTTCTAAGGGGAAAATGAGGAAAACCTTCACGCAGGTCAGATATAGGTAAAGTTTGGTCATCCTACTAAGTGAAAGTGATGGTTCTACCCGCACAATCATGATAGAGGAAACATAACATTAACCTATTATCCAATACGCGTCGAAAGGTTAACTTATTCAAAACACTTAGAAAATTGCTAAGTTAAACTAAAATATGCGTGAGCAAATCATATAATGTTTACAAGGCAAGGCGTTAACAAAATATTTATATTCACAATAAAAATTCAAACATTACAAGAATGGCTAGGTATCTACCCGCCTACAAAAATACAAATCTATCCTAACGGTTGGAAGGGGTCTCAAGGTTCAAGCTTCGGGACCACTCCTTCCAAACCCACTTGAACCCGCACAATCAGTTGGCTGTGGCAGTTCAAGGAAAGCTTTGAGAACAGCTAGCCCATCATCAACAGCCACAATTTCGTTCACCTTCTCCACAACCGGATGCGGGAAGGCAGCATACTGGTTCACAGCTTGGTCGTAGGCAGCTTCAGTGTCTACATCGTGTAAAGGAAAGTTGGAAGGCGGGATGCCCTTCTCTGCAAATCCTAGACCAAGCAGTAAGCCAGCCTTCTCCCCATCCTCATGAGAAGCGTTGGGGCTGCACTCATGGCATCGTCAGAAGATGTGTTCGCGAAAATCCGATGCACAACCTACAAAAAAAATATATATATAAAAAACTTTTTTAAGTATAAAGAAAAGCGTAAAGCAAAAAAAAAAATTATGGAGCTATGCGTACCTGAGGCAACGCTTCTCGCAGAAGCCACTCCTGATTTGTCAGAGCCTCTTGAAGGGTAGCTTGAGCTTGATCGCGGGCGCGTTCGGCTTCATTCTTGTTGAGGTTGGCAAGCAACACATCCTTAGCAGCAGCCTCTTCAACGCCCTTAAGCTTGCGCTCAGTGCGATCAAGCATACCCTTCTGATCAAGAAGCTTTTGGAGCTTCTTGGCATCTTCTAAAGCCAAAGCATCATGAGCCTGCTGAAGCTTCTCTAGTTTGGCTTTGAGCTCTTCGTTCTCAGTACGCAGAGGCTCAGCAACGGCTTCAGCTTTGGTGGCCCTCTCGGTCGCATTACGCGCAGTTTCCTTGGCCAACCTAAGCTGTTCGTTAACAGCTTGGGTAGCCTTGGAACGGGCCTCATGCCTGGCCTGGATCTCGACCTCAAGGTCCTTGAAGGCCTTCTCTTTCTCCGCAGCAATGGCGGCGAGCATCTTGTTCTCCTCCCGCAGCGAACGCACCTGGGCCACCTCCAGGCTACGCGCAGTCTTTAACTTGTCGTTTTCACGACAAAGCAACTCGACGCGCGGCTGCATCCGGGCGAGAAGGATTCGTAGCTCATTGGACAGCCTACCCTCCTGGTAGCTAGCCATTGCCTCCCCCAACGCACCGCTTGGAGCGGCATGGCGCGCCCGGTCGACACAATCCGCAGCCGTCCTTAGGGTTGTTCCTCGGCGGATATTCCACCTTGGAGCATACACCTCATTGGAATCCGAAACTGCAAAAACAAAAAACAGTTAGGAAAAAATGATAAGAATAGATAATAGGCCAAAGTAACCCCACGCACCTGTAGGGTCGATAACAGGCCGGTAGCCGCCAAAGCCATCACCCGAACCTAAGGGACATCCATCCAAGAGGTCAAGGAGATGGGAATGAGGCAAAGATTGGCTAGAGGTCCCAACCCCAAACATACCTGAAGAACCGGCCATGTACGAGGTAGTCGCTGACACCGGAAGGGGCATAGTAGAAGCCACCGTGGTAGAGACCATCGGAGGTGAACTCATTGGAGATGAACTAACAACCGTGGTCGCCGCTGCGGATGAGCTCGCAGAAAAAGTCACCGCCGGTCCAGTGAAAGATGTAGTAAAGATAGCACTGACGACCGGCGGAGATGACGTCATAACTGGAACAGTTGCTTCAACAGAATGAGCAACTGAACCAGCACCAGAAACAGGCGTAGCCGCCTGGGTCATCGCCTCGGATAGGTTGACCAAACCTATCGTCGTGGGTCCGGAACTGCTCCCTCCCACACCGCTCTGAAAAGCGGATACGTCCACTCCTGCGTGAAGACAACAAAAGATATTAAAAACAAAGGCGGAAGGAAATGCGGAAAAGATGAACAAAAAATATACTTACTGGCTTTCTTGATCCTGAAAGACCTAACAGGTGGAGATAGACCCGATGGGACTGGCCTCTTCACGCCAGTCTCCGTCGCAACGTTTGGTGGCTCGGAAGTGACAGTTGTCTCAACCTCTGAGACAATGGTCTCGCCACCACCACCAAGGTTCCCCGCCGCCTCCTCACTCTCAGTCTCGGAATCAGACTGATTCCCCAGGTCGACGACGGAAGCAACCTTCGCTTTGCCCTTCCCGCCAGCAGCCTTCTTCTTCCTCACAAAGAAGGGCCCATCTGCGGATTCCTCGTCAGAAGATGACAAAATCAGAGGAATTCCAGCAGAAGTTTGAGCATGAAGAGGACGAGGATTGAAGAACTTATTACCTGGCCGAGTGGCGCTTAGAATCTCATGACCTGCCGGATAGACTTCTACGAACCTATCCGCAGTTTTCTCCAAGATGAGCAACTCGTTCTCGTCAAGATCACGAGTACCCAACCGTGCGAGACCACCAGTCTCCCGCGGATGCAAGAGCGATTGCAAGTCGTTCCCCTCTGAAATAAAAAAGATAATGTTAGAAGAAAAACCCTAAACCAACACAAAAAATGGAGCATACCGTAAGGAATAGAGCTCAAACCGTATTCAAGGACGATGGGTATTTGCGTCGTCCCAGACCCAGCATCCTTCTACACGCGGCTCATCCCGAGCATCACCATCCCGGACTCCGGAAAGCGGTAAACCGGAGTCTGGATCTGGGAAATCTTGGAGAACCATTCCGCCTCCTGGTAGTTGGAGGCGTGAAGGCTGGGGAGAGCTCTCCCGTTCTTAAATGTCATCGCTATAGGGACGACACGGGCAGAGATGTAAAAGAACTCCCGCTTCCAAGACCGAAAACTGCGCTCGGTAGCGCAGATCTTCAACCCCTTGATCCGAGTAACCAGGGTATACCAACCCTGGATGCACCTCCAGGAGTAGAAGGTCATCAGGCGATCGACGCGGGGCTCGATGTCCAGAATACGGCACACCCATTCGAAATGGCGAACTTTAGCAATCGCCATTGGGTGCACCTCCGTCAAATGCACACCGTGTTTCTCTAAAACACGGTATACGAACTTCGTTAATGGGAATCTTAGATTCCCATATATGAAGAACAAGGCGTAAACCCCTATCTTGCCCTTAGGGGCATCGTACACCGTCTGGTGGGGCTCCGGAAACTCAGGCTCATACTGCTCCAGCATGAACTTCTTTACGATATAGTGGTATAAATCGACAGAAAGAGTACACTAGCACTCACCAGCAGTACTCTTATCGTCCTTATCGGACGTAGACGTCGGGTTCTCGAGGTAAACGTCAGATTCTTCGACGTTAACCTCAGGATCATGAGTAGAAGAAGACATTGTGTAAGTGTTAAAGAAAGCGGTTTCAGGAGAATGCTCGCCGGAAAAGATGAGTATTCGCAGGAAATCGCTTGAAAGGAAAAGAAGAGTGAAGTGAAGGTATGGGATAAGATGCACCCTCTACCCCCTTATATACTCATCGCAATGAATGCGATGAATTTAATGCGGAGGAGAGAGAGAGCGCAGGTGCAATGAAACGGCGACACGTGTGGATAAAGCAAGCTGGCAACAGGTGTCAGAATGGCGCGTGACATGAAACTCGCGCCCACGAGCCTGAAAAAGCGTCCTGATTGACCACATGCTGTCACGTCGTCATAACTTCCTGCACGTCCTGAAACCGTCAGAAGACGCCAACGTCCCTTCAGCCGTTTGGACTGTCCTTATCCTTTCACCAACTCTTCGAATTTCAGAAAGATTCAAAAAGATTCAAAAATAAGAGGGAATATACCCCCTTACCTTGGAAAACAAGAAACCATAAGACAAGTGCGGGTACAGTGTCAAGGCGAAACCCTTCACATACTTAGCACTTGCAGGGAATTGAAGCCAAGATACCTTGGAAAACAAGGAACCGTAAGACAAGTGCGGGTACAGTGTCAAGGCGAAACCCTTCACATACTCAGCAATTACAGGGAATTGAACCCAAGAAGCATCTTATGGGCCATGCTTGCGGAAAGAGAAATAACACCTCCGCATGGCGGGAACGTTGAGAA